>NC_059106.1:135245575-135563075 GCF_020740685.1 Jaculus jaculus | reverse complement strand
AGGATTGGAATCAAGGTCATCCATGGGTACACAGTTAAGCTTGAGGACAGCCTCTGGGCAAAGGGAGACTACCTATAAACAGTAGGGAGAATGCCTTTTTTAAGGGCTAGAGAAATGGCTTAGCGGTTAAGTGCTTGCCTGTGAAGCCTAAGGACCCCAGTTCGAGGCTCAATTCCCTGGGACCCACGTTATCCAGATGCACAAGGGGTGCACACGTTTGTAGTGGCTGGAGGCCCTGGTGCGCTCATTCTTTCTCTCTCTGCCTTTTTCTCTCTGTCTGTCGCTCTCTCAAATAAATAAAAATAAAAACATTAAAAAAAAAAAAGCAGCAGCAGTGGCCAGGGGCTGAAGAAATGGCTCAGCAGTTAAGGCGCTTTGCCTGCAAAGCCTAACGACCAGGGTTTGATTCCCCAGTACCCACACAAAGCCAGATGCACAGCATACATCTGGAGTTTGCAGTGGCTGGAGGCGTTGGTACGCCAACTCTCTCTGTCTCTCTTTCTCTCTCTGCTTCCAAATAAATAAAGACAAAATAATAAAATAAATTTTTTAAAAATCCAGAAAAGATGAGGCCAGGTGTGGTGGCACATGCCTTTAATCCCACCTGGGGAGGCTGAGGTAGGAGAATTGCCATGAATTCAAGGTCAGCCTGGGCTACACAGTGAGTTCCAAGTTAGCTTGGACTAAAGTGAGACTTAGACCCTACCTCCAACAAAAAGATAAATAAGATAAATACATCTAATATGTGATTCTAGTTTTTTATTTATTTGATGCATACACACAGAATGTATGGATGGGCACACCAGGGCCTCTTGTTGCTATAAATGTGCCACTTTATACCTATCTAGCTTTATGTGGCTACTGAGAATCAAACTCAGGCTATCAGTCTTTAAAAGCAAGTGCCTTTAATTGCTGAGCCATCACCACAGCCCTAATGTGTAGTTCTTAATCCTGGATTAAATGCAATTAACATCAACTGTAAGAGTCTGAGGACAAATGGAGAAGTATAAATATGGCTGAGGAAAGGCTACTTTCTTTAGGCAATAGGGATGATTCTAAGTTTTGGAGGTGCACATCAAAGTATGTGGAGGTGAAATGTCAATGTCTGCAACTAACTTCCAAATGGTTTAGTAAGAAAAAGTATGAGCTAGGGAAAGCAATGAAACCAATGTAGCAATGTTTTAAAAACTAAATCAACAAAATATTTTATATCCCACTGCCCCAGAGAAATGAACAAAAACATTTTTGAGAACTTTGAACTCATGCATTCACACATAAAGAAAGCTACCTTTGGCTTGTTACCAAGTTGGAAGCATAATCCAGCTTCCGGAACCTAAAATCATAGAAGACTAAATGCTGGCTATCCTCTACTATCCAAGCCTATGGTTTTCAAATGATTTGTGGACTATGGCCCATTCAGAAAGGAAAAGACCTTAGCACAGGCAAACAGAAAACTGCCCTTCTACCACTGTAATATTTCCAGCACCAACCAGTCATTCCACATACAAGAGAAACTCAGATACCCAGCTCAGAACCACAAAGCATACTTAGAAAACAATGTATGTAGCGAGAGAACATTACCAGAACAGCTGGACAACTCATTAGATTTCATCCCCACAGTCCTTAAGGGAGCACAATACAGCCATCAGCAGGCTGAGACGGTATCACAATTAAAAATCAACATCTCTTCCTTGAGGTTATCCTCTATCTCTTCCCCCAAGCAGCTGGCTTGGGCTCTTCTGCTCATAAAAGCTAAATAGGACCAGAACCAGCAGAGGGGTGCTGGAACTGGTGGCCTCATCAGGGGGAGGCAAAGGAGCTCTATGGACTCTTGACTGGCCCAATCTAATTTATCAGAAGAGATGCTGGGCTAAAGATCTAACCTGTGTGTGTGTAAATATATACATGTGTTTAAATATGCTCAGGTAGATGTGGTGGCTCATGTCTGTAATCCCAATACTTGGGAAGCCGAGGCAGGAGGATAACTTGCAAGCTCCATGTTATCCTGGGCTACAAAGTGAGAGTGTAACTTATTACCTTCTCATACCCCACAAGTATGCTAGTTTAGAGAATCCCTTGTGCACTTATGTCTCAGGAAGCAAAAAAAGAAGAAAGACTGGCATGGAACCAAGCACCTCCAACGAAACTCATGGGAGATAGGACAAATACCTGATGTGCTCAATGCCAAGGTGGGCATATGTTGTATAGGGGCTGTCAGTGTCCTTCTCCCTCCCTCCTGGAACTCATTATTTAGGCGAGGTTGGCCTCAAATCTGTGACAGTTCTGCCTCTGCTGGGGTTACAGGTGTCTGCTACCACACCCAGCTTCCTGTCTGTCTCTTCATCTAGGACCAAAAGACTTGTCATCTCGGTGTCGAATTTCAGGATCCAAGGAGGTAGAATCCGCTTTGTATGCCCAGTGTCGTCTTCTATATAGTGAATAACCTAACGGCCAATTTTAAAGTATTTTATTTATTAATTTGACAGAGGAAGGGGGGAGAGACAGAGAGAGAAAGAATGGGTGCACCAGGGAATCCAGCCACTGCCAACAAACTCCAGATACATGCGCCCCCTTGTGCATCTGGCTAACGTGGGTCCAGGGGAATCAAACCTGGGTCCTTTGGCTTTGCAGGCAAACACCTTAACCACTAAGCCATCCCTCCAGCCAATTTTAAAGAAAGCTTGTTCTTAGGAGATTTTTCATATGTAGGGAGAAAACACTACAGCTAGTAAAAGCAGTTTCAGGAACTAGTGAATACAAACAAAACCATTCTAATGTTAGAATTTAGACCTAGAAACTTGGTAACATCAGTAAAGAAAAAAGGTTTTGCACTTGTAATTATGACATGGCTATGAGAAAGGCAGATCCAACAAATAGGCCTAGAATTACATTGGAATAGGAACAGAACTAACCTCAGACTAAGACTGAAGTTTTTCAAGTTTTGATGGCGCTTCATGAAGAAGAGAGAAAAAGGTGGGAACACCAGAATGAAATGGTAACCAACACAGCATCTTGCTACTGTGTGAACAGAATGAGCAAAGAAGACATCTTTCTGGGCCTTAAGAGCATATGAGTTTCAATAAAGTTTAGAAATTCAAGAGCCAGGACCTTCTGAGAGAGGACTTGGAGGATACAAACCCAGGAATTTTGTCGATCAACTACTAAAACCTGCTAGACACTTTGCTTGAAAGATACTATGAATGGACTTTGTCTCAGAGAACTCACTGATCACAAGTGGGGTGGCAGGAACACGCAGTTACCAAGAACACTGGAAGACTGCTTTAGGATTCTGAAAATGAAAACTCAAGAGTCTTTGAACATGAGAGTTAAAAATTAATGGGAGTAAAAAAAAAAAAAAGCTTAGAAAAGAACGGGGCCAACTTAGAAATGTATAAATCAGCACAGTGGTACCTGCAACAACTCTCAGAAGCTACCTGAGAGGTAGTAGAATTTCTTCCAAGATCTCGGAATTAGGAATTATTGTAAGACTTTCCTCCAGCTGGGTTTAAAATTCAACATAAATGCCACCAATAGGTTAAGGCCAAGACACCATCTCTGTAAGGCTTTCTCTCATTTTCTGCTTGTTCCTTGTAACATTAAAATCTCTGCCATGCACTCTAGCTGATAACAGCACATTGGCTCCAGGTTGTCACGTATAGTGTGCTGGGCTTATGGGAAATCACTGGCTGTGGAGAGGGAGGCATTTCTAAATTTGGTTTCTATGAGGCCTGTGTTACAGTATTTAATGCTGTAGTGCTCTCTGAAATGTGGGTTATTATACAGGACTCAAAGTAGATTCAACAATAGTGAAGCCCACTTTGAAGCTGCCATAGCACATGGGCAATGCCACTTTAAGGGGCCCTGAGTTGGAGCTGCGATTTGACTCAAGTACAAATTAAAGCAGGAAAAGACAAACATGGAGGTTTTACATTCACAAAGGATTTTTAATTTCTTTGTAGGAAGGGGGATTGACTTGATACTCTACAAGAAGCTCTAAGATTATACTTTTCATATCATACTATCTGAACTAGCTTATTTTAACTGACTACAAATAAAGGGGGAGAAAGACGAGGTAGCTTCAAGGCTTGCTTCCAATAGGCTCAGCTGAAATGATTACAGTATCAGCAAGAAGTTTTCTCCCTTCTCACTCCCATCTTCTCGAAATTGTACTGGCTAGAACATATGGCATCTGTGGAGGTTTGATTCAGATGTTCGCCATAAACTTAGGTGTTCTGAATGCTAGGTTCCCCAGCTGATGACAATTGGAAATTAAAGCCTCTTGGAGGTGGTATATTGTTGGGGGCAGGCAGGCTTATGGGTGTTATAGTCAGTTTGCCCATGTCAGTGTTTAGCACTCTCCTGTTGTTATTGTCTACCTTATGTTGGCCAGGGGGTGATGTCCACCCTCTGCTCATGCCATCATTTCCCCCTGCCATCATGGAGCTTCCCCTCAAGCCTGTAAGCCAAAATAAACTTTTTTCCCCTCAAGCTGCTCTCGGGTCAGGTGCTTTCTGCCAGCAATGTGAATCTGACTGCAACACCATCCTACAATCAACTCAACAACACAGAAGGTGAAAAACTAAATTCTGTCCATGACAGTGAGCTTGGGAGATTACTGTATGATGTTAAATTATAACCCAGCAAGTGGGATGGAGCCACTCAGGTTGATCAGGTAGAAATGGGGGTGGTTCCAGGGGCTGTTCAATCTTTACACCTCCAGAGAAGAAATGTGGCCAAGAGTAAGATGACACCCAGATTCTAAAGGACAGTCAGAAGGGAAAAGCCTAGCCAGGCAGAGTAAAAGTGGTCCCTAACATTAGAGTGGTCTCTCTCTTCTGCTGCATGGAAATGGGAGTGTGTTTGGCCTGCTTCAGAGAAGCAGCTTGGGGTAGGTAATGGGCCACTGAATAGGGAAGCAAGACTGGCCTATGACAGACCTTTGTTTTTCAAAGCAAGAGTCCTCAAGGGGAAGGGGTCATGGAGGCACATAGCTATGGTCCCAAGTACTAGGGAGGCCAAGACAAGAGAATCACTGGAGCCCATCAGTTCTGGACCAGGCTGGGTATCATAGTGAGACTCCATCTGGAAAGAAAAAAGCTGTCCCAGATTTGAGGCTGGCCAAGTAGTATATGACTGGCCTACCAAGTGTGGAAGCTTTGGGTTCAAATTGTCCAGAGGCTAAGTTTGCCAGGGTAGAAAAACTGACAAGTAATTTCCTTGGCCATCCACTACAGGAGCTAGTTGCTAATGGGTTTGGAGACAGTGGCTTCATACTTTCTTCTTTTGACATTATCAGTACTAATGATGAAAGGGAGGTTTTCAAAGTCTAGCTAAAATAGAAGAAATAATAATGTTCCTTCTCTTCTCCTAAAAGAAGCTAGTCATAGAAGTCAGAGGAACCATGGTTAACTCCCTGATGGTAAACTGCAGATTGTCTAGAATTGAATAGCTATTTCTCATTCGTGATATAAAATCACATCCTTAATTTACCAAGCAGAAAACCTGTCACCATAGAAATTGGCCTTGACATACATGACCTCACAGTGCCTAGTACTACTTTCACAAGACCCTCAATACAGGAGGAAAAGATGATGGCATCCAAATAAGAGAGACTAATGGAGAGGAGGGGATGTGACAGAGTATGGATTTGTAAAGGGCAAAGTGGGAGAGGAGAGGGAATTATCATGGTTATTGTCTGTTAAGTATGGAAGCCGTCAAAAAAAAAAAAAACAAAAAAACACCTGTCACCAAATGGAAGAAAAACTGAATGCCAAGGCGAGCGTGGTGGCACACGCCTTTAATCCCAGCACTCAGGAGGCAAAAAGGTAGGAGGACCACCATGAGTTCAAGGCCACCCTGAGATGACATAGTGAATTCCAGGTCAGCCTGGGCTAGTGTGAGACCCTACTTTGAAAAAACAAAAAACAAAAAAACCCACCTTGAATGCCAATAATTATTGCAATGGCCAATGGTAGTAGGTTTTTTGTTTTTGTGTTTTGAGGTAGGGTCTTACTTTAGCCCATGCTGACTGACCTGGAATTCACTATGAGGTCTCAGCTGGCTTAGAAGTTACAACAATCCTACCTCTGCTGGGATTAAAGGCATGCTTCTACCAAGCCCAATCAGAGAACTTTTTTTTTTTTAGACCTAGATGAACTAGTTTCAGATTTACTTCTGTTAACACTCTCCACACTTCAGCTTAGTCCTGAAACAGCTTGGATCTGTGAAGTTTTTCTCTTCAAAGGATGCATTTATACAAACAATTCTGGATTGTTGCTTTAGCTTTCTAAAAATGGGAACCCAGAGGCCTCAACTGTACGTGAAATTAAAGGGAAGAAAAGCCTAGAAAAGAACTGGGCCAACATGGACTGAGGTAAGGACTGTGTTTGTATGGATACGGATCCATTCCCTAGGAAGTATTTTATTTTGCACAGAGTATTTCTAACTGTACAAAGCTTTATAACCCACAGTTTACAGACCATCAAAAAAAAAAAAAAAAAAAAAAACACCAAAGCACCTTAACAGCCAAGTAAAAGGCTTGTCCGCACGTACAGAGCCAACTCTGAAAAAAGGCCAAGAAAACAATTTGTGGCTTCTCTAGCTTCTAATGCACCACCTCCTTCCACTGCCATGTGCTGGGTCCTCAGACCTAAGCCACAGAATGGCCAGCCACCGGGGTGTTTGCAAAGCAACATGACCGCCTGGCCCAGCACCCAAAGGCAGGTCTGAGCACCCTTCAGATGAGTCCACCACTTTGTTTCAGCAGCTGTTCTGAATATTTTAATAGTCAAGCTTACCAATACGAGAGACAATGTTTGATTTTGAAGACTGAGAAAGAGGTCTGAAGAGAACCTTGCTCTGCCCACCCAGTGTTGTTAGAGAAAACAGCACAACCTCTTCTGCTGTGGCCTTGCACTGACCACAATTGACCCACCAAGGGTCGCTCACAGGGGAACACACCAGCAGGATAAGGGCAAACAGAATACTTTTCCTGAAGAAAAACGAAACTAAATTGAAGCTTAAGTTTTACCATCCCTTTCATAATTTACTCCCAACTTACATAAAATTCTCATCTAAACCAGCAGCAAAGTGACATATTAAAAGTACTTGAAATAGTAAATCCTATGTAAAAATCTTACCAACTTTAAATTTACCATCTGACATGAGACAATCCAAACCCTAGGTAAACTGGCTTCTCCCCAGAATCATCCTTTCTGTCTAGAGCTACCCTTTTACAAGTAGACACTTGGCAAGTACATCCGGGTATCTGTGCTGGGCCCGCCTCTGGAGCCCACAGACTTCCTGGGAGTCACAGCATTAGCTGCTCACCTCTGTGCAACCATGACGTACTTCACTTAGAACCACCCACTGGGAGCCCTTAGAACCTACCTTTTTTTGACCTTTTGTAGTCATTCCCTACTAGATAGAAGGCTTGTACTGGCCTCTTGGAAGATGGGGAATGTAAGAGAACAGGTACTCAAGACACGCACTAGGTACAATGTGCAGAGCATATTTAAAAAAATAACAGAATTTCTCTGCTTTTGGAGATAATTAAAGCCTAAGAACAATCATTTGTTCCCTGTTAGAACAGGAATAGAAATTGGGCGTTTTGGATATGGAATGTCCTCACAGACACAAGTGTTTCAATGCTTAATCCCCAGCTGGTGGTAGTGTCTGTGGAACCTTTAGGAGGTGGAACCTTAGTAGGCAGGTTTTATAACCCTGCCCCACTTCCTGTCCCTCTTGCTACTTCCCCCTGTTGATGTGCAAAGTGATGCCAGGCTTCCTGCTCCTGCCATGCTTTCCCCAATATGATGAAACTTATTAAGTTTATCGTGTCTTTAACTATTTGGGAAACTGACTCTTAATTAGGGTTTATGTAAGAAATCTGTTTGCCTTTAGTTCCAACACTCAGAAGGCAGAGGACTACTATCGCTTCAAGGCCTTCCTGAGACTACACAGTGAATTCCAGATCAGCCTAGGCTAGAGTGAGACCCTACCTTAAAGAAAAAAAAAGGAAGCTTCCCTTGAAACTGTAAACCAATAAACGTATATATTATGCTCAAACTGCCCTGTAAGCACTTCTCTTAAGGTTCATATCCATATATTAATGCTATTCTCATATTTTCACTAGAGAACTTTCCCTTCTCAGTTGGCAATGACCTTGGGATGACTCAGAAGGCATTACGGTGCTGAGAAGAAGTGACAGAGTGCTCAGCACTGCAATATCTCTATCACACCTTCCCAGACTCAGGGTCCATTGAGGAAGATGGTGGCAGAAAGAATGTAAGAGCCAAAGGAAGGGTAGGACTCTCTATAACGTGCTCCTCCAGACACAAAATGGCCTAGATATCCATGACGACACGGTGCCTGACACTACCTACATGAAACCATCATAATAGGAGGAAAAAGATCATGACATCAAAATAAGAGACTGATTGAGGGGGGGGGGTATGACGGAGAGTGGAGTTTCAAAGGGGAAAGTGGGGGGAGGGAATTACTATGGGATATTGTTTACAATCATGAAAGTTGACAGGTTAAAATCCTATGATGTTTTCTCAGTATACCTAAAGAAATTAAAATTCCACAGCTGGTGGAGGAGGAATGATAAGGAAATTGAGAAAGAACAGAACATTTCTGATAATCTACAACACAGTGTGATTAGCTCCACTCAATTGTTCTCTATTAAAATTTAGATTAGGAGGGGTGGAGAGATGGCTTACCGGTTAAGGCACTTGCCTGCAAAGCCAAAGGACCCAGGTTTGATGCCCTACTACACACATAATGCCTTATATACAAGGTGAAGCACATAGCTGGAGTTTATTCGGTTGCAGTGGTTGGATGCTTCAGCGCACACCCATTCTCTCAAATAATTTTTTTAAATTGGAAAAAAAATTAAATTACATTAGGAAATTTGGGATGGGCTCCAGAATCTGGTCTTCCAAAAGACCCCCCAGAATTGCTTTTCAGGCCAGAGTTCCAAGGCATGCAGCTGAAAAAAGTGTTTATGTAAGCCAAAGTCCTCAATCTGCAGAAGCCTGCCATCAGCAACTTCCTGTACAATAGATATATCTAGACTCACCTCCTGTCAGGTTTCAAACTCTCTGACAAAGGACAATCTGCCCAGGCCTGTTTCATTTTTAATAGGGAAGGTATACTACTTGCAAGACTAATTACAGGGGAAATATTTCGGGGGGGGGGAAGTTAATGGCAAAGCACAATGCAGGAGCTGGGGAGATGGTTCAGTGGCTAAGTGTGCTTGCTGTGCAAGCTTGAGGACCCAAGTTCAATCCCCAGCACCCACATAAAATGCCAGGCACCGACACACATGCCTGTAGCCACCAGTGCTGATGGGGTTGGAGATAAGATGACCATTGAGGCTTGGTCAGCCAGTGAGATTCCATGTCAAGGAAGTAAGGCAATAGAGGACACCAAACTTCACATGTGCACAAGAGGTGCACACATCTGTGTGCATGTGTGCACACACACGCATACGCATACACACACACACACACACACACACACACACACACCCCAAGAAAGTAATTAAATAAAATGCAAATAGCCTTATGGTTGTGAGGCACTTAGAAGGGCATTCTAAAATTCTGAGGAAGTTGCATTATTACCTTGTTTGGCTTTTTGGTTGTGTCCTTTTGATGCTTGTTACACAGCCTTGGGCTAGCTCATCTAGCTTGATGGAGTGTCCTGGGAGTTGGTTGTTAGCCAAGATGTTAGAGGATGTTTAAAGGTGGATGGTACTGAGGTGTATAACCCCAGAACCTGGTCTATTTTCAGCATGAGGGGGCCACACTGACTTGAGGGTTGCTTCAAGGCTGGGTTCTTTTTTTATTCATTTATTTAATATTTTTATTTGAGAAAGATCAAAAAAGGCAGAGAGAATGTGTGTTTGGGAGCACCAGTGCCTCCCGCCAATGCAAACTCCAGACATACGGGCCACTTTATGCATCTGGCTTTACATGGTTACTGGGGAATGGAACCTTGGTTTTCAGGTTTTGCAAGCAAGCAAGTTTAACCACTGAGCCATCTCTCCAGCCCCTGGATTCTTGTTACTTCCTAGATACCCATTTGGTGAGGCCAGCCATTTGATTTGTGCTTGAAGTGACATTTACCTGGTCACAGAGGGAAACAAAACAGGAAAGAGGCAAAAAAAAAAAAGGGTAGAGAAATTACAGGGTTTTTTTTTTTTTTTGGCACCATGTTTAAGTCCAAGCAAAAAAACAGCAAGCATGAGATCCTTCAGGCCTACAGAGGAGAGCAGACAGCAATCTGCAGTGGGAGCTGCAGCCGCAACCCCAGGGAAGGAGATAAAAGGGTAATATATCCTCAGATCAAGTCTCAACAAATCTCTCCAGGGGAAGCTACACCACCCTCTGCTCTAGTATCACTCCCTTTAGAAAGCTACAGTCTAACCAACCAGACAAAGCGAAGAGAACAAACCTCAAGGCCTCCTGAGTCCACACAGCCCTTCCCCATTAGCCCGGGTCATCAGCCTGGCAGCATGAGGGTTAAAGACAGCACTTAAAAGAAAACTCAAACCCCATTAAGCTCAGGCTGGGAGAACAGTGAACAGCAGGGGAGCCAAAGGAAACTAATTCTGGAGGCTCTCCAAGCTGCCAATCACTAGCATATTTCTAACAGTCCCAGTGTTGTTTGAGTTGGTTGTTTTTCCACAGGCTGCACAATGGGGTCTGGTTATTCATTGAAAAAGTCTGCAAGTGAGCCCCGCCCTCCATTCACAACCAATTTGGAATGCTCCATTCACAAAAGAGGGGGAGTCCGCAGTTCAGCTAGCTGGAACAGACCTACCAGGGCTCAGCTGTCGCCTCTGGGATGCCTGCTCAGCCAGGACGCAGTGTTTATGTAAGAAATTCAGACACTGCAGGGGCGCCTGCCCATTCTGCACTCTCCCTAGGATCCAAATGGCCAGGGCTGTTGCTAAAATTTGCAAGGCTGTGCAAATCTGCTAAAAGTGAGGTCAGAAGTGCCCTGAGGCTAAAGGGGAAAGGCAAAAGAAAAACCACCCAGTGCAGCCCTGTTCAGAATCCCAGTGTAGCTTCCAGCAGAGAACAACACTGTCACGGCTATTTCTTCCGCCCTGGAGTGCTGGTTTACATGAAGGGGCAGCTCTCTCCCAGCCTTTTCTCCAACACTCATCACTGGTAGCTAGCCCAGGAGCACCTGGCTTCCTCCCCAGGGCAGAGGTACACACCAGAAAGTTCGCTGGCTGCAGAGGGGGGTGGTGAGCTACCTAACTTCAACAATTTTATAGTTCCTTTCTTGGCTGCTGAGTGGCCCTGAAAGGTTTAAAATAACCTTCCAGAATGCCCAGGACAAATCAAAAGTGAAGAATGTGAAAATCTGGGGTTGGAGGCTGAAATCTCTTCCAAGACTTCTCACAAAGTGCAAGGCATTAAAACACTGGTTTGGTTTCTTTTTCTTCTCAACTTTCAGTGACTACACAGAGGAACAGCTGACAGAGCTGGTCACAACCAGACTTTACTTCAAGGGAAAGTCATTTCTTTAGGAAAACCAAATAGAGGGCACATCGAGCTCATTGACTGTTTCCTTTTCTTCATTAACACGCTTGGCTATTTTTATGCATCTTGTGTTTACCTCTCCTCACTGCCTGCTCCCATTTCTCTGAGATCTTTGTGAGTACAGTACCCTCACTCTGTACCTTGTCTGTCAGGTTAGCCTGAGACTCCTGGCTCTTTTGTAGTCCATCTTAGCCCACCCCTTGGGCTCCTCACCCTCAGCAGCAATTGTGTGCTTTCTTCTTCTAAGCAGGGGAGCCTCCTTTATTTGCTAGGCTGGGGCCTTTTAACATCTGAATGGCTAGTCCACGGTCACCTACATTCCTGTTATGATTTAGATTCCCCCCCCAACACACACTGATAAATTAGTATGGCCCATGCACATACACTAAAGGCCTCATGTCTTGCAACTCTTTTTAAATGAATTGGAGAAAGGACAGTGACAGAAACTGCCGACCAAAGCCTCTGTTAAATGAGCTTGATGAGTTCACAAAATGAATTTTTAAAAAAGCAACCTAATCCGGTAATGGCATCAGCAAGGCTGGCGCTCATCCAAAAGCTGGGAGCTGCAACATGACAAGACTCCGAGTTCCTTGGATTCCAAGTGGAGAAGCACTGTGTGCCAGGGCACAGATGGGGCCCAAGCTGCCTCAAGGGCAGCCGTATGCCCGAGAGGAGGCTGTCAGCCTCTGAGGCTGGATGTACTTTACCGCCATTAAAATCCAAGAAACATGTGCAGCCAACAGTCCCTGGGTAAAGAGTCACACACTTAAACCCATCTTCCCCAGCAGCAGGTTTTCCTGGGGCTGAAATCACTACAAGGGCACATTATCAGACAGAATGGCTGATAGAATTTCTCAGCTTTATTCCACCACCAGTATCTTCCTCTTGTAAAACCAAAGAAAGCTGAGGAGCAGAGGCTCAGTGGTGACTTTTTGATTGATGCCAAGATTTTGTTACTTCTGGCACTATACAAGGATCTGCAGACAGATTTATTCCCCATCTCAAGGTTCTCCTCACCAAATACAAAAGACTAGAAAGATTATTACTGGATTTTATTAGCAGACTAACAGCAAAGAGATATAGAACAGAGGAAAATCTATTGTTATAAATAAGCCTAGCTGAAGTAAAGTTAAATGAAAGCAAATTTTGGTGAACTCATGGTTCTTTTACATCAGTGGCCACTACTCTCGGTCTTGGGGTGGCTGGCCGTCCTGGGTCTCAGGATGTTAAAGGCTATGGAAATAGGTAGGGTTTCAAGGGGTTGGCTAACAATGACTCTAAAAAGCCACCTGTAAAAACTTGGGGCTGAATCATCTTTTCTCCATGGTTTTCTCATTCCTTCAGCATCTACTCTCGCCCTACTTTTCATTTTCAGTACTACTGGTTCCTCAGGAGTATTAACTGATAACCTCGACTCAGCCAAATCTCTTCTTTCCACGGTACTTTTACCTGTTAGTTTTCTTGCCTATAGGCCATCACAAAAAGGTGTTAGGAGTATTATAAAATGGCTCTAAGATCACAGAACAAGGCAATATGGAGCTCTGTTCCTCCTTCCTGTGGCCAGAATGTGGTTCTATCACTTGCAGAAAGGCACCAATTGCCACTGCCACCAAAAACCCAGTAGAACAATCTCACAGCGGAACAGGATTAAGATCAACATGGTTTAGGCTCCAGGGCTGTCATAACAGTTAATCCTATTCCCCAGCCATCTATTGCAATGTATTTATGAAAAGTTGATTTTATCAGTTAATTAGCTGGTCCTTAGGAAATTACTTACTTCCTCTCCATAATTCCTTTCTTTTTGAAAGGTAGATCTAAAAAGAACTCAAGGAAAAAAAAATGGGGTCATTTAGATTATAAAACAATTCTGTAACTTATATTTGGTAAGGAGGCTACAATTTGACAATAAGATCTTATCACTCCCTCTCTTTGGCATGACATAGTCCAGGTATTCAAGATGCTGGTAATTGTTCACAATACCATTACTGAAACAAATAAGCTTTGTAAAAATCAGAATGGAAATCTGCATTTAAAAAAACCTGTTCCTGGGCTGGAGAGATGGCTTAGCGGTTAAGCGCTTGCCTGAGAAGCCTAAGGACCCCGGTTCGAGGCTCGGTTCCCCAGGTCCCACGTTAGCCAGATGCACAAGGGGGCGCACGCGTCTGGAGTTCGTTTGCAGAGGCTGGAAGCCCTGGCGCGCCCATTCTCTCTCTCTCCCTCTGTCTTTCTCTCTGTGTCTGTCGCTCTCAAATAAATAAATAAATAAGTATTTTTAAAAAAAAAAAAACCTGTTCCTTGTATAATCTAAAATCTAGTAATACACTCACATTTACTGAAGAATTCAGCTCAGAAAAAAATGAATGTAACATCTTCCCCATCTTCATACTGAAGTACTCCAATTCCAATCTTACCCTTGGCTTTTATTTGTTGTTAATTCTGTAAAAATGTGTGTGCGCCTGCAGAGATCCAGATTCAAGGGCTTGGTAGTTCTATGTAATAACCCATATTATTTAGCCACATACTTTACACACAAACACACGCGCTTCATTATTAATTTGTAGAACATAGACATGTAGTTTTATATACATTCATGTACTAGTACATCTTTAAGCTTTAGCCATCTTTTCTGTTTTATACTTCTTCCACATTCTAAATTTAAAAAAAAAAACTATACATTAAGATATAAAATAATCTTTTCAGCATCATAGAAAAAGAGAACTAAGGTGTTGGAGGGGATGGTCACAATTCTCCTGAACCTTTGGAAATGAGAGCTCTGAGTCCACCAAGCAGCCTTGTAACCAGTGCAGGTTTGTGAAAGCTTCTTTTAAGGCATTACTGTAAAAAACCATTTTGTTGTTGTTCCTTTCACCTAGTCCTTTTCATTTACCAGCTATCTGAAACTTACATTATCTCCTCTGACAAATGAGGAGGTGAGAGACTTTCAGCTCAAACAACCTGGGATGCTCAGGGTTATTTCTTAGGACCAAGGGGAAAATGGGAGGCACAGCAGAGGTCCCTAGGAAGTACTCTATCGAGTATACTTTCTGTTCCCTTGAGTTGGATTTTTAAGAATTTCCAGGTAAGGTAACTGTCACTAATGTCTACATATTGTGAGGCACAGATAAAACTCTATATAACTAGAGGTAAGGTGGGCATTTCTTCAAATTACACTTAAAGATGTACAGACGCTTATGGGCAGGGTACCTAAATCTGGAAAACTTACATAATCTCTTTAGGAGTTGAGTCAATAGTGTTTCAAAAACATTTAAGACAATGTAAGTGCTCAAAGAAAAGTGAGGGGTACAGTATGGACAGCTCTGGAACTGTTAGAGACTAAGCTCTGGACAGTGAATGCCCCAGCCTGAATGAAGGACTCCAAGCTATCCAACCCCACACTGGCGTTCTCATCTAACCTCTCAGGCAAGTCAATCTATTTCAATCTATCCTTCACCAAGCTCCACCTCAACAAACCCAGAGGCCTCTGGGGAGATGGTTCTGTGGGTAACTCACTTGCCATACAAGTCAGGCTATCTGAATTTGAATCCCCAGAACCCATGACAGACACAATGGTGAATGTCTGTAATCCCAGCCCTCCTGCTGTGAGATGGGACACAGAGACAGAGAGCCAGGAAGCTTGGTATAAAAGCACAAGGAATCAACACAGAGACACTGCAGCAAACAAGGTGGAAGGTGAGGGCTGGCATTTGCTTGATGTCCTCTGACCTCCACACATGCACTATGGCACACACAAAAAATAAGACTCAGAGAGGGAAAAGCATTGAAAGGCTTTTCTGGGCCAGTTTACCATCTGCTTCATCCTTAAGCAGTTAAAGCAAAACAACAACAAAAATTAAAACCACCACCCTCTATGCTTGGTAAGGTTTTTCTTTTCTGTTGTTTTTGAGATAGGGTCTCGCTCTAGCCCAGGCTGACCTGGAATTCACTATGTAGGTCTGAAACTCATGGAGATCCTTGGGGTATGGTATTTTAATTCACAGACTTAGTACATTCTAGTGACAGAGCAGGAATTATTTCTGGAGTCAAAATACATTTATTGATTTCTTCACTTTGGCCTATTCCCAGATAAATAATATATCTCTTCAGTATAACCCCTGCATGCTGGCATCTCTCACAGGAACAGACAGCACATGCAATCAACCTGAATGCAGCCCGCTCACCTCCCTTTTAACTCTTTTGGGTTAGAGAGAAACAAACACAAGTGTCATAAAAGCATTTCAATGAACCTCTGCCAAGAAAGCCACCTCCCAAACAGACTGCAGTTTATGTGCTCCGGAGAAAGAACTGGGGAGGCTGGGCCAAACTGTTAACATAGAACAAAGTTGGAGTACAGATTTCTATCTTCATCCTGTAAGCAAAAAAACACACACACACTCACACACACGCGCGTGCGCGCGCGCACACTGTATTTAGCCTTTCAAGTGGCCAGCTTCTCAATCACTTGAAAGTAATCAAAGGGCAATAATTAACAAGCATTTCCTTTTGCATAGCAAACATCCACAGCAAGCTGTGACAAAGCTAAGGTAACCATGCATCTTGAATTACAGTCTATTCCTTTCTAAAGTTCCAAGGCATTTTCTGCCTTGGACGTGAGGCCCAACATTACAGAACATTCTTTCCCTTAGCAGATTTACAGTACGTAGCTTTTACACAGACCCAGAAATCCTTTCTCCCAGTGGCATTTTTACACACTCACCCCAGAGATAAAACAAACCTGGGAAGAATTTGTTGGTGCAAAATGAGAAATCCAATCTCAGTCTGGCTCAGGTGCTTGCTATTATAAACTATGACTAAGAGACATGAATTTCTCTATGATGCAACTCTCAAGAGAGGCAGCATTTTCTCCAGGCCTCTCTTAAACCTGCTCATTTGCCAGTGACTAATGCTCTCTAGAGCAGCCCTAGGCTGCTCAAATTTCATCAGCCAGCTTTGTCCTTGATAGCTCTGCCTGGACCATAAAAGCTCCCAAACCTGTTGAGGAGAGCCCAAAAGACCAAGGCTAACCTAACCCCGCCAGTACCAGTTTTGGAGCTCCTCCTTTAATTTTATTATCTCAAGTAATGAGTACCTAGTGAGCATTGTGAGAAGGGTTTTACTCTTTTTGTACAGTGGAGTCATAGCAACTGCATGAAAAGTAAGAGCAAATCAAGCCACTCTGTGACCACCCTTCCTTAGCTTAGAGGAAACAAAATTGACATGCTGAGTGAAACCACAATTAGCTAGAATTTTCCATTAACTGTGTACTGTAATTTAAAAAAAAAAAGAAAGAAAAATGTCAGATCCCTCACTCTCATCAATGACTCTATTTATAACTATTTTTTTTCTGATGGTGGGGATTGATCTTGGAACCTTATATATGCTAGGCAAGTGCTCTACCACTGAGCCCAAAGAATTTATAAAGCAAAAAGGGGGAGGAGGTGCTTTAAGAAAAATGTATGAATAATAGATGTTTGGCACAACATCTTATACATTATGTCAATTTACAATTCTGAACTCCAAGCTTTGCAATATTCTTAAGGTAAATACATATATATGTGCATATATATATATATATATATATATATATATATATATATATATTCTTTTTACTTAAGTAAATCTTGCTTGCAATAGAGTAGAATAAGGAATGAAACAAGTACTCAGGATTAACTCTGAATTATTAAAACAAACTGCATGCATTCCACTCTCCAAATCTTCTGGCTAGAGTTGAAGGGTATTCTAACATAGATGATCCAAGACCAAACAGTTTCAGAACAAATGTGTCACCATTACCAAGGTACTTACAGTTATCAGACTGAAAATCTGGGACAAACTGTTCATCATCAGGAACTTGTGCTGGAAAAGAGATTTTTTTTTTTTTTTAATTTTAGACCTTTAAGTTTTACGAAAAGGCACAGTAAAATGTTTTATGTGGAAAATAGGACAGCCAAAAAACTTGCCTTCAGCTAACCAAGCCTCTTGAAGTTGACTGAGATCCTGAAATAATTCTGCAATTAAAAAAACAAAAGACCCAGAATCAGGGTATTTCTCCTGCTGGAGAGAAGAGGGGGAGGAGCGCAGGCTGCTGCCCCTGGGAGGAATCTGAAGCCACAGCATACAGGGAAGTTTCACTACCTTCAGAATCATGAGCCAGGTCTGTGTCCAAAAATTTCCTCTTTCTGTCAATCACAGGCCGCCCTCGACATTCCTCTGACCGAGATTTCTGCAGGAGGCCAACAGGGGAAGAGATTTAAGTGTAGTGAAAAGGTCCAGTTAGGAGAACCCACACTGAAGAGGTAAGTCAAAACAAACTAAAAGCTACATAAACTTACCCCGGGGACCATAAAGGGGACTTGCTGGTCATAAAACCCATCCATGGTGCTTCCAATGTCTCTAGTGTCACTTTGGAAGGTTTCAGCATTGAGTAATTTCTGGGGGGAAAGAGATCCTCCTGTAACATGAATGAGATTTCTTCAATGAGGGGGATTTTTCAATGAGAGGAATGAAGCCATTTTTATACTGCTCATTCTTTATGGCCCATGCAAAATCACCTTTCAGTGAGGTACTTAAAAGCCCACACAAGGTGTAAGCTTTCAGACTGAGTTATCAAAGTTTATTCACAGTGAACTAAGAGCCAAATCATCATTCTTTTTTCTTTTTATCATTAAGATTATAGATCTGGGGCTACAGAGGTGGCTCCGCAGTTAAAAAGGCTTGCTTGCAAAGCCTGATGGCCCAGGGGCTGATTCCCCAGTACCCACATAAAGCACAAAATGGTGCATGAGTCTGGAGTTCCTTTGCAGTAGTAAACGGCTTTGACACATCCATACTCTCTCTCTCACACACTCTCTGCCTGCCTCTGCCTCTGTCTCTCTCAAATAAATAAACAAAAGGGGGAAAAAAAAGCATTGAAAAAACAAAAAGTTTGTAGGTTTGTTACTGCCTGCCAGTGCACTACAAAACAAAAACAAAGGTGGGAAAAAAAAGCCACACTGTGTTTTCATTATTATATTAATAGGTGATTTCCAGCCAAGTGTCGTGGTTCATGCCTTTAATTCCCGCAATCTCAGAACTCCACAGGCTGAGATGGGAGGATCACTGTAGCAAGTCTGGACTACAGAGTGTTCCAGGCCAGCCTAGGTTACAGTGAGATCATGTCTTAAAACACAGAGGCACACAGAGCTGCACAGTGTGCAGGCGCGCGCGCGCGCGCGCACACACACACACACACACACACACACAGTGATTTTCATATTCTCTAAATGGAGGGCTCTCCAGATTATTTTTAAAATGTTTTTAAATGAACTTCATTTATTTATTTGAGAGAGGAGAAAGGGAATGGGAGTGCCAGGGCCTCTGGCCACTGTGAACAAACTCAAGATGCATGCACCACCCAGTTCATCTAGCTTTATGTGGGTATTGGGGAATCAAACTTGGGTCCTTTGGCTTTGTAGGCAAGCACCTTAACCACTAAGCCATCTCTCCAGCCCCAGAGAATTTTTTACAAAAGCTTATTTAGGGCTGGAGAGATGGCTCAGCAGTAAAGACGCTTGCCTACAAACCCTAAAGATCCAAGTTTGATTCCCAGTACCCACATAAACCTAGATGCACCGGGTGGTGCATGTATCTGGAATTTGTTCACAGTGACCAGAGGCCCTGGCACACCCATTCTCTCTGTCTCTCTCTGCTTGCAAATAAATAAAAACATGTTTAAAAACTTTTCTTTTTTTTCTCGAGGTAGGGTCTCACTCTATAGAGTCCAGGCTGACCTGGAATTCACTATGCTATCTCAGGGTGGCCTCAAACTCACAGGGATCCACCTACCTCTGCCTCCCAAGTGCTGGGCTTAAAGGCGTGCACCACCATGCCCGGCTAAAAACTTTAAAAAAAAAACTATTTAATTTATTTAATTTGAGAGAGAGAAAGAGAGAGGCAGATAGAGAATGGGCACACCATGGCCTCCAGCCACTGCAAACGAACTCCAGATGCATGCACCACCATGTGCATCTGGCTTATGTGGGTCCTGGAGAATTGAACCTAGGTCCTTTGGCTTTGCAGGCAAGTGCCTTAGTCACTAAATCATTTCTCCAGCCCTAAAAACTTTTTTAAAAGATTAATTTTTAACAGAAAGTAGAGAAACTGGGCTTAAGTATTCCAAATGACTGGCAATTAAGAATCTGACATAGATGATGCTTCTAAAAGTATTTTGTAAATTAACAGTAAAAGCCCTACATAGTTCCAGGAATAAATTGATCAAAACTATCCTTTTTTATTTTTATTTATTTACTTATTTGAGAGCGACAGACACAGAGAGAAAGACAGATAGAGGGAGAGAGAGAGAATGGGCGCGCCAGGGCTTCCAGCCTCTGCAAACGAACTCCAGACGCGTGCGCCCCCTTGTGCATCTGGGTAACGTGGGACCTGGTGAACCGAGCCTCGAACTGGGGTCCTTAGGCTTCACAGGCAAGCGCTTAACCGCTAAGCCATCTCTCCAGCCCAAAAGTATCCTTTTTTAAAAAACCTAAACCTTCTGTCCAAACAGGTGCAGATGCCTGTTATGACACAAATACCTCTACAGCAATTTACAAAGGTACCTGTGATCGCTTCAACTTGTGGTGGTACACACCTTTAATCCCAGCACTTGGGAGGCAGAGGTAGGAGGATCACCATGAGTTTGAAGCCACCCTGAGACTACATAGTGTATTCCAGGTCAGCCTAAACTAGAGACCCAACCTCAAAAAAAAAAAAAAAAAAAAAAAGAAAGAAAAAGAAAATTAAATAAATAAAATGATAAAATGTATACAAAATAAAGGAAACTAAATTCTACTACATGTATTTTAAATGCATCTCTACCAAAAAAAAAAAAAAAAGTTTAAAAACAGGCTAGAAATGTAGCAAGAGTGCTTGCTTAGCATGCATGAGGTCTTGGGGGTTAACCCCCAGCACCATATAAAATAGGCATTGTGGACCACACCCATAATCCCTGAATTTGGGAGGTGAAGGCTGGAGGATCAGGAGTTCAAGGTCAGCCTTAGCTATATAGCGTGTTCCTGGTCAGAGCTAAAAGAGACCCTATCTCAAAAAAAATAAAAGAGCTGGGTGTGGTGGTGCATGCCTTTAGTCCCTGAAGGTAGGAGGATTACTATGAGTTCAAAGCCAGACTGGGATACAAAGTCAGTTCCAGGTCAGTCTGGGCTAGGAGGACACCTTTCCTCAAAAGAAACCATGTAAAGAAAATTCATTTTTTCTTACAATGAAATTTCCCAGATGTCCACCCACAAAGAAAAATATTTAAACTCAGTTTAGCTCTGGTAAGTGTTGGTGCTGGGGAAGAGTATTAAACAAAAGAGGAGAGAGTTAATGTCTAAGGATTAAAATAAGAATTTTAAGATGCAGCCTTCCTAAACACTGTTTTCCAAATAAAACTCAGGTTAGCACAGAGGGGAGAAACATTAATTTCACTTGTTACTGCTCTAAACAATGCAAAATGCTCAGAGGACAATATCCTTTAAGTTGCATACAAATTTCAAAGAGGGAATTTTGGTCCAATGGGCACTTCCATCTTGTTTTTCCACACTGAGAAGAGCATATCAAGTTTTCATAAGTGAGCAGGATACAAACAAGAAAACCCTTGGCCATCAGTCTCCTCCACAGCACCCGGACCAAGTAATCAGATATTTTCAAAGTCAAAGAAAAGAGAAAAGCTACACTGCCTTAACTTCCTAGAAAAACTCTCCCACCAGCCAGCCTTCCAAATAATGCAAAAATGTTCAGAACAAGATTTCTCACTCAAGTGTCACCGACTGGTGTACAAAATACGAGAAACCTCAGTTGAGAGTTGAAAGAAAAAAGTTCGCTGTAGTGTTAAAAGAAATGTCTGGTTGCCTTGTGTCCTCAGAATTTTTGCCTGTTTGGGGTGGGGGGGAGGATGAAGACACAAGCAGGAGACTACAGGATGAAATATTTTCAAATCTCAGGATGAGCAAAACTGTCTTTGAAAAATTTTTTTTTTCAAAAGGTGGGGGGGACTGTCGAAAGCGAATCCAAAAGCTGCGCGGAGGATCTTTTAAACAGCCCTGAGTTCAAGGGCTGAATACATTGTGTGCAAAGTAATTTCTTTTTAAGACTGAACGGAAGGCTCGAGTTCATTCAGGGGTTTAAGCCACTTCCTTTGTGCGCCCCCCCCCCCGCCCCCCCTCCACCATGCCTCCAGGAAAACTTAACTCCACGCAGAGACCCGACCAAGGCCCCTCCCCGTGGCGCGCAGCGGGCCTGGCTTCATGAATGGGAGAGCGAGCCGCTGCCGCCACATCAGGTAGAGGCTGTAACTGGATCCCTCGTGTTGGGCCCCATTCACAAAACAAGACACACTTCCACCCAATTCCCAGCCTTCCCATTCATGAAAACTTCAGCCCCTGCCCCCACTCCCAACGCACGCCTAGCCTGACGCAGGCCCCTCACCCCAGCGTTTTAGGGAGCTCAATGCTTCATTCACAAGAAAAAAAAAAAAAAAAAGCTGCAGGGAGAAACGAAGCCACGAAAAGAAACCCGATCCATTCATAAAGTCATCCACATTCATAAAACGAGGCGCGATGCTAAGCGCTACCAACCGCCTCCCAATTTACCCTTGACCCCTAAACGCCTCTCCTCTGCACCCCGTCCTCGATCAACTCGGCCCCCACCTCCCGTCGGGAAATGCAAGCCAGACCCCGAATCCAGCGCGAGGCTCCAGCATCCTCCGGTGCCGGCTCCGCACCCATTTCCTCCCCACCATCCATCCCCAAGGCCCCGGTTCTGGCGCTCGCGGATTTTTCTCCAGAGTCGCGGGGCGGACCGATGTCCCCTGCCTTCTGGGGGCGAGTGGCAGTGTGTGTGTTTTGGGGAGATGGAGGGGAAATGGGTGTCCACTTCCCCAGGACCTGAAACTTGCAAGGCCTGCCTAAGTTCCCGGAGGACCCCCCAACCCCCAGCGGTCATTAACCCCTCTCGGTGTTCCGGAGGAGAGCTGCACCCCTCTTCCACTCTCTTCCCCCCCACAACCCAAAGTGCCTCCAGCCCCCTCCTCCCAACTGCGAAGCTCCGCCGAGCGTCTCTTCTCGCGAGCCTCCCCCGTCCCCTCGGGGCTCTCGGGTCCCCAGACACCTTAAAGCCCCGCAACTCCGCGCCCGCTCCCTCCGCTCCACCCCGCGCTCCCGCGCGCCCCCTCCACGACGTGCGGAACCCGCTCTCCCGGAGCTCCGGAACCGTTAGCTACCCACGCCTGGTGCCTCCCAGGAACCGGGCCGGACCGGACCGGACCGAGCTGGGCCGCGGGATGGGGGGGAGGGGACGTCCAGCTCCAGGAGCTTTACCTCAGGTGTGCACTCTCCCGAGATTCCGAATGGGCCCGTGAAATCTCAGCAGCTGGATCTTTCGGACGCCAGGACACAACGCCCCCCTCCCACCCCCGCCTCGGAGGTCCCCATTCCTTCACCCCCACCACCAGCAACGCCCCCTCACCTGAGCCGGCCTCCCTCCTCCCCTCGCAGCAGCCCGGGCGGCGCAGGCGCGCTCACGCACGCGCGCGCACCGGCCTGGGCGCCTAGGTGAATGGCTGGGCCGAAGCGCTCCGGAGACGGAGGACCGCACGGCGCACCAGCCGCTGGACTCTGCGCCGCAGCTGCCAACCCGGCTGGAGCGCTGGCTCGCCCCCGCCCCCCTCCAATCCCCTCCCCGCGGTCCGCAGCTCCGCCCGCCGCCATTGGCCCACGGCCCTAGACAAGGCTCCTTCTCATTGGCTAAAGGTCGTTCCCGCGGCTGTCCATCACCTCTTGTTTACCCTGTCTTCAGGCGAATCCAGCCAAGCCGCCCCACCAACTCCGATCCCCATTGGCTAAGTGATAGTTCTTTTTCCACCGCCGCCGCCCCCCTCCGGAGGTCTGATTTACATAATTTATGCGCTGGGGGCCACTGGCCAATCAGCACCGGCTTGTTTATATAATGAATGTAAGGACGTTTTTCATTCATAAAAAACGCGACCTGAGGGAGGGGAGGAGGGGGGGGAAAGCTTAGCTGAGTCAGTGAAGCCCTTAAAGGGGCCGAGCCCGGGAGGAACAGCCGTGCCTTTCCTCCTTCTTCTCCTCCTCCTCCTCCTCGTCGCTTTGCAGACTTTTCACCAATGCACAGCTCTTTCTCTTTTCCCCACTCACCCCACGTCTCTCGCAGCCACTCCGCGGCCAGGATTCGGTCGCTTGGCGCCAGACGTTCGCAGCTGCAGCACCTTGCAAAAGTTATCATTTTAGAAATTCAGGCGAGAGAAATTCGTCATTCCACCCTGGGCGTTCGGCCCACAGAAACACAGAAAACGGAAACGGGAGCCCTCTAATCTTAGTTACCTTTTGGAGAGGCCTTAATTTCTTTCAACCAGGTTTCCAGTGGAAAGAATAAGCAGTTTATCCTTCTTTAAAATCTGAGCTCTCACAGATTTATTTGCTATTTTATCCCTGCGAGGCTCAAGGCCCAAAAAACAAATCCTGTTCTCTCCTTAGAGGGTCGAGGCTCAGTGAAATCTTGTCGGCGAATGGAACCCGCATGGTCCAGAAAAGTTGGAAATATAAAATCCTTCTAAGACGTGCGTGCAGACTTAGACCGCTTGCCTCCTCCCTCCCCGGGCTACTTTTGAAGTGTCGAATGCAAGATGGTGTGTTTGCGAGTTAGATCCCGTGCAGCTGGGAACGGCGACAAGCAGCGCCGCTTGCCAAAGGACAGAGCACTAGCTGCAATAGCTGAGATTCTTAACAGGGTGTTCCAGGAAACAAGTCAACAAGCGAGCCTCACATACCCCCACCTCCGCCCCTTCCCTGGTGAAGACATTGGGGGCACTTCTCCCACCACCACCCCCCCGCCCCCGCCAGGATGCTGGAGACTTGGAAGTGAGTTCTGTTCTCTTCCCGTGCTGTGCCCTACCAATGATCCGGTGTGCCAGCGGGAGGGGTGGGAGGTGGTATACCAAATGTTCGGTGAACCCCAGCAAAGGTGGTTCTCAGGTAAACTGCGGCTGCCCCACTTCCCCACGATTGGGTGGTGGTGGGGGTGCTGCAGAGTGGATTTATAGGGGAAACATAAGTTTTAAGTCAAAACTTGCCCACCTTCTTTTTCTCCTGCTGCTTGAGGATCGGCAGAGGCGTTGGTACTTTTGGTGTGTTGGTTCTAGTCCTAAGGGAGTCTGGAGCATTAGGATGAGACCTGGGCCAAGGGCACACCAGGCTGAGTGACTGATTGTACCTGGGATTTCGAGACCCAGGAAGGGCACCAGTTGATGTGTGGCCAAGTGCTATGAAGTAGCCAGTGAGCTCCTTGATATGTAATGTCCTGCTTGAGCGGTGGGTTTCAGACTCCAGTTTTTCATTTTTGGTGGCTGGAGATTTTGCCCTAGCCCACTTGTGTGCCCGGCTTGTGCCCCATATCTCCGGGGTCTGTCTTCCTTAGCTAGATGCATGGCCCAGGTTAGTTTCCAGATCTTCCTCCTTGGCTACTTTTCACTGCTCCCCTCTGTCATCGCTCCCTGTCTCATGCCTTGTTTGCTTCCTCCCTGACTGACATTCCCCTGTAGAGCTTTTTCCTCTTTGCTTCAGTCCCTCAGGCCCCAGCCCTTGGCGAGGTTGTAGCCCACAGGGCTACATGTCCTCGCCGTGTAAGCCCATAGCAAATCAACCATGTTTTCCGGGCTACAGCTTTCATAGGTGCTTCACTGTCTACAGGAAAACAGTTCACAGAAACTTCCCTCACATCCTCCATTTGATGCCTAGAGTGTGGCTCTTATGACCTTTCTCAAACTAAATCTTTGCATCTCACCTGGGGATTTATGGACCGAGTATTAATGAACAGTGGCTAAATTTGGGTGAGGGGAAAAGTTGTATCTTAACTATATTTATTATTTTTTAAATTTTATCAAGGGGGGGGGTCTTTTTTTTTTTTTTTTTTGAGGTGGAGTGTTGCTGTAGCTCAGGCTGAACTGGAACTCTCTCTGTAGTTCCAGGCTGGCCTCAAACTCACAGCTATCCTCCTACCTCTGCCTTGCCAAGTGCTGGGATTAAAGGAGTTCAACACCACACCCAGCTAAGGGATTCATTTCATTTTATTTATTTAAGAGAGAGGCAGAGAGAAAGAATGGTCACGCCAGGGCCTTCAGCCGCTTCAAACTCCAGACACATGCGCCATCTTGTTTATCTGGCTTACATAGGTACTGGGGAATTGAACCTAGGTCCTTTGAGTTCTCAGACAAGTGCCTTAACCACTCAACCATCTCTGTAGCCCAGGGGCTCATTTCTGACACAGGGTCTCACTATGTAGTGCAGTCTAGCCTTGAACTTCCTGTCCTCTTGGCTACCTCTTCCTCAACACTGAGGTAATAGGCATATATGCTAACACTCCTGGGTAAGTGATAGGTTATTATAAGAAGATGCACATAGATTGGGGAAGTAGCTTATGGTAGACAGCTGGCCTAGTAGCAAAAAAAACAAAACAAACAAACAAACAAACCATCAAAACCCTGAATTACAGCCTAAGTACCACAGTAAAAAGAAAAAGAAAAAGAAAAGGCTGTCACATATATAAGGTCTTGGGTGGGGATTTATGCTGTATTAGAGCTATTGTCAATTAAGTATTCAGTCATGGAGTAAATATTAATTTAAATTTTTTAAAATTTATTTGCAAGGAGAGGAAAAGAAAGAGAGAGAGAATGGGGTGCACCAGGGCCTCTAGCCTCTGCAAACAGACTGCAGATGCATGCACCACTTTCTTCTTCTGGCTTCACATTGGTACTGGGGAATCGAACCCAGGTCATTAGGATTGTAGGCAAGTATCTTAAACGCTGAGCCATCAGTCCATATAGAGTAAATAGTTATTTATCCAAATAGAGTAAATATTTATTTTGTTCCAAAAAGTATTCAGCCTGACCCTGTGCTAAGCAAAAAGAAAAAGAAAAAAAAAACAAAACAAAACCCAAATCCAGTACAGAGATGAATGAGACCCAGTCATTGCCTTGGAGGAGCCTGCGGTCCTCCACTGCATCCTTCAAGTAGCTATGCTTGACTGGGTCTATCAGTTACTTTCTCATTCCCGGGACAAACATACCTGACCAGAAGCAGCTTAGGGAGGAAAAGGCTCTTGTTTTTGGCCTATAGTTTCAAAGGGAAGCCTATCATGGTGGGAAAAGCACGGCAGGAACAGACAGCGACTCTCCGCAGGCAAGAAGGAGAGCTTGAGGAATGCTGAATGCTCACAGTGCTTGCTCCTTTTCATGTGGTCCAGGAGGCCCATAGGATGGCGGTGCCCTCGGTTACATGGGTCCTCCCACCTCATCTGGTCTAATCTAGAAAATCCCTCACAAATAGAGCCAGAGATTCATCTTCATGGTGATTCCAAGTCCTGTCAAGTTGACAACCAGAGATGAGCCACCACAGTGGGCATTTAACATATGTCATACATTTTTCCACTGGTACGGTGATTTCCTCCTCATGATAAACAAAGTGGTGTTATTAATATCTCCATCACGTAGACGAGGAGCTGAGGCACAGAAAGATTAATTTGGTAATAGAGTGCACAGATCGTTGAGCCTGGATATACCTCCATGGTCACACTCCAGGTAGTGTTAGGAAGGATTTTTGGGATATTCAGAATAGTGCAATGGGGCAAAAGAATGTTACATCTAGTAATGAGTCTCCATCACAGGAGGCATTTAGGAAGAAATTCTTTTCTTTTAATTTTAAAAATTTTTTTTCTGTTTTATTTATTTATTTGAGAGGGACAGACAGAGAGAGAATGAGGCCAACAGAGAAAGAGAGAGAAAATGGGTGCGCCAGGGCCTCTAGCCACTACAAATGAACTCCAGATGCGTGTGCCCCTTGTGCATCTGGTGGGTCCTGGGGAATTGAGCCTCGAA
This sequence comes from Jaculus jaculus, assembly GCF_020740685.1. Classification (NCBI taxonomy): domain Eukaryota; kingdom Metazoa; phylum Chordata; class Mammalia; order Rodentia; family Dipodidae; genus Jaculus; species Jaculus jaculus. The sequence continues at coordinate 135,535,598 of NC_059106.1, read as the reverse complement.
CCGGGGTCCTTAGGCTTCACAGGCAAGTGCTTAACTGCTAAGCCATCCCTCCAGCCCAGGAAGAAATTCTTTTTAGCACTGTGTGGAGTCTTCTGAAGTGATCAGGACACATGAACTAGGAGGATGCTCCAGCTCACAGAGTCTATGCTTCTGGGGGTTTGTAGCCCTGAGCACAGCCACCTTGGCCTTAACATGGGAGGGTATGGCTTAGGATGACCCATCTTACCAAGCCGACACTGGGGCCCAGGATTGGTTCTTTATTGTTAAATGCTAACTGCTGCCTTCTTCACTTTGCTCCTCCCCCGTCTTTTCTTAGGGTTTGCCCCTCCCATCGCCTTCCCACTCTCTGTCTCTTATTATCTCTGCCTGTGTAAAAGTTAAGGGGGTCAGTATTTAGAAGTTCCAGTCCATTGAGTCTTTTCCTCTGAAGAACATATTTACACAGGAGGATCTGTAGAGCTTATGTTCTAATTATTATCCCTTCTCCTCCAGGGGAGAGACAGCATTAGAAAAGTAAAAAAAAGAGACCTGTCGCTCTGGAACATCCATCTTGTGTCAATCTAGCCTGTGTTCTCGGGCAGTAGCAAAACTCGGTCATAAAGGACTCTGGTCCTTTCCAGTGCCACTTCAGGAAAACAGTGAAGGAGACTAGGAAAAAAAGAAAAGAATGCCTTGTTTCTTGCGTTAGGAACAGGCTTCCTGTCTCTGTTACATGTGACATATTTAGCCCAGTGTTCAGCTCCCATGGAGTTCTTTGTCCAACAGCAGCATGCTCTCTGGGGTGGGTGGGTGCCATTATTATCACCTCCACATTTTACGGGTAAGAAAGCCTAGGCACAGAGAGGGTCAATAAATTGCTCCAGGTCGCGGAAGAGGAGAGAGTGTTGATGGTTTGAATCCAAAATATCTCCTATAGGCTCATGTTTTGAACACTTGGGCTTCAGTTAGTGGCCATATTTTGAAAGCAGTGAAGCCTTTAGTTGCTGGGGCTTAGATGGCAAAAGTGAGTCACTAGGGACTGACCTTCGAAAGTTACAGCCCAGCCCCTGGTTTTGGGCGCCTTCTCTGCTTCATGGTGCACCTTCATGTGAACTGCTTCTTCTCATGTTCCAACCGTAGCAATGGACAGAGCTACTTCCTTAAAATTCACTGAAACTGAGAGCCTGGATAGCTCTTTCCTTCCCTAAGTCATTTCCATAAGATATTTTGGTCACAGTGATGCAAAAGTTAACTACTATGGAGTATACCAAGCAGAATTTTCCTAGAGCCTAATTCCCAATACTGAACTGGGACTTGAACCCAGCAACTGGCACATGCCAGGCAAGCACTCTGCTATTGACCTGCACCCTCTTTAGAGCCAGCCTTGGCAGTGCCATAGCCCAGCCCATGGAAGCCACGTGTGCTTAATGAAACCACCAATACCAAAAGAACCAGGCTCCACCGAGCCATTTCCCCAGCAGTTGTTTGCAAAAATCTTGATGGTCCTGGTTCAGTTCCCCAGTACCCACATAAAGCCAGATAAACAAATTGGTGAAGGCATGTGGAGTTCACTTACGGGGGCAAGAGGCCCTGGTGTGCCTATTCTCTCTGCCTTTCTCTTGCTCTCTCTTCTCTAATAAATAAATAAATATATATTTTAAAACAAAGAACCAGGCTCCATTTGAAGGCATTAACCCACTTGATTCTTGTAATAACCCTGAGATGTAGATACCATTATTCTACTGTCATAGAGTTGAGTACAGTGAGACACAAAGGTTAGGAAACTTGCTCACAGACATGCAGCTGGGAGGAGCTGGTCATTGGGAGCTGATGAGCGGAATGCTTGCTCTCTGCACTGTGCCTCGTTGCTGCATTCTCCTCCTCTATCGTCTTGTTGCATCTTGCCTTCGGGGTTCTGGCTGCTTCCCTACCACTCCAGCCCACTCGCTCTGGCAGCTCCAGCTAGACTTCTGAATTGTTATCCAGGGCCAGCAGGAGTGAGAAAGGAAATTGCGATTACTAAGTAGCTTCAACATACTACACACTTAACAAACCATGTTTTATTTAATGCCCACCCTCAAGCCCTCTCAGGTAGTGATAATACCCGATTGGCTGCTATGAAAACTGAGATTCAAAGTTAAAGATTTAAAAACGCATCCAAGTGTTCTCAGGAAGGAGCAAATCAGGTTGAATGCATGTTTTTGACCCTCCGAACTAGTGAACCAAAGAGGCCCGTATTCCTCTCCTGGCTGATTTCCTGAGTTCACAGATGTTCTCTCTCCTGTCTTCTACTTCTCACTTATGAAACATCCACTATTGGGAGCACCTAAAGGAACATGAGCAATTAAGATTTGTGATAGCTGAAAAGTTTCTTCCTTAAGCTGCAAACCTTCAAAAAAATTGGAAGGAGAATTCTGGACACTTGTCATGGTTTCACATTCTTTTCAGAACTGTGACCACCCTACAACAGGATCTTCACAACATCCCAGTGACCCCGTGGCCTCTCCCACTCCCCAACTCTCCACCCCTGTTCTAGGCGCTGAGCTGCCTGCTCATGGCCAGCCTCCTGTTCTACCTCTGAGCGTCACAGAGAACCGCTTGCCCTCAGTCGACTGAGCTTTGTAGGGGACTGTGTCTGAGTTCTCCTGCCTCATCTCCACCATGTTCCCGGTAGCTTTCTGCCTGTGGTCTGCCGGCTCAGAAACTCACAAAGCAAATGAGTTTGAAATGCGCATAGAGAGAAAGTCCGTGGTTCTGAGTGAGAGCTGACATGCCTGCTCCAATGAGGAACTGGAAGAACTTGAATGTGCAGACTTGGCAAAATCTATTTTGACTGACCAGAGACCTCGTTTTGCTTCCTTTTATGCCTTTGTTGGTGAGTTTTAAGTGACCAGAGGTTAACCCTTGCAGTGAGTGACCTCTGCCGACATTATTCCCAGTGCCAGAGCAGGCTGTCTCATGACAGGGTCTGCCTGGAACTATGAAAGGCCTTGCTTTGGCATCTCCCAACACTGCCACTGCAAGAACAGGCTATGAGGTGGACTGAGCTGGCGGGCGCTTCTCTCTGGGCATGGCTGGCATGACAGCTGAGGACTGCTGATGGCCAGGCGTTTCTTTTAGCTCTTGGCTTTGGTTGCGAGCACTCCTCTCCACTGAGGTTCTGCTGGACCTGTGGAGGAGTTGTAGCGACTTGAAGTTGAAAGATCAAGAATGACGTCCACGTGACACGTTTCATCAGTGGACTTGACCACTTGACTTGAAAGGCGGCATCCATCCTCCTTTTTTTTTTTTTAAATATTTTTTGTTCATTTTTTATTTATTTATTTGAGAGTGACAGACATAGAGAGAAAGACAGATAGAGGGAGAGAGAATGGGCGTGCCAGGGCTTCCAGCCACTGCAACTGAACTCCAGACGCGTGCGCCCCCTTGTGCATCTGGCTAACGTGGGACCTGGGGAACCGAGCCTCGAACTGGGGTCCTTAGGCTTCACAGGCAAGTGCTTAACTGCTAAGCCATCTCTCCAGCCCCATCCTGCCTTTTAAAAATATGTATTTTATATTTACTTAGTTATTTACTTATTAGACAGAGAGAGAATATGGGCACGCCAGGGCCTCTAGCCACTGCAAACAAACTTCAGACATATGTGCTATCATGTGCATCTGGCTTATGTGGGTTCTGGAGAATCAAACCTGGGTCCTCAGGCTTCACAGGCAAGGGCCTTAACCGCTAAGCCATCTCTCCAGCCCCAGCCTTCCTTTTTCACCTGAGGGAGTATTTCCCTTTACTACCACTTGAGACAAGACCAGCACAGTGTTTAAAAGCAAGTGTGAGCCGGGCATGGTGGCACACACCTTTAATCCCAGCAGTCGGGAGGCAGATGTAGGAGGATCGCTGTGAGTTCGAGACCACCCTGAGACTACATAGTGAATTCTAGGTCAGCCTGAGCTAGAGTGAGACTCTACCTCGAAAAACCCAAGAAAAAAAAAAAAAAGAAAAAGAAAGAAAAGAGACAAAAACAAGGGTGTCACATCTTCTCTCAGCATGTTTCTTGCCAATTTGTTGGCCTGCTCCTTTGTTCTGGGAAGAAGGCAGCTTTGATGTAAGTCAGAAGTGTCTGAAAATGTCTCCTCTTTTCTGTGTCTCTCTCTTCTCTCAGTTCCATCAAGAAGCCAAATGAGGGGCTGGGGAAATGGCTCATCTGTTAAAGGGGCTTGGCCAGAGTTTAATCCTCTCCAGTGGCCACCCAAAGTGGCATATGCATCTGTGATCCTACTGTTCCTATGACAATGGAAGGCAGGTCCATAAGAATCTGGAAGCTGCAGGGCCTTAGTCTGGAGCACATAGCAGCAAAACAACGAGAGACACCCTGTCTCAAACAAGGTGGAAGGAGAGGACAAGCTCCCTGATGTCATCCTCTGATCTCCTCATGCATGGCATGACACAAACAGCCGTGTACATACATACATACACATACTTTTTTGGGAGGGTGGTTTTTTTTTTTTTTTTTTTTTTTTTTTTTGAGGTAGGGTCTCGCTCTGGCCCAGGCTGACCTGGAATTCACTATGTAGCCTCAGGGTGACCTTGAACTCAGGGTGATCCTCCTACCTCTGACTCCCAAGTGCTGGGATTAAAAGCATGCGCCACCACACCCAGCTCCACATAAATTTTTTTGTTTATTTTTATTTATTTATTTGAAAGCGGCAGACAGAGAGAGACAGAGGCAAAGAGAGAGAGAGAGAGAGAGAGAGAGAGAGAGAGGGAGAGAATGGGCGCCAGGGCCTCCAGCCACTGCAAACAAACTCCAGATGCGTGCACCCCCTGTGCATCTGGCTAACATGGGTCCTGGGGAATCGAGCTTTGAACTGGGGTCTTTAGGCTTCACAGGCAAGCACTTAACCACTAAGCCATCTCTCCAGCCCTCTACATAAATTTTTTAAAAAGAAGCCAAATTATCCAAAAAATGCAAAACGTTAGAGCAACAACCCATCTAGAATAGCTCTGGCCTCTTAGCCCTGGAGATGAACTCAGGTCAGTGTCTCTTCCTCTCTGCACTCAGCTTTGCCTCCTACAGGGAGCCAGCCAGCTCCAGGATAGTGCAGCCTATGAGGCTGTGAGGTCAGCATCTGACTCCCAAGAGGGATCATTCCTAGTGGAAATGAGTGCTCAGCCATCTCAGTGTTGGTTTATTTTATGTGTTTTCTTTTTATTAATGAATAACACACAGGAAAGGGCACAGCTGGTAAGTGTAGAGCTCCGTGAATTCTTACAAAGCAAGCACCGCTGTGCTTTCGGTGCCCAGGTTAAGAAACAGAACATTGCTAACTCTCCTTCTTGCCTAATGATCATATTTAAACAGATGCTATAAAGTCACAAGTTGGATGTTATTACGCTGTCCAGAATACTATAGAATCCCAGCAGCAAGTGGACGAGAGTATCTGGCTACGGCAGGTGAGTGGTCCTTCCTCGGTCACAGGAGGTCAGGCATCACTTTTATGGGCTCTTCTTAAGGTAAGACACTTGGGAGTTTATAGAGCAGTAAACTTTGTTTCTACTCACATAAACATTTGTTGAGTGGCCGGTGTTCTCAGTTCAGCGCTTGTCGGAGAGAGCTTCCAGTCTGCTGGGAGGTGGGAAAAGTGCACAGGAACAAATATCTATTGTACGGTGGCTCCAGGTGTCGTAACCGAGGCGTGTAAATGGGATCTGGCAGTACGACTGAAAAGCGGAGAGTGCTTCCTTGTGAGGGTTAAGGAAGGCTCCAGAGAGAGTTGACATGTAGGCAAGCACTGGGAATGATTAATTACTAGAACGTTGTGATACAGAGTGAGGCAGGAAGGGCCTTCTGTGCAGCGGGAACAGCACACAAAAATACGCAGAGGCTTGGCAATGTTTGGCGAGTCTAGAGATTGTCAAATAGATTGTTAAGATGTGGCTAACCGGCAGGATATGAGGGCTTGGTGAAGACCCAACTGAGACATGCTAGGATGAGAATTTGAAAGACAGGAAATCAGAGTTACTAGACGTGCTCCTGACTAAAGTGCACATCACATTGCCTATGAGTTCATGTCGCCTATGATGCAAATTTCCCCTATAGGGACCCCTTTATATTCTTGTCTTAACTCCTAGCCCCAAACATATCACCCAGCACTTTACAGTGATCACCAAATGTTGAATAACTTTATGAATGAACGAGTGATTTCTTCCATACACGCATGCACGCACAAATGTGCCCGAGAAAGGGTGAAGGTGCTTATCCTTAGCATGTGCCTGGCTTCTATTCTTCCTACATAGTGACAAGAAAGGAGGAGCCTGTGACCTGGCCACTCACTAGAGCAGGGTGTTTGTCCGGGGAAGCTCTTCATTTCCTTAGCTGCAAGACATGGACTCTGGGGAAGTTAATTTTTTTTTTAATTTTTATTTATTTATTTGAGAGCGACAGACACAGAGAGAAAGACAGATAGAGGGGGAGAGAGAGAATGGGCGCGCCAGGGCTTCCAGCCTCTGCAAACGAACTCCAGACGCGTGCGCCCCCTTGTGCATCTGGCTAACGTGGGACCTGGGGAAGCGAGCCTCGAACCAGGGTCCTTAGGCTTCACAGGCAAGTGCTTAACCGCTATGCCGTCTCTCCAGCCCAGGGGAAGTTAATTTTGGCCTCATTTGAGATGACATGGATCCTAGTCATGTGCAAGAATTCATACCATACCAAAATGTCCATATGTCCCATGCCCATGTCAGAATGCTTTGTTGGAAAGAGTCACTTGCTCTGCTTCCTCATGGACTCATTATACCTATGTCCCCTAGTCTCCCCTACACACAGCCCCCACTCCCATGTCCAGAGGTGAAGAGGTGGGAAAAACTACTCTCTAGTTGTCCTCTTGCTTGGTGACAGTGGAAGGCTTCAGGGTCCAAAGGGAGAGTTTCTTCCTCGCCTGAGTGGCTTACCTGCTCCTCATCCATGTCTCTGGGTTCTCTAGGGTAGATTCCAGTTTACTTGGAAGTCTATTTCAGGTATCTAGGAAGGATTAGCTTGCTTGTGAGAGAATTTTCTTCATCAAGCAGCATCATGGGAGAAGTTTACACACCATGACTGGAAGCACCTTTGAAATCTTTCCACACTCTCCTTGCTGCTTGCTCCGTCACCTAATTGCTCTGTGTGCTTGTCTGGGTTTCATCTGGATCGTCCCTCTAAGGAATGTTCATCTTGAACCTGGAGGCTGACCTCAGGGCCTGCTCTGGCAGAGTCTGTCTGTGTCCCAACAGAACATAAAAGCTAAATATGGTCTTCCTCTTCCTCTCTATAGGTTAGGCTGCCTGCAATGACAAGATGGGATTATTCATTACAGGATCCATGTTTTACCTCTTCCAACCCACGCATTCCTGGCTAGAATGTGGGTAGCGTTCATTTACAGCTATGTGTATACCTCGTAAATGTGAGCGCTAACTAGGTAATCCATATGGTAATAGCTCTACAGAGTCATGTCTGGAGGAAGCTTTTTATTTATTCAAAGATGTTCAATAAATTAACCTTACCTTCCAGATTTCCCACCTTTCCTTGGAACTACTGAATTCGACTTGTGTTTCCTTGTGGTAGCTTATGGGGCAGGGGTGGGGGTGGAGGAGTGGACAGACCATGAACTTGAAGCAAACTATTTTATTTCTGTCTACATCAGTCTTCACCCCATCCCTCAAAATGAGAAGAATAAACCCTACCTCGCATGATAGCTGCTAGACTATTGAGAGAGTTATGTGTGGAGATGGCCAGTGCCCAGTAGGTGTGGGCATGAGAACTGAGTTTCACTATGCAAAGTGGATACATTTGAACAAATAATTTCTCAAAGCCTCAGTTTCATCATTTGTAGAATAAGGCCAATAGCACAAACCTTAAAGTGCCTGAGGAGAATAAACTAGATATTCGAAAAGCATGTAGTTGTATCTGGCATAAATTAAAAACACATAATGCATGTCACTCACTTAACTTTTTATTGCTGCCACTGAACTTTTCAGTAAGTCTTATAAGAATTCTCTGTGATAAATTAAGAAGCATCTATACCTTCCTTCTGATTGTGATACTTTTATTTTTTTTGGCAGGAATGGCTGTTCATGCCTTCATTTATTTATTTGAGAGAAAAAGAGAGGTGGGGGGGGGGACGAGAAAGTGAGGAAGAGGGAATGGGTGCACCAGGGCCTCCAGCCACTGCAAACTCCAGGCACATCTGCCCCCTTGTGCTTATGTGGGTCCTGGGGAATCCAACTGTGGTCCTTAGGTTTCACAGACAAACGCCTTAACGGCTAAGCCATTTCCCCAGCCCCTGATTGTGATACTTTCTCATAGAAAGTGCTATCTTAAGGGCGGGGAGGTGGCTCAGTGGATACATAAAGCACTTTTGAGTAAATGTGTGAGTACCTGAGTTTGGAATTCCCAGGCCCCATGTAAAAGCCAGAAGCTGTGGGCTTTCTGTCCGCCCAGCATGCCTATAAAGAGACAGGAGGTGGAAACCGGAGAATGTTCCAGAAGCTTGGGGACCAGATGAACTGGTAATGGAGTTGTGAACAAGGAACAACAAAGAGTCCTGCTTAAAAAGAGGTGAAAGGTGAGGACCCATACCTGATAGTTGTCCTCTGACCTCCACATGCATGCTGTGGCATGCGTGCCTCTGCACTCAATATGATCAATGCTTACCCACATGAACACACACATGCACACACATACACACAGAGTGTTGTCTTCTTAATTATTTTCTCCTCAGGGTCTTGTGTCTCCTTCTGCTTACTGACCTTCACAGAAATTCAAGGAGTTTGCTGTAGGACCCTTACAGAGGGCAGAAAGTCTTCAAGGACTACAGGATCTTGCAGAATGTTGCAGTGTTCTTTGGCAAGAAGTTGGGGAGAGGGGGAGTGGATATCATAGGCAGAACATGTAACAAAGACACAGATGTGTGTGTGTGTGCTGCACTGGAAGAAGAGGAGCGCATGTGTCTGACACAATTGTGGGCAGTCTTGGCTTCTAGCAATCATAACGTTTTTAGACCACCATAAATGTTTTTGAAAGGTGATGACCAAGCCGGGTGTGGTGGCGCATGCCTTTAATCCCAGCACTCGGGAGGCAGAGGTAGGAGGATTGCCGTGAGTTCGAGGCCACCCTGAGACTCCATAGTGAATTCCAGGTCAGCCTGGGCTAGAGTGAAACCCTACCTCGGAAAGAAAAGAAAAGAAAAAAAGAGACGATGACCGAAGCCCATGGAATATATTCGTGTTACGTGAACCAAGAACAAGTGATGTAGGAGAGGATGGGAATTTATGTGCCCTTACCTACCAACCCACAACCAGCAGCATGTGCCTGTGGAATAAACAAGCTGTGCAGGGACACGTGATGGGCTGCCCCTGAGGCTTTCCATGATTATTCACTCAAGACTTGTTCATTTGCTGTGCCATCTGTGGTTTCCCTCGCAAGAGATAGGCAGAGCTGGGGTGCTGAAGGTTGAACAACAACAAAATGATGGGAAGAACTTAACACTGAGAAAAATTGTGTCTTTGAGCATAGTTCAGACAAGGTTCCATCATTCTATTTTTGTGAAGGTACATTGATTTCCAGCGAGTGGAACTTGAGAGGCCCACCAAAGTAGAGCGTGCAGAATGGCAAGGGCTGGCTGGCTACTGCCAAGGCTATGGAGGGCTGAGGTGGTGGAAGTGGCAGGGGAAGGAGGGAGCTGGATGGGTACGTGTATTAGAGAGCTGAGGAATTTAGGTCCTTTGTTCAAGAGGAGGGGGAGTGACAGGAGGAAAGGGAAAGTATGAGAAAGAGAAATCTAATGTATCCACACTCATTGAATGGGTGGGCTGAAGTGTATCAGACGCGACAGAGAGAGAGAGAGAAAAAGCGAGGGAGAGAGAGAGAACGAGAACACAGGACCTAGAGGGAGAGATGGGGGATCAGAGGAAGCATTCTTTTTTAAAAATAGATATATTTTAAAAAATATTTTTATTTATTTATTTATTTATTTTTAAAAATTATTTATTTATTTATTTGAGAGCGACAGACACAGAGAGAAAGACAGATAGAGGGAGGGAGAGAGAATGGGCGCGCCAGGGCTTCCAGCCTCTGCAAACGGACTCCAGACGCGTGCGCCCCCCTGTGCATCTGGCTAACGTGGGACCTGGGGAACCGAGCCTCGAACCGGGGTCCTTAGGCTTCACAGGCAAGTGCTTAACCACTAAGCCATCTCTCCAGCCCATTTATTTTTATTTATTTATTAGAGACAGAGAGAGACAGAATGAGAATGGGCATGCCAGGGCCTCTAGCCACTGCAAACAAACTCCAGACACATGCACCACCATGTGCATGTGGCTTATGTGGGACCTGGAGAATCGAACCTATGTCCTTAGGCTTCTCAAGCATGTGCCTTAACCACTAAGCCACCTCTCCAGCCCTAAAAATATTTTTATTTATTTATTTGCAAGCGGGGGGGGGGGGGAGAGAGGGAGAGAGAGAGAGAAAGAAAATAGGCATGCCAAGTCCTGTAGCTACTGCAAATAAACTCCAGATGCATGCACCAGTTTGTGCCTCTGGCTTTACGTGGGTACTGGGGAATAGAACCAGAGCTTTCAGGCTTTGCAAACAAGAGCGCTTAATCATTGAGCAACCTCTCCAGCCCCAGAGTAATCCTTCTTAAGCCACCTCCCTGTCCTGGCTCAGACCTCTGAAGTTCAGGGAACAAGACTGTACATTGGAGGAACAGAGATGACTGTCAGAGCTATCAGTACCCAGGGCACTGCAGTTGGAATTGCACTGGAATTGGCCCAGCAGTCCCTTTGGCTGTTGTTGGTTTCTGGGCTGTGACTGGCTAGGGTAAAGGATAGAATATAGAGCTTTCCATTTCTTCAATGAGAAACTGACAAGTTCCACATTTGCTCCTTCCCTGCCCCTGACCAGGGATTTCTTCCAACAGCTCTTTATCAAGACAAGACTAGTCTTGGACGGGAGAGATCCACGCAAGGCATTTTGAATCCGAGCCCAACACCAAGTCCACCAGAGAGCAGTAAAAGAATCATGCAGGCTGTTGCATTCATTATCTTAAAAGACTTGGTACATTTCTTGTAAGGGAGTGAGATTAGAAGTAAACATTCTTTTTTTTAGCTGGCATTATGTCTATCATAATGACACTTGGAAAAATTTGAGTTTATGGCTTTATTCCAATCAGAGAGGATTAAGATATTTAATAATCTTTTCTTTCTAGTATCTCTAGAATGATTTACTTTTGTTAGGTTTATTTGTTTGCTTGTTTTGCAGTACCAGAGATTGAACACAGGGCTTTGGATAAGCTAGGCAAGCCTTTCACTGAGCTGCATCCCTAGATCAACTAACTAACTAACTCACCCAAACAGGGCATTTGGTCTTTGAAAAGTTTAAAAATTATTTCCGATTACAAAATCATTATATACCTATTATTTACAATTGGGAAAATACAAAGAGGCTAACATTTAAACATATTTCTTGTCTGCCATTTTTCTTTACTGTTTTACATAATGGAATTTTAAAAAATAATCTGCTTTGTATTTTGCCTCAAATGATATCATAGGCATGCCTCCAGGACATTAAAAAGTCTCCACAAACTTCCTTTTTGAGATATTGGCTGTACTTGTTTTCTTCCTATTAAGTATTTGCCTGTTTCCAGTTCATACCGTGTGTGTGTGTGTGTGTGTGTGTGTGTGTGTGTGTGTGTGTACACATGCATATGTGTGCATGTTAGCATAAGTGGCCGTAGGAGATCTGGCCAGATTCTGCTGGCTATTTTAGATGAGAGCAAGATTGTCGTTATGAATGACTATTGTCCTTTAAAGGGAAGGCTACCCTAGACACTGTCAATGTGGCTCCTGGGAAGAGGGGACAGCACTCAGTGCAAAAATGTTATAAACACATTAGAGACGTCTTACAATTCTCCTGCTACCTAGGAGACATTCTGTTTTCAAAGGAAACAAGGCTTTCAAAAAGCCCTTTGAAATAGCTGGGTTAATCCTGTATGGTTTTAAAATTAAATTACACATGATTTTTTTTTTAAATGGGGGGATCTAATGAGGTAGCGAATAGCCACTATGGTTACTTTCAATGACAAACTAGCAAGAATGTTATCATTGAAGCTCTTTTTTTTTTTTAATATTGCAAGGGGAATTTATTGGGTTAGATTATAGAATATGAGCCAGGCAGTCCCAATGATAGCTGTCTGCAGCCTTGAGTGTGGAGGAACTTAGTTACTCAGTCCATAAGGCTGGATGCCTCAGCAGTTCCAACCTGGCACTGAAGGCCGGGAGGGTTCCTGCAGAAGTGCTGGTCTTCAGTCCACACTGGAAATCGGAGGGAGCTTGACGCTAGAATCCACAGAGGACAGCTGCACCAGGGTGCATGCGCACAGGAGTGAGTAGCAAGGGCAGTCAGGCAGAAAGCTTGCACCAGTAGCGTGGGCAGCCAGGTAAAAAGTTCTCAGTAAAGTTCTTGCCCCCTCCCCCGAGGTAGGGTCTTGCTCTAGCCCATGCTGACCTGGACTTTGGAGTGGTCTCAAACTCACAGCGATGATCCTACTTCTGCCTCCTGAGTGCTGAGATTAAAGGCATGCGCCACCACGCCCGCCTTCCCCAAACTTTTTATAGACAATTTCATACGTGTACTTTAATCACAGTCCCCTCCCATTCCCTTCTTTTGTCTTCCCTCCCTCACCCCTCTGCTGAACCCCTCTTCTTGTCAACTTGTCTCTCTTCTATTTTGATGTCTTAGTTTCCTTTTGCCCTCCTCCATCATCTATGACAGAATATTGATAGGCCCAGTATTGTGCAAGTCTTGTTTAGGTTGAGACTTGGGTTTTTTTTGGTTTTGTGAGGTAGGGTCTTGCTGTAGCCCCGGCCGACCTGGAATTCACTATGTAGTCTCAGGGTGGCCTCGAACTCACAGTGATCCTCCTACCTCTGCCTCCCGAGTTCTGGGATTAAAGATGTGTGCCACCACGCCCAGCAAGACTTGTTCTTAAACCAGATTCTAAACAGCTGCCTTGACCTCAGGACAGCCCGACACAGCAGACTGGAGCTCCTGGAACAGGACACTAAAGGGGGAGGGGCTAGACTACATTTTCAGAAGTTACTGCAGGAATCTTAAACCAGCTGTCTTCAGGCATGTAATAAATGGTTTAATTCACATGTACTGGCTTCCCTTCAGGGGCAGCTGAACAGTGTGTGTGTGTGTGTGTGTGTGTGTTTCCCCAGTCTGTGAGAAGGACTAGCACTGGGCTAAGGGAACAGTGAGACATCATAGTCCTTCCTCAGAAGATAGAAAACCCTGTAATCAAACCCAAGGCCTGATTCAGAGTCAAGTGTATCCAATGACAGCTTATTATGGAAGGTTTTGAACCTCTAAGGATTCTTTAGTAAGAAATAAACTAAATACAAAGGTCTCTTCCTGCTCTTCCATAAGTAGAGTTCTTTTTCCTTCTTGCCTTCTCCAAGCATCGTGCGTGTTTGATTATATGTGGGTGCACGTGATCCAGGACTTGTGATACTCCAACAGGCAGAACGCTAGCTTCTTCAGGCCAGGGACAACGCAGAGTTTAGCACATACCTCTGGGAGCTGGGCTTCTCCCTCCTTGACATGAAGTCAAGGTCTCTAGTGTGGAGGTGTGTCTACGGGCTCTCAAATAGCAGCATGTAGAATGATGATAGAGAGAGAAGAGGAGCCTGTAGCGTTGGTGGGTCCCAACAGGCCCATTGCCGGCAGGCATCATTTACAAGTGGCCAACGGGAAGCTTGTCATCCAGTCTTCACTTGCTTTCTCTCTGGGAAGAAAAGAACCACATTTCCCCTGCCCCACTGTGGACATTCTATTTTTCACAGTTCTTTGAAGTGCCCTCAAGATCTAAGCATCAGGCTGAAAGCAGCTCTGTGTATCTTTGCGACAGATTAGAACATATTCACATTTTATTTGCTCACAGAACAAATATTTCCTTTGGAATGAGACCAAGGCAGCAGAACAGGACCAGGCAGGGCCAGCCATCAATGATGGCCTCTGGGCCCCAAGGCCACACAGAGTTATTCCCCCTCACTACAATTCTACAGACACAATTGAGTTGATAAATTGAGTCATTTCGTCACTTAGAAATACTTATTGAGCTCCAACCGCATAAAAAGTACTACATAGGACAGAAATGAAAAACAAAACAAAACAAACAAACAAACAACAGTCTGTCCTGAAGGGGCTCGTAGTTGAGTAAGGAGATAAGAGTGGTATTAATGACTCTAATCAAGGTGACAAAGATAAGAGTCTTCAGAAAGCAGGAGAAAAAGTGTTCTGAGTTGGGTAATGACTTTGTGTTGTAGGTCTGTATGGGAGAGAAGTGTGAGGTATGATCCTGGAGTGAATCTACCTCCGAGTGTGGGATATGTTTATGTGGGGGGTGCATGTGTGAATACAGTGAGTGGTGGTGGAGGAGAGTGTGGATGGCAGTGAGGTGGTGTTGGGGTGCATGCATGTATATGTCTATCATGGTAGTGATAAAAATGAGGTGGGCAAGTCTTAGTGGTAATGAATAAGTTGAATAAGGATAGAACTGGTTGTGTGTGTGTATGTGTGTTGTGTGTGGGTATAGATGTGAGTACACACGTGTACGCCCAGAGGCCTGTTAATAATGGTGGTGTCGGGCTGGAGAGATGGCTTAGCAGTTAAGGCGCTTGCCTGCGCAGCTTAAGGACCCAAGGTTCATTTCCCCAGGACCCATGCAAGCCAGATGCATAAGGTGGCGCATGCGTCTGGAGTTTCTTTGCAGTGGTTGGAGGTCCTGGCGTGCCCATTCTTTCTCTCTCTGCCTCTTCCTTTCTCTATCTCTTCCTCTCTCTCAAATAAAAGTAAAATATTAAAAAAAAATGGTGGTGTAGAAATAAGATAGGAAAACCTTCTTGTTGATGACAGAAGAATAAATGGTAATAGGGTGGGGAGGGAGGCCCACCAGGCACAGGAGGCATGCCTGCAAAGAGAAAGGAAACTAGTGGAAATTTGCAAGGGAAAGGGTGGGTAGAGGGAAATCAGTAGGGAAAGAATTATAAATGTTGGCAGATATGTTCTGGTCAAGACAATGGCAGTACTGCATGCCCCTACTGTCTCGGTTCCTAATCTCAAGTGAGGATCTTGGGTTAGCAGAGCTGTTTCCTTCTCCGAGGATCAAAACCCGGCATGGACTGGTGTCTGCGTCTTGCAAAGGCACATGCGATTGGACTGGTGAACATTTACTGGCCACGTCTGTACCCAGACTTCCACACTACTGAGCTTGGAGCAGAAGAGACATGGCCAAAAGGCAGAAGGAGAAAAGAAGGCTTGGCAGGATCCTGGAGGCAGACTTGGGCAGCAGCTGTGGTGCGCGCCTCGGCCAGCAAGGGCACGTCTAGCTTATTTGCAACACACAGGCTTCCCTGGCTCGTCTGCCTGCTATGGACTGAGTGGCTCAGTGTCTTACATTATTTATTCATTTATTTATGAAAAAGAGGCAAATAGGGAGACAGAATGGACCCATCAGGGCCTCCAGCCACTGCAAATGAACTCCAGATGCATGTGCTGCCTATGCATTTAGTTTGATGTGGGTCCTGGGGAATAGAACCTGGGTCCTTTGGCTTTGCAGGCAAGCACCTTAACTCCTAAGCCATCTCTCCAGCCCCTGCCTCACATTCTGGTTTTCTTTTTGTTGCTTTCCCTTTTCTAGATAGGCTCAAAACTGCCTCACAATTAAACTCTGGTCAGCTTAAGAATTATGTGCTTTATAAACTGGAAAAGTAACCCAATATTTATAGAAAGTCTGTTTGCAAGATACCAAAGTGATCATATTATCTTATGTCATGTTCATATTTCCTTTTGAGGAAACTATTATCATTTCCATTTTACAAATGTAGAAATTAGGGCTAAGACAGATAAAGTATCCAGACCTCTCCAATAACCTTGGCAGTGAATTCTCCATCATTGATCATCCACTGGCATATGAACCCAAGTCTGTCTGACACTAAAAACCATGATCTTTTTCAAAAGACTGATTGAAATTTGAGAGGCAGCATAGGATAGGGAAAGGCTGGTGGATTTTAACATCAGTTAGGCTGAGGTTCAAAGACAAGTTCTCTTTTCTGTGCTGGTCATGGATGTGACTTTGTAGACTTATGTTATCCATGTCCAGCACTATGCTGAGATGTGGGGCATACTGTTAACTCCAGAGTTGCTCTCCTATCAGGGATCCTGGTCTGACGGAGCATGCAGACCATGAAACAGGCAGGTACAAGCGGAGTCTATGATGTGCTATGATGATGAAGTACCTGATTTGAGGGGTTTGTCTCTAAGCAATCTCTGCAATATGGCACCTGATTACCAGAGATTAGTGCTGCAAGTGTATGGAGGTTGGATTTTGTACCAAAAAAATAATATTAAGTAGCTCATTGATAATGTTTTATATTGATTACATGAAATCGTAGTATTTGTGCCTCATATTATGTTTCTATTGGACAGCACTCTTCCAGAGGAATGAAAACATGGGATGATATTTCCTATCTTAGTACAAAGATTAAAGAACTTTTGGGGCTGGAGAGATGGCTTAGCTTTTAAGGCGCTTGCATGAGAAGCCTAAGGCCTCATGTTTGATTCTTTAGGTCCCATGTAAGCCAGATGCACAGTGATGCAAGCATGCAAGGTCACACATGTGCATAAGGGGGCGCATGCATCTGGAGTTCAATTGCAGTGCCTGGAGGCCCTGGCATGCCAATTCTCTCCCTCTCTCTCTCTCTCTTGCTCTCTTGCATAAAAAAGGCCAGTCTGTTGGGCTTGCCTTTAAAAAATTTTTTTTTGGTCCTGTGACCTCCCCATAGATGTACCAGAGGTACATACAGTGTAGGAATTTCTCTCCCTCCACACATCATTTAAGTGGCCACTATTGAGAAGGCTGCATTGATTGAGGGACCCTAGGTCTTCTGAGACAGTAGAGAAGGTACCAGATAACATGACTACAGGACTTCATGCTCTGCCCTGTTAAAGGTTCCTTACTATCGGGGCTCCATTTCTTCAGAAGTTACTGTTATAGTTACTCCTTCCCATTCCATCCCTCCCCACCCCAACCCAGAACCAGGGCTGGCCATCCAATGAAATAAGTGGTGCTGATTGCCACAGCTCCTAACCATCATTGCTTTTCCTTATTTTAGCAAAAGAAAGTCACATGCAATAGTTCATGAAGTCTGATTTTTAGTATTGGGTTAAGAGACCATTGGAATAAGGATAAGGCCATTAAATTTATAGAGCTGGGAAAAGTCTTGGGAATTTATGAATTCTACTCAAAAGCTTCCTCCTTTGAAAGCAAAGCTTATAGAAGCCAAGGGGCTTGCCTGGGGTAGTAGAGCCAACCAAAGTAGATGGGTCTGAGCCCCACTTCCTTTCCTGTGCCTCCACCCCCAAAGCTCCTTCTGTTTGCACCTTCATCCTCTTCTGTTGCATTCTCTCTCTGGTCCAGTGCCTCCCTTCACTATAATAGACAACAGAAGCAGGAGTCAAAAAACAGACAGTTGGGCTGGAGAGATGGCTTAGCGGTTAAGCGCTCGCCTGTGAAGCCTAAGGACCCCGGTTCGAGGCTCAGTTCCCCAGCTCCCACGTTAGCCAGATGCACAAGGGGGCGCACGCGTCTGGAGTTTGTTTGCAGAGGCTGGAAGCCCTGGTGCGCCCATTCTCTCTCTCTCCCTCTATCTGTCTTTCTCTCTGTGTCTGTCACTCTCAAATAAATAAATAAAAAATTTAAAAACAACAACAACAAAAAAAACCAGACAGTTAACAAGACAAAATGAACTAGGGAAAAAAACCACATTATTTTGCTTTTTAGGTTTTTTTTTTTTTTTTCTGAGGTAAGGTCTCACTCTAGCCCAGGCTGACCTGGAAGTCACTCTGTAGTTCCAGGCTGACCTCCAATTCACAGAGATTCTCCTACCTGTGCCTGCAAAGTGCTGGGATTAAAGGAATGTGCCATCACACCCTGCTTAAAAACCACTTTATTTTGAACAGATACCTCTTGGTTGAATAGTGGCCACATGAGTGTGTTTGGGAGACTTATTTGGAACCACAGGCTCAGGCTGAGGCTCGACTGCGCCGCTCTGGAAGAGCCTTAGTTTCTTCATCTTTAATCAGCGTCACTAGGTTGTTTTGAGGAGCAGAGAACATGTTTCTGAAAAGCTTTTGCCATCTGTGAAGCATCATACCAGTTGCTGTGTTTTGGATGTGTTTTGGATGTGGTGTATTCCTGAGGTTGTGAATATTAGAGATTTTGTTCTTGGTGTGGTGGTGAGTTTGTGGACTTTAAAAAAAATTAATTAAAAAAAATGTATTTATTTGAGAGACAAGGAAAGAGAGAGAGGTGGTGGAGGGTGGGGGGAAATGGGCATGCCAGGGCTTCCAGCTGCTTCAAATGAAAATGAACTGCAGACACATGTGCCACCTTGTGCATCTGGCTTATATGGGTCCTGGGGAATTGAACATAGGTCCTTTGGCATTGCAGGCAAGTGCCTTAAGTGCTAAGTCATCCCTCCAGCCTGAGTTTGTGGACTTTTAAGAGGTAGAATCTAATAAGAGGTGGTTAGGTCACTGGGCCGCTGCCTGTTGTATGATCTGTCTGGGTGGGCATGAAGAAGCATCTGTTCACATCAGTTAGGGCACTCTCAGCAGACCAAACAATTGCATCCAAGGTTGGTGAACCAGTGAGCTTTTGGTGGGGGGGGGTCCTTAGAGCCATATGGGTGACTCTCGGGTGTCTGCATAACCAAAATACCCCACCCTAACATAAAGGCTTCATCTCTGGAGCTCCACTGAAAGAGTTTTTCTCTTTCTGAGGAACTGTTCATTATCTTTATAACCCTGGAGAGGTGCCTTGTGAGTATTGTAAGTTTCATAAACTTCCTGTTATAAGTGGTTTCTGAGTCTTGAAGCCTCCCTTCTCCCTCTAAGAAGAAATGTTTCAGTTCAGAGGAAATAGGAACAGAACACCAACCAAGAAGAGCTTAAGGTACCTCTCCTGGGAGCCTGTTCCTGCATCACTGAGTTGTTATGGAGGGACCTTAATCTTTAACTCTTTCTTGCCAGGTGATTTCTTTCATATATGTTCCCATCATTGTAATTGGCCATTGGCCATGAGGTCTTTTCTGGTGTCTAACAGAGGCCATTGGCATGTACTTGATCCCCTCGAACCGTGAGGTAATAAATGTCTTTTCTTTGTAAGTAGTGAGCCCTTGAGAATATTGTTACAGCAATGGAAAACTAAGATACCAATGGTGGTTTACTAACCTTCAAGAGAGTAAGAGATTTTGTCACCTGTGAGAGTAAGATGACTTAGCAGGGCCATATGCTTGCCAAAGGGAGCTCATGTAGTATCCTGAGGAAGGGGTCCAGCTCTGTACTTGTCCACGAGTTTCTAGGGCACTGTGCTGTCTTCAGTTCTGAGGACTCATTTTAAGAAGGACTTTGGCCAACTTATGTTTCAGTACAAGTTACAAAAATAACTTAGAGTTTGAGAATTACAATATAGAAGGGTTGGCTTAAAGATTTAAAGGAAGCCAGGTGTGGTGACACTTGTCTTTAATCCCAGCACTCCCTCGGATGGCCGAGGTAGGAGGATCACTATGAGTTCAAGGCCACCCTGAAACTATCTAGTGATTTCCAGGTCAGCCTGGGCTAGCGTGAGACCCTACCTTGAACAGTCCCCCACCAAAACAAAAAAAAAAAAAGACTTAGAGGGTATTTAGTTTAGAGGAAAAAGGGGAGGGAGATAGCTATGATGTAGTAGCTTTTTCCAAATATCTGAAAGCTGTGTTTCAGAAGAGACAGTAGATTAATCTTGTGTTGCTGGTATCCACATCAGGGCCCAATGGTTGGAGTTATAGGGAGGTAGGTCTGGGTACAATTGGACCCTTTCAAAGGCTCAGAGAACTGTTCTCAAGAGAAGACTTCTCGAGAACTGAGCTGCTCCCCAGGGGAAGTCTTCAAGCAGAGGTGATTGTTTAGGGAAGCCCTGCTTTGGGTGACAGGTTGGGTCAAGTGTTCTCGGTGATGCCTCTGATCACAATGATCTCCTTGTGATCTTCGATCTTTCTGATCTGTTGCTTTCACCATAACTGCTGCCTTTGTTGACTTCCTGTTCCTTCTTAGAATGGCTGTAGGGTTTGCGATTCAGAAATATTTCCGTAATAATTGATAGTTTGGCTTAATGGAAAGTAGGAGGGAGGAACATTTGAAAACAAAGGACATTTTGTTACTTGGAAGGGCACACAGTAACCTAAGTGGGGGAAGGGACAGGAACATGATCATATGTGTTAGAGGCTCTTATAAATACTTCAGCAAATGAATGGGCATCATTTAGTCTTAGCCATAGTTGAAAATGCAAACTTAATTGCGAAAGGCCTTTGTTCTTCAATGGACCGCTGTTTCCCTTGTTTGCACAGGTTCTGGGTAGCTACAGGTTCAAGAACATTCCCAGTTTTTTTTTTTTTTTTAAAGAGAAAAGCGTCTTTTCTCCTTTGCTTGGACCACTTGGGAACAACTTTTTTTTGTTTATTTATTTATTTATTTGAGAGCAACAGACAGAGAGAGAAAGAGGAAGAGAGAGAATGGGCACACCAGGGTCTCCAGCCAATGCAAACGAGCTCCAGATCCATGCACCATCTTGTGCATCTGGCTAACGTGGGTCCTGGGGAATCAAGCCTCGAACTGGGGTCTTTAGGCTTCACAGGCAAGCGCTTAACCACTAAACCATCTCTCCAGCCTGAAAATTCCCATTTCAGCAATTCTGTATGAGGAACAACTCTTTAGATTCCTAATGTAAGGCCTGTACTGAATTGATTGTGTCAAATTGTATACAGGAGTTGTTTTCTTGACTTCAGAAAACCATGATTTTCTGGAGGAATGGATCTTTCACACACCGGTCTTGCAGCGGGAGGGTTGTGCCAGCTGAACCTCCACAGCGGAGTGGGCAGCAGAGTTATTTCCAGGGTTCTGCATCTACCCGAGTAGCAATTATGTATCTGTCTCACAGGGTCCGCCTCACACAACCTAACCATCACTTCAGAAGCCTCCACGTAGACTCGGGAACAAACTAGAAGTAGGCAGGTCCAGGTGGAAGGAGGGAATGGGTGCCAGTGAATAACCTTGTAGTCAGTTTCTCAGGTTCGTGCCCTTGTAAGGCAGGATTCAGGGCGTGAGATCTAGGCTCACGGTGCTTTGTTAGTCAATGACAAGCAGCAAGAACTAGGAGAGGTTATTTGAATGCAGAGCTGGAGAGCTGTCCAGTCAGCCTGCACTGCACAGGGGAATGGGGTGGGGCACAAAGTGCCCAGGCAGCTATAAAGACTGCATAGTCATTTTCTAGTTATTTTCTGAGACTGGTGACTCATTGCAGGTCAGTTCTGAAGCTGCTATGTTGAGTCCACAGCATCTGTGTGGTCCCATCCAGGTGAGAACTCGAGCCCTTGGCTCAGGGACAGCCTCAGTTTAGAGACTTGTGAGTAGGTGTAAATTCTGGGGAGGAGGACCAGGCAATTCTGAAGCAAATCCATGGCCTTGCTTCCCCTTTGCTTGCATTCCACATGTGTTTCCTTACCAGGCCTCCTGTGCCTCAGGGTGCTCTGGGTCCTGAGCTGTTCTAAAGCCCTGGCATGTCTTCGGCCTCCCAGAGTGGCCTTGCCCTCCGACAGGGTGCAGTGCAGGAGGTCTCCAGCTTCTGCAGGCACAAGAGTCTATCTGCTTAGACGCGATCAGATTTCAGAGCCCTGCTCTCAGGAATCATGATTCAGAGGCCCAGGTGGGATCGGGAATCTGGACACCAGGTATTTTTCATAAAAAAACAGTGCATGGCGCGTCTGGAGTTCGTTTGCAGTGGCTGGAAGCCCTGGCGCGCCCATTCTCTCTCTCTCTTTCTCTCTCAAATAAATAAATAAAAACGAAAAAATTTTTTAAAAAAGGAAAAAAAAACAGTGCATGGGACACACTTGGAGAAATATTAGTTTCAAGAAAAGAACACGAATTTGGGGATATGACAGAGACAGAACTGGGTTACTTGTCAAGCAAATTAGTCACCATTGTTTTAAAAATATTTTTTGTTCATTTTTCATTTATTTATTTGAGAGCGACAGACACAGGGAGAAAGACAGATAGAGGGAGAGAGAGAGAATGGGCGTGCCAGGGCTTCCAGCCTCTGCAAACGAACTCCAGACGCATGCGCCCCTTTGTGCATCTGGCTAACGTGGGACCTGGGGAACTGAGCCTCGAACCGGGGTCCTTAGGCTTCACAGGCAAGCGCTTAACTGCTAGGCCATCTCTCTAGCCCTAGTCACCATTTTTTGAGCCTTCTGTTTCATCATCTATAAAATGTTTACCACTTCACAGATGAGTTTTCAGAGTCAAAGTAATCTTTTCCCCCTCTCACACACACGTTTTAGCTGGCCCCATACTGAATAGGGATTTTCTATTCTTCTCCCTCTCTTCCAATTCCTGGTATATGACAGCAAAGTATTTCAGTTCTTCCTAGCCCAGCATATTAGACGTACCTTCCTGGAGGTGGGCAACTGAGAAAAGATTCCAGAAGAGTCTCGGGGAGGATGCACATCCTCAGTACTACATGGCTGATCAAATCATCTCAACTTCTACAATAATAATATGTAAAAAAAACGAAACAAAACAAAGCAAAACTACTGTATGGTTAGGGGTCAACTACATAGTGGCATTTTTATTTGTAATAAACCAAAGTCAGGACACACTCATACACAGTGCATTATAGAACGAGCCCACGATACTTTATGCAGACAGACAGGCTTGAGCATGCAAACACCTTGACAGAGTAACGTGTTCAAGGATAAGAGGCAGCGGGGATGGGAGGAGAGTCATTATGGAAGGATCTGGATCCTGGCTAGTTAGCTACTGCCACCGTTTTGGCTGGTAACATCTGTGTTTATGGGCCCCAGTTGAAATGTTTAGGATCTTAACTTTAACCTGTGCCCAGGGTCACTCTAAGCATGGAAGTTAAACTGAGTTTCTTAAGTGGCAGTCCTGCATTTCTAGTGTGGGATTGAATTCCCTTCCAATTCACTGGCAGTTAGATAGGGCAAACTAGGTTTGGTACAGAGGCGAAATGCTTACATTCTCGTTGCGTGAGGTTGTCATTGTGTGCATAGGCAGAGAGCCTACTAACATGTTTCTTGGTTGTGTTTCTTTCATATTGGTCCCTTCAACTCAGCTTGAGTCTTTTCTTTTTTCTTTTAAATTGTGTTCTGAGTGAGAGAGATGTGGTGTGTGGCGTAATATATTTCTCTGCATGTGTGTATGTGTGCAGTTGTATATACTCTGTGTGCATGCCTGAACAGGCCCCAGTAGAATGCCAGGTGTCTTCCTCGCCCACTCCTGCACTTTGTTTCTTTGAGACAGAATCTGTCAGTGAACCTGTCATGCTTCAGTCAATCCAGATGACCAGTGAACCCCAGTGTAATGGCTATGGCCCTGCAAAAAAAAAAAATAAAATAAAATAAAAAAAATATACATACATGCATATGCATATATATGCATGTGTGTGTATATATATATACATATATATATATATATATATATTTTTTTTTTTTTTTTACAGTGGATGCTAGGGATTGAATTTAGGTCCTCTGCTTACACAGCCAAGTGTTCTTAATCCAAGGAGCCATTTCCCCAGCTGCTCAGCTTGAGTTTTTTTTTTTTTTTTTTTTTTAATTTTTTGAGAGCAACAGACACAGAGAGAAAGACAGAGGGAGAGAGAGAATGGGCCCGCCAGGGCTTCCAGCCTCTGCAAACGAACTCCAGACGCGTGCGCCCCCTTGTGCATCTGGCTAACGTGGGACCTGGGGAACCGAGCCTTGAACCGGGGTCCTTAGGCTTCACAGGCAAGCACTTAACCACTATCAGCTTGAGTTTTGAGTAAGATAAATTCTCAGGAGGAAAAAGAAAGGAGATTGTAGGCTAAGGGGCAGATAGGCATCCTCGTAGACGAGCATAGCTGGGGAAAGCCTTGGGCTGGATGCCCATATGGACAAAGAACCTGCCCTGTTTTGTCTCCTGCGGCTGCAGCATTTACTCTGGGTGCAGTCAAGATGGATCTGTAGAGCCTGCTTATGTGATAGGTGCTGGAGAGACAGGTCCCAGAAAGCTACATGACTTTCTTGTTCTTCCAAGCAAAGTTTCACTCCTTTCGTTCTCTCACGGGAGGTGGGTTGAGCCCTTTTCCCAGAGGCCTCCGTGAAGCAGGGGCCAGAATTACCCAAGATAGAAGAGTCTCATTTGCCTGTAGGGAGAAAAAGTATCTGTCAGAACCCCGTTAGCAGGCGGTTTCTTGGAATGATGATTGCTTGCTGACAGTAATACTGCCTCTGAGATACCCAACAAGCTTGAGGCCAGTGGCAGAGAGGAGCACAGAAGTTACTTCTTCCCGTTCCGTGAAAGGAGACAGCTGTGCTTATATGAGCTGGGTCAGCAACTTGCTGTAAAGTCTCTTCTCTTTAATTGAGTCACCTGCTTCTGGCCATCTGGAAAAGAAAGAAACAAAATGCTGCAGCTTTCGAAATCGGTCTTCTTAGTGGCTGACTTATACACTAGGCCACACTGACTCTACCAACATTGTAGACTGCTTTTGTAGGCTGGCACACATTGAAAAGGGCATTATCTGAAGTTTCAGGCCTGTCCAAGTGCACATCTCCTAGCCAGGAGCCTGGGGAAATGGATTTGAAGAGGATTCCTGTATGTACTAATAGAGGGTCCAGTACTGAATGGCCCCCATTTGTTATTTAACCGCAGTCAGCAGAGCCAGACATCATGCTGTGCCGGCTACCAACTTGGTACAAAAGGTTGGTCTGGTGACATCAAAGCCAACCTGAAAGGCTCTGCCTGCTGGGTTGTTTTTTGTTTTATTTTATTTTATTTTTTGTGAGGGGGGGCAGGGAGAATTGACACTCTACTGTTGTCAGCCACTGCAATTGAACTCCAGACATGCGTGCATGTACAACCTTGCACACTTCCGTCACTTTGTGCCCCTGACTTACATGGGACCTGGAGAGTCAAACATGTGTCCCTAGGCTTTGCAGGCAAGTGCCTTAGCCACTAAGCCATCTCTCCAGCCCTTGGGCTTTTCATTTTAGTTGATATAATTTGTTAGAAACTCTGACTGCAGTAGCATTCTACTTGTGGGTTTTTGTTTGTTTGTTTGGATTTATTTTTGGTATTGTGGGATGTGTGTATGTTATATGCATGTGTGTGCACATACCATGCACATGCATGTGGAGGCCAGAGGTGGACATTGGGTGTCCTCCCCTGTCACTCTTCTGCCTTATTTCCTTGAGGCAGCGTCTCTCACTGAACCTGAAGCTTGCTGATTTTCTGTTAGTTTGGCTGACCAGTGAGCCCCAGTGAGTCTTCTGTCTCTACCCCCGTCAGCGCCTGTGTTTCAGGCGTGCATCGCCATGTCTGGCTTTTTATGTAGGTGCTGGGAATTGAACTCAGGTCCTCGTGCTTGTATAACAGGTGCTCTTACCCGATGAGCCATTTCTCCAGCCCATTTTGATTTGTTGATTGGATGGAAGCCAAACCCACTGACTCTGGTTGTATGTGTGCTATATGCACATGTGTGGAGATGTGCTTGCCCCATGTGCGTGTGAGCAAAGGCCAGAGGAAGGCATCAGGTGACTTCCTGTACCACTCTTCTGCCTTAGTTCTCTGAGACAGGGTCTCCAACTGAACCTGAAGCCCCCTGTTTTTTGGTGAGACTGGCTGACCATGGAGCCCCAACAATCCTCTGTCCACCTCAATTCAGCACTGAGGTTATAGGCATGCACAGTCATGGCTAGTTTGTTTTAACATTTAAAAATTTATTTATTTATTTATTTTAAGAGAGAAAAAGAGAGACAGAGGGAAAGAAAGCATTGGCGCGTCAGGGCCTCAACCATTGTAATCAAATTCCAGATGCTTGCGCCACCTAGTGGGCATTGTGACCTAGCACTTGCCTCACTTTTGTGCATTTGGCTTATGTGGGATCTGGAGAGTCGAACATGGGTCCTCAGGCTTTGCAGGCAAGCACCTTAACTACTAAGCAATCTCTCCAGCCCATGGCCAACTTGTTACATGGGTTCCTGTGCTCTAACTCAGCTCTTTGTGCATCCATGACAAGTGCTCTCATGCACTAAGCCATCTCTATAGCCACAATCCTATTGTTTTTATACTAAAACTAATATCCTTTTGGCATCCTGAAAATGGGCTCAGTAGTGTGTCCTCTGACCTTTCATTGCACTTATTTTAATTATTTACTGGCAACCAGAGAGAGGTAGAAGAGAAACAGACACAGAGATAATGGACACACCAGGTCCTCTAGCTGCTACAGCAAACATATTCCACATGCACGTGCTGCTTTATGCGTTTGGCTTTACGTGGGTATTGGGGAATCAAACTGGGGCATGAGGCTTTACTGGCAAGCATCTTAACTGCTGAGTCATCCCTCCAGCCCTCCTATGACCTTTTAATGGGCCCTTTAAGCATACATTTGCCTAGAGGCAACAAAGTGGTAGGTGTCCCCTTAAGATTCCTTTGATCTTCTGGCTTTTTTTTTCCCCCCCTCTCTATGAACACTTAGAGTCATGGGGGCTGGTAGGGAAAAAACATGAGAAGAAAGAAAGGTGGGGGGGAAGTGAAAGAAGCAGATTTTAGAGTAGGTACAGGTTGAGGCAAGTAGAACTAGATAATTAGAAAACCTGAAGAAAATAAGGGAAATACACTGGAGCATGTTAAGAGATTAGGGTACAGTGCCTGGAAAATAAACATTGTTTAGGAGCAAATTTCACTGATGAATCAATTGAGTAAATGCATGAGTCATCGTATCCAGCCCCATCCTACAGGGATGTAACATGACTTGTCCAAGTTCCTGCTCTGCTAATTGATGTCAGGGCAGGAACTCATTGGAGTTGGCCATATGCAAGAAGTCCAATGCTGGGCAGTAAGCAAAGAGCATAGTCCCCTCCTGCTGCTAGGCAGTAGGAAGTGCCCTCGGGACACAGCTGACAGGCTCAGAAAGGAGAAGGGGTGTACACTGGAACCTGGTGTCTTTGCTGGCACAGCCTCAGAGCTGCAAAGTAGGGAAAAGTAGGGTAACAGTGGGCAGCACATCACTATATGAGGACTCTCTGGCTTTCTTTTTCTAATTTTTTTTCTGTTTATTTTTAAGTTATTTATTTGAGAGCGACAGACAGAGAAATAGGCAGATAGAGAGAGAGAATGGGTGCACCAGGGCCTTCAGCCACTACAAACCAACTCCAGACGCATGCGCCCCCTTGTGCATCTGGCTAACGTGGGTCTTGGGGAATTGAGCCTCGAACCGGGGTCCTTAGGCTTCACAGGCAAGCGCTTAACTGCTAAGTCATCTCTCCAGCCTGACTGTCTGGCTTTCTATGGCCTTTGTTTTTCCCACCGTCAGATAAACCCAATTGGGACATAAACCCATCCCCTCTCTCTTGGAAGTCATGTGAAATATCCGCTGAATGTGGAGGCTGGCTCAGGGCCTATATTGTTTTCTCTCTCACTTCTTTTGGTTTTTACTTCTTTTGGTTTTCCAAGAACATTTTGCAGAAATTGTCTCCTTCAGGAAAATGGAGTCTAGAAATGAACAGGACTTCACACTAAGTTAATTTCTTAAAGAGGGCCTACCTTGGGGGTCATTTTTTTCCTCTGGGAAAAGATGAGAACCTATCTATTTTGCTACTCCTTTTGCTTAGCCCCTCTCACAGACATCTTAGAGGGGTCATGGAGCTGGTCTTCTGAAATGCCAACAAGGCTTGGTCTTCAGATGCTAACCTATTGCTCATCACTCCTCCGTGGTGATCCCGAGCAGGAGGACCCGTTCAGAGACAATGAGACAATAGCCAGCAGAAGGCAGGAGGCTCCACACATTCACATAGACTTTGTTTTTTATTATTTTGTTTTATTTTTGAATTTTCATTTTCCCCTCTCAGGAAATTGTGCTTTTTCCTCCCTGCCTTAAGACAACTGATGATCAGGAGTGCAAATAGGCCTCTCTTCTGAAGCAAGAAGAATCCCACAGCAGAGACGAAGCAAGTACAAGTGCGCAGAGACTCAGCCTGCCATCCGTCTGGGGGAAGGACTGCCAAGAGCTCTTACATAAGCCCAGTGAGCTCATGCGTTTTCACGCCTATCAGCAGATCCTGGGCTGCAAGGCCAGGGGTGAGGCTGGAGGAGGGAGCTTAGTAGAGATACGTTCATCCAAAGAGGGTCCTTTTGGGAGGAAGCATGTTCCTAAACTGAGGATAATGAAAACAATTGTCATGTCTGTGCCAGTCAACGTAGACTTACATCCATCGTGGGAAGGAAAAGGTGGCGCTTGCTCTTAGAAACCCCATGGTGTAGGAGGAAGAGGAGGTGGAGCTGCTTAATAGTCAAAGGTATGCAGATGTGCACTGGGAGTAAGGAGGAGAAGTATGTCCTTCCTGATGTGTGAACGGCCAGAGGGGTGCCCAGTTTGGTCCTCTAGACACAAGCCCTCACTCAGTCCTTAGTCTCTAGTTATTACCATTATCTAGGTTATGCTCAAATGGGAAACTCATTTCATCCATTAATTGAATTTTCTGTTTTCCTTTTCTGTGGCAGAATCACTGATCAAGTTTGCATGCAAACTATATAACCATCTCGCCCACCATCCTGTCCAGAAGGCTTGTCTTTAGTCACTTTCTCCTCTTGCCCTCCCCCCATCTAGTGGGATCAAAGGCAAGTGGAAAGATGGCCACTGTCCTTCTGTTTTGTCTATTGAAAATGATCTCTCACCCTGCAGAAGTGAGCCAGTGCTTTTCAACCAGGCTCCCCAGGCTTCTCTCAGGGCTGACACTCTTCTATTTAGTTGTGTATCAATATAGGAGGAAGGTGAGGAGCAGAGGGGAAGGGGAGCTGTCTGTCTGCCTCTGCAGTCTGCTCCCCTCCCCAAGTCTGGCATCATATTCTGTGTTTTATTTTTTAATGCAAGAGAGTGAGCGTGAGACACCCAGAGAATAGGCACTCCAGCGCCCCTAGCCACTGTAATTGACTCCAGACACATGCACCGCCTTGTGCGACCTGCTCTCGTGCCACCTTGTGACTCTGGCTTACGTGGGATCTGGAGAGTGGAACATGGGTTTTGCAGGCAAACCACTAAGCCATCTCTCCAGCCCATCATATTCTTTTTTTGAGAGGTTCTATTTATTCATTTATTTATGAGCGAGCGAGAGACAGAGAGAGGGAGAGAGAAACAGAGAGAGAGAGCCTCTAGCTGCTGCAAATGAACACCTTGTGCATCTGGCTTATGTGGGTCCATACGAATTAAACCTGCGTCCTTTGGCTTTGCAGGCAAGTGCCTTAACCATTGAGCAATTTATCCAGCCCTGGCTTCATATTCTTAACATGATGGGGCAATAATGATTGTTGTTTTTTATAGGAATAAATACATCTTCATATATTATGCCCTATTAT
The DNA here is from genome assembly GCF_020740685.1 of Jaculus jaculus. NCBI lineage: Eukaryota > Metazoa > Chordata > Mammalia > Rodentia > Dipodidae > Jaculus > Jaculus jaculus. Next base: position 135,506,080 of record NC_059106.1, on the reverse strand, counting down.
TTTATATGTTCAACCTCCCTGTTATCAATCAAACAATGTTTTAAACAACTATTTCAGAAATAAAAGCATGTTTTTTCTCAGGCAAATTTCTATTCCTTCCAAGCGTTTTGCATTTTATGTTTGGTATCATTAATGCTTATAGAATTTCCACTTCCATGTCTTTTGAGAATGTCACTAAGATGCTGTTTGCTTTCCTCTTTCCAATCTGCCAGAAATGGTTTGACTATAGCTAAGATCTTACATGGTTCCACCCCAAATTTTCTCCTCATGAGTGGTATCTTCATTCTTTTTTTTTTTGGTTTTTTGAGGTAGGGTTTCACTGTAGCTCAGACTGACCTGGAATTCACTATGTAGTCTCAGGCTGACCTCAGACTCACAGTGATCCTCCTACCTCTGCCTCCTGAGCGCTGGGATTAAAGGTGTGAGCCACCACACCTAGCCTTCATTCATTCCTATATGGACACTAGCTGGATTTCTTCATTATAGAAATAAATGAGCTCATATGCACAGTGTCTTGAAGCTTCTTCTAATAGTATGAATGATACTTGCAATTTATTTATAATGCTTAAGAACACCCGCCCCCCTCCCCACCTCCAATGATGCATGCTTAAGATCATGATGCCTATAACTTGCTTCAAAAAATTTCAGGGGCTGAGGAGATGACTCAATAGTTAAGAGCACTTGCTGCTTGAGCATGAGGGTCTCTCAGGCTAGAGACCACCAAGTTTGACTCTCCAGAGCCAACATGAAGGGTTTGTGTGGTCACACATGTCTGTAACCCAAGTCAGTGAGGGATCAGGTAGAGACAGAAGAATTACTGGGACTCACTGGGGCTCTGAGTTGAGAGAGAGAGAGATGGAGAGAAAGACTGACTTTGCCTCAAGAAAATATGTAGATAAGCAACAAGAGAAAGACATCTGACATCTTCCTCTGACCTCTGCACATGGGGTGCTCACTTCTGCACACACATGTGTATGTATCATATCACACATACTACACATCCACCCTGACACATACACATGCAGCCCCCTTCCAAAGGTGACATCAATATAGTAAAATAGTAATAATTACTAAACCTAAGTGATGGGTCTGTGGTTGCGCCCTGTATTCAAGGCTCTACTCTTCAATCTGTGCACATTTTCATAGCATACAGGACTCCCTGATGTTTTCATTCCAGGAAGTGTGATTAACCTATGAGGCCTTTAGGAGGCAGGTAGGGAGCAGATATAAATGAGAGTTGCTTAATATTCTTAGTTTTCTCCTCATTACATTATACCTGGTGACAACAGGGTGTAATAGCAAATGTGATCGCAGGTTAGTGACATTTTCTCTATTATCAACTCCCCTGCCAATACATTCAGGAGTTTCTTAAAGCTTGCAATTTAGATCTCCAGATGCCTGGCTGGAAGAAGTGTCACTGTGGAAGGATCTTAGGGTCCAATCCTAAGGTGTATTTGGAGAATTTTAGTCTAAAGATATGCAAAGTGTTTGATATTTGTCTGGAGTTCCTGGAGTGTGCTTGCTTATATGTTGGTAGTGGCTTTTTCCTCTGCATGGACCAGTGAAAGTAGGCCACCTACTTCTGCCATCATGGAGCCTTCCCTGCATCTGTAAGCTTCAATGATCTCTTCCTCCAATACCTGTGTCTGGGCTTGGGGTTCATCCCAGTGGCATGAAGCTGACTAGTACAGGGATGTTGAAGAGAGAGGAAATACTCAGCAGGAAAAATTCTTCTTGCCTGCCTGCCTTCCTTCCTTCCTCCCTCCCTCCCTTCCCTCCTCCCTTTCCTCTCTCCCTCTGTCCCTCCCTCCTTCCTTCCCCCTTCCTTTCTCCCTCCCTTCCTTCCTTTCTTTTTCTTACTTTTTTTTTTTAACAGAGCCTTGCTATGTAGCCCAGATTGATCTTGAATTTGTGATCCTTCCCCCTCAGCCTCCTGAATGCTGGGGTTACCAGAATACACTCCCCTAATCCAGCTTCTACCTTTTCTTTCTTGAAGATCATGCCATTTTATGGTTGCCAATTACTTCATTTTCTTTTTTTTTTAAGTAAAGGAAATGAAAGGAAAAACAGCAAATTCAATAATTATTTTAAAAATACTGTTGTAGGGCTGGAGAGATGGCTTAGTGGTTAAGGCGCTTGCTTAGGAAGCCTAAGGACCCAGGTCCATTTCTCCAGTACCCACATAAACCAGATTCATAAGGTGGTGCATGTGTTAGGAGTTCGTTTGCAGTGGCTGGAGACCCTGGCATGCCCAGTGTCTCTATATATCTGCCTTTCTCTCTCTCTCAAATAAATAAATAATAATAATAAAATCTTTGCCAGGCATGGTGGTGCACACTTTAAATCCCAGCACTGAGGTGGCAGAGGTAGGAGAATCGCCATGAGTACCTGGAGACTACATAGTGAATTCCAGGTCATCCTGGGATAGAATGAGTCCTCACCTTGGAAAACCAAATTGAAAAAAAAAAAAAGAAAAGCCCAAAAAACAAATCTTTCAAAAGTACTGTTGTATAGTTCCTCAACAGAAAATGCAGACTTTCTGACCTCTTGTGGATGCTGATAATGCTCTTGGATTTAGCATTTTGTTTTCCCTCTATCTAAAGTAAAAAAAGATATCCCATTATTATTATCCACCAGTAATTCTTCCTAAGATTCCATTTTAGTTTTTCAAGGTAGGATCTTGCTCTAGTCCCGGCTGACCCCGGAATTCACTATGCTTGAACTCACAGCAATCCTCTTACCTCTGCCTCCTCAGTGCTGGGATTAAAAGTGTGCACCACCACACCAAGCAGATTCTACTTTTTAATTTTCTTAATCTTGTTTATATGTGTGCCTGGGTGGGAGTATATGAGAGCAGGCACACACATGTCATTGTGCGTGTGGAGAGCAGAGGACAACTTTTGGGTCTGTCTTTTCTCTTCCACCTCATTTGAGGCCGGACTTCTCTCCCTGAATCTCGCTTTGCTGTGTTCTTTATTGGGATGGATAAGAGCCTCCTGATTCAGCCTTTCAGGGTGCTGGGATTACAGAAGTCTACCACAGCTTTAGGATTTTTACATACGGTCTGAGGATTGAATTTGGGTACTGTGGCTTAAGCAGTGAGTGTTTTTATTCAACTCCCTAGTTCCTAAAACTCCTATGATTATACCTTAAAAAGGATTTTATTTTTTTTGGAAAGGAAAAAAAAATTCAAATGTTTTTGCCTCACTTGAAAGGTAGTCCTTATCTCAAAATTATGATTTACCCAATACTCTTTGAAACTCCATTTTTCCTTTTACAATACTGAATTTTGATGTCTACCTGAATTTATTTCTCCTGCCCTTGATCTTTACTATGATCTTAGTGTATCGTTTTAGAAGATCTTTTCTAAAAATAGGTTTGGTTATTTTTATTTATTTGAAAATGACAGACAGAAAGATAAGAGGCAGATAGATAGAGAATGGGCACACCAGGGCCTCCAGCCACTGCAAATGAACTCCAGATGCATGCACCACCTTGTGCATCTGGCTTACGTGGGTCCTGGGGAATTGAGCCTTGAACTGAGGTCCTTAGGCTTCACAGGCAAGCACTTAACCACCAAGCCATCTCTCCAGCCCTCAAATTTTTTTTGATTATTTTTATTTAGTTGAGAATGAGAGAGAGAGAGAGAGAGAGAGAGAGAGAGAGAGAGAGAGAGGGATACAGAATGGTAGAAGATCTTTTCTACTCTGTGAATACTGTGATCTGGTTGAGTTTGTCACCATTTGTGACCTGTTCTTTGCAGAGTCTTAGGACAGAGGCCAGCTGGTGCCTGGGAGTGAGGACCTGAAAGGGTAGAGGAGGATAACAAACACATGGGCCTTCTGCTGCCCAGACTATGTGTCCTTCACCCAGACACACCAGTGCTATTTTCCACTAAGGTCTGTGGAAGGGGAAGGACTTGAGTATTAATTTTGAGAAGGAAGTACATCATACACAGAGACTGGTTTGGGGGTAGTAAATTACTGTTTTCCATACTTGAAGCTGAGAAGAGTCATTAATGGCACTGTAGGCCAGGACATGGGCTTTGAAGCACACACTTAAGACATAAATTCTGAAGCTGCCACCATGAGATTTGATAATTCTCATTTTCTCCCTTGCCAAGGAACGAACCATGCAACACTACTAACTTTATAAGGTTCTTGTGATGTTCAAAAGTAATCACAAAAGGTATAGACTTTAGACTAGATAGTAAATGATTTAATAGCAATTTTACTAATACCTGAACATTTTGACTTCACCATTAATTAGACTGATGCCAGCCCTCCCTCACTTCTGGATTTCTAAGTCCTTTCTTCCAAGTTTAGACCATAATGTTCATGCTCATCTCCCTTTGACCAAATCAATTGTCTGAATAAGTTCACCTCTTTTCTCATCTCATGAATCTGTATCTTGTTATACTCATTTCTTACTGTGTTGTAACTCTACTTTAAAAAAATTCTCTTCTTTAATTTTTAAAAGATTTATTTATTTATGAAAGAGAGAGAATGGGTGTGCCAGGGCTTCTCGCCACTGCAAAGGAACTCCAGATGCATGTGCCACCTTATACATATGACTTATGTGGTCCTGGGGAATTGAACCAGGACCCTTCTGCTTTGCAGGCAAACTCCTTAACTACTAAGCCATCTCTCCAGCCCCATTGTAACTCTACTTGTATATTGCCTTTTTTTTTTTTTCTCTGTGTGTGTGTGTGTGTGTGTGTCAATTCTGGTCTGCTTTTTAAGAAGTGGACTGCAAATCTTTCTGCCCTTATGTACAAGCTGAACTTCATATTCTGAATCATGAAGCTGCCCTCCATGTGACCTAGAAAGCCCTTTGATGATCCATATTTAGCTGTATCCATCACTCAACAGATGTCTGGGTAAAGGCCCCCATGAGCTCCCTCTACATCCTGTGGTTTCAAGTTCCTGAGCTGTTAGTTAAAGAGCTTTCATTCCCCTGCCCCCTACCCATTCCAGGACAGAAGGACAGATACCCACTTTAGCTATTCATTTTTTCATTAAAAAGAACTCACTCATTACCTCCTACAAGCTTGGTACTGGGCTGGATATTATGCCCTTTGCCTCCAAATTTCATTTTCCTCACTTGACCCATTTATAATAGTACTCCACATGTTGTGATTATCCTTCTGGAATCATAATCCGTGTTTGATTAATAGTTTCTTCTAGCTGCAATGTTTTCTGATCCCTGTGAGACTTGGAATCTTAATGGCAAACGGATGCCTTGCTATAATGCACCTGTTATGGCATATGCACATTGCAGGGCAGTGTAGGTTTATCATTGCTTTGTCTCAAAGAGTTTGGTGACTACACGAAGTGGCAGGACTCTTGTTGTCCTGTGCTATGGACATGAAGGATAAAGTGGTGACAAGGGTAGAATGCCCAGTAGGTTAAGTAGGTAATTTCCCAAACCCCTTATTTTCTGTATCCCCAGTTTCCTACAGAGATGCCCATGAGGAAAGATATTTCTCTGATTTTTAAGCACTCTGGGTTTTCCCATTAGATACATCTCTTGGCATCTGAAAGGCAGCCTGCCATTCTGTTCGCCTGTGGAACACAGATGGCCCAACCCACGCCTATCACTAATGAGAATCACATGCAGAGCTTCCCTGCTGGAGGCTTCCTTAACAACCCCTTCTCCACACTTCTTCTCCAGGCTGGCTGGTCACTGTTGACCATGGCATTTAAGCCCAAGAAGACTTATGCTCTCCCACTCATAGAACTTAACAAAAACATGTATCAGGTAGGTTCAGAGAAACGGGTCCCACTGTGGTAAAACTTGAAGACACTGAGGAATAAGGAATGTCTGTTAGTTGCATAGCAAGGAAGAAGGTTGGGGAATCCAGTTGTCCATAGAAACTATTGAGTTTAAATATGAACAAACACTGGAAATTAGTCAATAGGATATGATTAGATGGCTATACAGAGGTTGAATGCTATGCAGCTTTACTTAGGATGCTACCAGGTTTAGGAACAATTAAATAAGGGTGTTAAGGATACTAAAATCCATGGGGAATTCATAGATTTTTCTGCAAGGTAGATTATGTTCAGCCCTTCTTCTATGATTTGCTATGCATTGGACAAGATACTTTGTTTTTTTTTGCTATTCATGAAACAAGTCCAATGCTCATATTATAAGCTATTCTGAGGAGTCAAAAGGATAGCTTTGAATAGTAAAGACTTTGACATAGTAACTGGCATCTACTAGGCAATGAATAGGAATTCTTTTATTATTATTTTTTTAAATCTTTCTTTCCTGTTTTCCTATTTTTTATGTTTATTCAAAGTGCATAAATATGTTCTCCAATCAGTTAAACATCAAGTTGAACTATTAAGCAATGGCCCCATATGAAAAGTCCATAAGGTTTTTCTCTCCTGTTATTTTAGACTGCATAATTATTTAAAGCATAGGGTGATTTCCTTTTTTCTTGCTCCTTCAAGCCTGATGCAGGTTTTACTAGAAGACTTTTGTGCCTGTGAGACTTTCAAACTACTAATAGGAACCCCAGTAGAAATACCAATGCTTCTTTGGTTTTAATACTGTAATTCATTCTGTTGGTTATTAGAGATGCCCAAGTGCGTTTGCAACTATCATGGCTCTTGCTGTCACTGTAGTGAGTCCTGCCACATCCAAGCATGGTCTAACTGAGCAGTATTCATTGATCTAGAAATCTCTTGTGGAGTCATTTTTCATTCTTTCAGGAAATAAGGTATTCTAAGCAATGCTGTTAAGGACTTAAAAGATCTATTGATTTAAACAGTGATACCCACTGAAGAGTTTCAACAGCTTTTTGGGCAATGCTTTTTAAACATATTTTTAAAATATTTTATTTTTATTTATTTATGAGAGAGAAAGAGAGAGATTGAGAGAGAGAGAGAGAGAGAGAGAGGGAGAATGGGCATGTAAGAGCATCCAGCCATTACAAACGAATTCCAGATGCATGCACCACCTAGTGCATCTGGCCTATATGGGTCCTGGGGAATCAAACCTGGGTCCGTTGGCTTTGCAGGCAAGTGCCTTAACTGCTAAGCCATCTCTTTAGCTCCAGTACTTCCCCCCTCCCCTCGTTACTTGCTTCCCACTCAACTAGGTCAAGGTTTTTCCTATAAGAACAGGTAGAGGTTCCTCTTCTTCCAGGGGAGCCCTTTCCAGAGTGAATGAAGTTTCACCTCTCTATGACTGTGCTCTTTAGATGTGGGTCTGCTTTCAAGCTATGCAGATGAAGTCTTGCTCATGCCAGTTGCCATGTTACTTTGTTTAAGCCGCTTTTCTGTCCCTTCCATACACTCAAGGCATCTTTGCTTCTTGCTTAAAGATGTATGGAGAGACACAATAAACATGGACAATCACACAGAAGAAACAGCGTTTCTTACTTGGGTATCCTCTACTCCCAGTTACTGGGGAGACTGTGTCAGGAGGAGCACTCGAGTGCAGCAGTTCTGGGTCAGCTTGGGCAGCATGATGACACTTATTTCAAAAAGCAAAAATCAGAACCAGATGAGTACTTAAAGTTGGAGACTCCTTTTCTTTCTTTCTTTCTTTTTTTTTTTTTTTTTTTGGTTTTTCGAGGTAGGGTCTCACTTTAGTCCAGGCTGACCTGGAATTCACTATGGAGTCTCAGGGTGGCCTCAAACTCATGGCAATCCTCCTACCTCTGCCTCCTGAGTGCTTGGATTAAAGGCGTGTGCCACCATGCCTGGCTGAGACTCCTTTTCTTTTCTTTTTTTTTAAATTTTTATTTATTTATTTATTTGAGAGAGACAGACAGAGAGAGAAAGACAGATAGAGGGAGAGAGAGAGAATGGGCACGCCAGGGCTTCCAGCCTCTGCAAACAAACTCCAGACGCGTGCGCCCCCTTGTGCATCTGGCTAACGTGGGACCTGGGGAACCGAGCCTCGAACCGGGGTCCTTAGGCTTCACAGGCAAGCGCTTAACCGCTAAGCCATCTCTCCAGCTCGAGACTCCTTTTCTTAATCAAGTACTTTTTGAGGTATTGCTACAGAGAGGGGTAACTTGCATGTTCCCACCTGTGCCAAGAGAAACAAAAATGTGGGCTGGCCTGGAGAGATGGCTCAGATATTAAAGGGACTTGCTATAAAGTCTGCCAACCCTGGTTCAATTCCCCAGTACCCAAGTAAAGGCAGATGTACATGCACCTGGAGTTCATTTATAGCATCAAGAGGCTCTGGCACACCCATTTATTCTCTCTCTCTCTCCTCCTTGGAAAAAAATTTAAAAAAATTTGTAAAAATGATGGACTTAGGGAGGGGTTCTAATCTACAGTCTTGACAAAGGACTTCATGGTCTTTCCTGTGATTTCTTTAGGCCCCTCTCTATGTATTGCCTGGAAGGAATCCAGTACTTGACCAAAGAAGTTTTTCCTTTCTATGGATACAAATATATTACGAGACACGTTCTAGGAAATTCGAGTCTCAGATATGCTGTGAAGACTGGATGGATAGTTGAGATAATCTTAGACATTGGAAATAATTTCCTGATTGATTACCGTGGGATCCTCGAACTGGTGGCTGAGGAAAACCACTTGTGTTTTCTCCCTTGAAGGGTTGGCAGACTCTTCCTGCTTCCCTTCACCCTCCCATCCTCCCTGTCTTTAACGTTAGCGTCAGGTACCCACCTGCTCACTCAGGAGTGTGGAGATGTACACTTGTGACAGGGAATCTGAGAGTCTAGATCCTCCTCATCCCCAGGATTCTATTTTTGTGGATCCTGATTGTAGCGGTATTGCACGGAAGGCACAGCTAGCTGGGACAGGAGGTAGCTGAGAGTTTTGGCTAAGAAAAGTGGGGGCTAGGGATGGGAAAAGTTGATGCAATTATTTTTTGGCAGGAGTTGGAACCAAAGCAGCAGGAGAGAGTAAGTTTTAAGACTCTTTGGCAAAGCAACTTCCTAATCTGTCACTGAGTATGTGTAAAAAAAGTGATTAGTGGGTCTCTATATTTATCATGATTACTCACAAATATGTAATTTACATAATATATACAGTGCATTAAGTACTATGTCACCTTATATAATGTGCATATGTATAATGTATATGCATGTTATGTAACGTCAGTCTGGAGGCTCTTCTAGGGTCTGCCAACTATTTCCTAATTTATTTGGCAATTTTAATGTATCTTTTCCATCTGTAGAACAAAATATCTTGAGAGGAGTTGGTCTTTGACCTGAATATAATCTTCCTACAAAATCTGTCTTCACTCCCATCTCACTGGGGAAACCCTGCAAAGACCCTACCATCATGAGACATAGCTCCTAGCCCATTAGTCCAGGGTTAACACAATGCACTGACACTTTCGGGTGTCTATTTTTTTTTTTTATTGCTAGTGGGGTGGAAGCTTGAAGGCAGGTGAGAACATGTCAGCATCATGGAAAGAATCAGAGAAGGACAAGAAATAAGCAACACTCCCCTGACTACCTTTGCGGCTTTGTGAAGTTTTACAAAACATCATTAAGCCTCACTCTCCCCATTATGATTGAGATCATATTTTGCCTGCTAATCTCAGAGTTTGCTATGAGGGTCACTATGATGAGGTACTCTACAATAAGAAGCCACAATCATGGTGTTTAAAAGATGAATTACCAGGTAAGATTAAATAATAACACAAGACTTATTAAGATCACCAAATCAGAAGTGCAATTCCATGAAATTTTTTATACTCTGCATGGCTAGGGGCTAGGGTATGTCTCTCAGGCAACGTTCAAGTCCTGCTCACTAGGGAAGAGCAGAGAGGAGCCAGTCTCTACAGGGTTGCTTAATGAGAATTATGAGTCTCTGAGAATCCATTTCACCTATTGACAGTGCTGTGTCTCAGTGGTCTTAATCTTGGGGGATCAGGGTTGAAACACATGAAAACACTTCTGTAAATGTCTGAGAACAGTGACCTCAAATCTGAGCCTGTTTCAGTTTTAAAATCAAGTGGCTTCCACATTGGTGCTTGTCATCACTCTGGAACTTGTTGGTCCTATCCCCAAGCAGATAACCTGGGCTTCTCTTCACTCAGAATTCTGCAGATGAGGTGGAGCAGAGTGGTTTCAGGTCTCAGGTGATCCTAGATGACTGCTACCTTCACAGATGGACTCAATTTATACACAAGCTTCATATTGCCTTTCTTGTCCATCACAAGCATATTAGAGGCAGTTCAGCAGAGTGATGGCAGGTGGGTCCAGGTTTCCTCTTGAGAAATCTGAGTCAGGGCTGGAGGTTAAAGTGAGCCAGAGGGCCAATGCTTGCTACTAATGATAGTCCCCACAGGGTTGCTTTCTGGAGAGGAGGGGGATGCTGGTACCAGCTAAATCAGGTGCACTGGGCACTGCCAAGACCCTCCTATTATGGCTGGCAGCAGTCCATAGAATCTGTCTCTTCACTGTAGCGGAGGTGTTTCCAGAATAAGAGGCTCTGGTGACCATGATGAGGTGATGTGGGAGTTCAACCCAATGATCTGTTTTGTGCCTTCAACTTCAGACCAACTTCTCTCAAAGTCGGGCATGTTGGAGCAAACTTTTGAGAAACTTTACAAGGTCCCCACTTCCTTGTATGAGCTTGTCCTATCCATGCAATGCTCTATGCTAGTTCCTCTCCAGTGACCTGAATCACTGCTCAATGACCAGAAATGATCCTATTCCCAGCTGTGTGGGTTCTTTTGTCTCTTGACTTAGTGGCTTCCAGTTACATCACATTAACCAAGGTACGATGGAGAAGTCTCTTAACTGCTCAGTTTCCTTCTCGACTAGTGGGAGAATAAATCCCGTACACCACATATTTCATGGTTGTTCTGAGGATCCAGAGTTCTTCTCTTCAACCTTATGACCTGCACAGGGAAATGTGTCTTGTCTTGACAGTGAAATGGTGGGATCGGGGAGCAAGAACCTTCTTTCTCTTTCCCGCTTAGTTTTCATACTACCCATGTTTATGGGAACATCAGAAGTCCAGTGGTAAATAAATATTTATATATTACATATAAATATATGCTACATATGTACACACATAAGACCATCACAACATCATTCAGATCATACTTTGAGAGTGGAAAGTGCTAAGAAGCGAAGGGAACCGCCTGGTAGACTATCTCCTGATTTCTCCACTCAGGTCCCTTCCTTCCATCATTTCTGCCTTCTGGAATAGTCTGCTGCCAGGGCTTGGAACTCAAACAGGAAACATGCTTTGGCTTGTATGATGGTGGAGGGGCGACAGGGAGAGCCAAGGGTTTTTTTTTTTTTCTTTCCTTTTTATACAATATTATGACACCAGTTTGAAAAATAAATCCCAGTTTCTCTGCTTTCCCTCCCAGGTGTTCGTAGAACTAAGAAAATAAATACCACATCTAAGGTATGCTGTACAGGCAGCTCTGGGGGCTCTTGGAGCAGTCTCTAAACAAACACATAGCGGACCAGGAGAAGCTTCAGGAAATGAGCAAGTGCCTACTGACAGTGCAGAGAACCAAGACTGGAAACTCCACAGCCTTTTGGCTTCCTTAGCAAGTTGGGGAGGAGTTGTGGCTTAAAGGACAAGAAGAAAACCATCATACTCTTGCTGAGCCCTGCCAAGGATTTTCCTCAGAGAGCTGGAGGCTGTTTTGTCTCTCTACAGAAGGACTTTTATGGAAGTTCTCTGGACTGGAACTCTTTGACCAATTCTGATCTCACGGTAGGTAGGAAACTGGCAGCCTGCTCTTCATGAGCACCCATGAGGAACCTCACAGGGGTGGTGAAGAGAAAGGAAGATTTCTCCTTCAGTCTCAGAGAGTCTACTCAAGGCCTGTGGGGACTGTGGAAGTTGCTGCACGGTTGACCCACCCTGACGGGATCTAAGTCCATTCAAAATGTTTTATGGGTTGGTCCATTTTCGAAATAGGTAGACTGTATGGCAAAGTGAAATTTGCTTCTGGAAGAATAGTTTTACTCATGAAGGGTGGTTTTGCTCCCAATGGTGTGTGTGTGTGTGTGTGTGTGTGTGTGGCAAGGGTCATGCGCACATGTGTTCATATATGTGTATTTAAATATGTGTGCATGTAACTTGAGTTTCTTCTCTCTTGATGGTTTAGCTGGTGTTTGGCATACTGGTTAGTCTTTTGAACGGCTTTTTCTCCTCAGTGAAAAGAAGCTGCTCTTCTGGGGAGGTCCCATCATCATGGGTGCTTGGTTCTTGTGAGTAATTTTTATCTAAAAGCAAAGAAGCAGAGAATAATCAATGGCAGCGCAAAACCCAATAGCTTAGGAAAGAGTGAGTCGCAGAGAAGGAAAAAGGCCAGTGTTGGACTCAAAGGAGCCCCATGCAGAAGGACAACTGTCCTTAAATAGATTCAAAATTGGCATCTTGACCCTGCATGACTGGGCCTGGAGTTTGGCACCGCTGGAAGTGAGGGGTGGAAACACTGGGGAGAGACAGGTGTGAGCTTCCCACGTGGTGATCCGCTCACACCTGTCTTATGTCCTTGCTATTCATAGACTGTCAGAATGTTACAGCTGAAGGAGACCTCAGGGTCCTTCTCCCTTACCGTCTCTGTAGGAGAGATAAGAACTGGGAGCCCAAGATTCCATCAGGACCTGGATTCACCTCAGTTCCTATGGTGAGGGGCAGAGCAGCTCCAGTACAACTCTGCACATTCCCAGTTTCCATGCCAACCCAGTCAGTGCACAGATGTCAATCAACTGACCTGGAAGCCTCAGTTTGACCTTTGACCAAGCAACATCATGTGGACAGTTCCCAAGTGAGTCTCTTAAGGAGATCGTCTTTTGTTAGACTCCAGGGAAGACTTTACTCTCTTGGAAAGGCATTTTTAAAAGAAAGAATTTCAGGTTGACAACTGTTTTCCTCTGTAAACTTTCAGTCAATTTTAAGTGAATGATACTGATTCTTAGACTTGTCTATTTTTCCAATCATACCCTTAGGACATAGTTTCAATATCCTTAATCCCAATTTGAGTCTGGCTTTGTGACATTCCACATTAATAATCATTATCAGTCCATCAATAATATTTATCAAGTATGATACATGTTCAGAGTGGGTGGATAATGTGGGAACAGGAGGTTCTCAGGATTCAGAGACTTGGATGTGGGGCTGAGTACTTCTTTGTTGCTGTGAAACAAATCATTTATCATTCAGAGGCAGTGCTAGCCAAATTTCAGCATGAGGATAACAGCCTATTTTCTTTCTGCAAAGATCCTAGGATAGGCTGTCAATGAAAGCCCACTGTAAACTATAAAAGGGAAAGTAAATACTTGTGTTATATTGGAGTGAAATAGAAAAATGTATGTCAGAGTAAATAGAATCCACCATCTCATAAATCTATGAACCTAATCTTGTGATTTCTACCACATTACTGGAAGTGACAGTGTGACTATAGATAAAAACAGAAGGATTCTTGAGGAGACAACCCATCAATAAATTTATGTACAATAAGCCAAGTGGTGTCAAGAAGAAGTGAGGTAAGGAATGAAAAGTCTGGTGAGAACAATAGGAAGAATTTTATATACTAAAGGAAGGGAAAAGGGAAGGGAATGTGTAGTGAAAAGAGTAAGAGAAGGCATTGGGTAGAGGAGCCAGGTATGAACTGGCCGAGTCAGGGGCAAAGAATGAGAAATGTGGGAGACTTCAGGGCAATTGGTTGGCATAGGGCTTTAAATGGGAGGTGACAAGATTGGGTTCCTGTGAGGCAATCAGAAACCATGGAAGATTTCTAAAGAATAACATGAAAAATAGGCCTTGAGAGAACTCATTTATCAACTGTCATCAAGGGTGCTAAGTGGGGGTGTCTATGAGGGTTAGTCAGGACATCATTTGTAAGGCTCCAGTAAATGGAAAGAAAAGGGTAGAATCAAAAGACATTTGGACAACTAACATAGTTTGGTAAGGCAAGCAGAAAATGGTCATCCTGTTAGCTCTCACTAGCTTGGAAATGGCAAAGGGGAATAACTTTTTCGGCTTTGTAGTAATTTCCAGAGGAGTGAACCAAGACCCCACCGGGCTCCGCTTTGCTTTGTAAGTCTTTCTGTGGTTGTTAGGCTTGTTCCAGAGTCGATGGCAGTGAGGCATGGACTGAGACTCCAACAGCTCTGACCTGTGGACTGCAAGTTGGCACACTCAGACAACAACTTGCCACACAAGCTGTTGGGGCAAGCCTTCTCTCACTCCTGAGCTCATATGCCCCGTGAGGAGAAGGGCTTCTGCTTCCTCACTTTGGTGTTCCCTAAACCAGCCTGGTGCCTGCTGGGAGAGCATGCTGGGAAAGACGGTGAAAGTGAAAGGAGAGTATTTCTTTCCTGCCAGTGGAGACAGCCATGCTTGAGGAAGAGGGTGGGCAGCTGCGCACTGCCCACGTTTCTGCCGCTAGAACCCCAGTTTTGAGATGATAGAAGACCTTTGTTTCTTCTTTCTCTGCTTCGAGCTATACTATGTCCTTGCTTGTCAGTGCCTAGGCCAAAGGAGGAAGTAAGATGAAAATCCATTTTGTATCTCAGCAGGGTTTGTGTATGTTTTGAGAACAGGGTCTCACCATGCAGCCCTGGCTGGCCTGAAACTCTATGTAGACTAGGCTGACCTTGAACCTGTGGTGATTCTCCTGCCTCTGTATCCCACTTGCTGGGATTATGGGCAGGCTCTACCATGCCTAAGCTTCTTGGTAGTTTTTTTTTAATATTGTTATTTATTTATTTGCAAGCCGAGAGGGAGAGAGAGGAGAAAGAACAAGAGAAGGAAAGAGAGAGAGAGAGAGAGAGAGAGAGAGAGAGAGAGAGAGAGAGAGAGAATGGGCATGCCAGGGTCTCCAGCCCTGCAAGTGAACTCCAGATGCATTCACCACTTTACATGGATATTATGGAGAATTGAACCCAGGTTATTAGGTTTTGCAGGCAAACAGCTTAACCATTGATTCATCTCTTTAGCCCCGTCGTTTTGACAAAGGTATTGCTAAGGTAGGAGTTTGGAACTCCTGGGCAACATGATATTCTGGTCATATTTGTGGATTCTATTATTACAGACAACTGAGAGATATTTGAGATTATATCCTCATCTTGAGTCAAAAAGATGTCAGTCCTTTACCCCCAAATAGGGAGTATTGGGCTAATTCATTAAGATTCCATATCAGGAGGTAGTTGATGTAGTTCAACTTGCCTTTTCACCTCTGACTGAAAAAGAGCTCCCTACATTTTTCTGTAGTCAAAACCCAACTTTCTCTGGGAACCAAACAGGTAAGGAAATGAAAGTCTTTATGACTCATAAGGACAGCATCTCCATTGTTAGAGATAGAGAGTTGATCCAGTAGACTCCTATGTGATAACAAAGAATTCACAAAACTATCACAGCTTGCAATTTTTCCTTTAAATGAACTAAAATTTTAAGTTTCACTAATGTTGGAGGCTGACTTTGTAGGGCCTTTTCTGCAGATCAACACATATTCTTTATTGCTTTAAAAAAAGCAATAAACCACGGGCCTACTTGCTCAATGTTGCCATCTCAGGGTGAACAATCAATCATGCTTAGCAAAATGGCCAAGACTATCAAGTTCCACCCCAAATGGACCTTTTCCAAATCATTTTTTTCTGTATGGCTGAATAAAATTCCACTGTGTTCCACATCTAGGCTGATTCCATTTCCTGGCTCTTATGAATACAGCAGCAATACATGTGGATGAGCAAATATCTCTGTGGTAGGATATAGAATCCTTTGGGTACATGCTCAGGAGTAGTGTAGCTGGGCCAGATCATAGTTTTATTTTTTTGGTTTCTTGAGGTACTATCTTGCTTTAGCCTAGGCTAACCTAGAATTCACTATGTAGTTTCATGCTGGCCTCAAACTCACAGCGATTCTTCTACCTCCTAACTGCTGGGATTAAAGGCATGTGCCACCATGGCCAACAGAGAGAGAGAGAGAGAGAGAGAGAGAGAGAGAGAGAGAGAGAGAGAATATGGTTTCCTTAGGGCTCTGCTCTGCACTAATTTACCTATTCAATACTGTGACAATATCATATTATTCCAATTATTGTGGCTTTATAATTATTTTATTATTTTTTAATTGGCTAAGTCTTATAGGTAGCTTCATCCATTTCCCACAATTTAGTTTAGTATATTATGTTTTTGTTGCACTATGATCCTATATTAAGTTTTTTTTTCCATTATGTTCTTTGGACTGGTTATTGTTAGCACACAGAAATGCTGTGAATTTTGTCTGTTTATGTGTAGGGCTTCACTGAAATAATTTATGCTATGAGCTTTTCCACTGACTTTTTTTTAGCTTTCTGTGAACAAAATCATATTCCCTACATCTAATGACATTTTGACACTTTTCTAAGTTATATTTATTTTCTATATCATATATATATATTTATTATTTTATTTATTTATTATTTGAGAAAAAGGCAGAGTGGGGTGGGGAGGGTGGAGAGAATGGGCATGCCAGGACCTTTGGCTGCTGCAAATGAACTCCAGTTGTATGCACCACCTTGTGCCATCTGGCTTATATGGGTCCTGGGAAATTGAACCTGAGTTCTTTGGCTTTGTAGGCAAGTGCCTTAACTGCTAAGCCATCTCTCCAACCCCTACATATATTTTAAAATATTTTTAAAATTTATTTATTTTCAAGGGAGAGAGCAAGAGAGAGAGAGAGAATGGATACACCAGGGCCTCTAGCCTCTGCAGATGAACTCTACACAGATGCATGCACCACTTTGTGTATCTGGCTTTACATGGGTACTGGGGAATTGATCTGTGGTAGTTAGGTTTTATAGGTAAGCACCTCAAATGCTGAGGCATCTCTCTAGCCCATCCCCCTCATTTTAAAGTTTCTTAGGTTTTATATCTGCTCCCATCTCATGAAATGGATTAGATAGATTATTGCCTTTGTCTACACTAGGGGATAGTTTACCCAGATGTTTATTTCCCAGTAGTATGGAAGAGTTGAGCAGCAAGTCCATTTGTCTTGAGGTCATTTTGTATGTAATTCTTTGAAAGCATTTTCCATTTCACCAATGGTTACCAAGATTTTCCCCACATTTTCTTAAGATGCTCAGTTTATTAGAACCAAAATTACATGTTATTTTATAATTAAAATCATTGCCACATTTATATTAAGGTTTTATGTCACATTCATTATTTTTACATATTAATACTCCTGGTATATATCTTTCTTTTTTTAAAAACAAGATTTTCAAACATTTGATTTGTTTAAAGAGCAAGTCCTAAATTTTCTTATTTTTAGTTATTTAATTTCTCTTTTAATTATTATCTTTTTCTTCTGCTTCTCCTATTGGTCTCATTATCATTCTAGTTTTAGAACAACTTTTTAAAAATTTTATTTATTTATTTATTGAGAGAGAGAGAGAGAAAGAAAGAAGGGGAGAGAGAGAGAGAGAGAGAGAATGGGGCGTGTCAGGGCCTCCAGACACTGAAAATGAACTCCAGACATATGCACCACCTTGTGAATCTGGCTCACATGGGTCCTGGGGAATAGAACCAAGATCCTTTGGCTTTGCAGGCAAATGCCTTAAAAGCTAAGCCATCTCTGCAACCCACAACTGTTTTTTATATGATGAAAGTACATGAATGTACTTTCAAATATAGGTGTTGGTCCTTCCACCCTCTTTGAGATGTCTCTCTTGCTCTTTTTGTTGCTGGCAAGGCCAGTTGAGTTGTCCCATGAGCTTTGGGATTCTTCTCGCTCTGTTTCCCATTGCCACAGGTGCACTGGGATCACAGATGCACGTATCACTTTGCATCTGGCTTTATGTGGGTGCTGGGGAGTTGAACTTGAGCTGGCAGGCTAACAAGCAAGCACTGAGCCATCTTCCTAACTCCAAATGGGCTTCAGTTTTTACCAAAAGTTCTTTTGTGCTATGATATCTCACTCTCATGCCTTTAATTTTGAACCCTTCATCGTCAGTATGTGCCTTCAACAGGATGTTCCAACAAGGTGTACATTTGGTTTAACCTTTGGAAGTTGGATTTTTCTGTTACCTTCTGTTATGGGCTGAACTGTGTTCCCAAATTCATATATTGGAACCTTAGCCATCAACATGACTAGGTTTGTATGTAGGGTTTATAAGGAGGTAATTAAGGTTAAATGAGGTTACAAAAGGGAGACCTCAATACAGGGGATTAGTGTCCTTTGCAAAAAAGGAAGAGACAAAGGAATGCACTCATATCTACAAGGAAGAAAAGTCATGAGAGGATATAGTTGGAAGGCACTTGGCTACAAGCCAGGAAGTAAAGCTATGAGAAACCAGCCCTGCTAAGACCATGACCTGTGAGAAAATACATTTCCATTGTTTAAACCATCAGTGAGGCCTGGGCATGGTGGTGCTGGCCTATGCCTATAATCCCAGTGTTTGGGAGGCAGAGGAAGAAGGTCTATGAGTTCAAAACCAGCCCAAGCTGCCTAGTAAGACCTTGACTCAAAACTCCAAGGGCTGGCGATATTGCTTAGTGGTAGAGTGCTTGGCCAGCATAAATAAAGCCTTAAGTTCAAGTCCAAGAGGGAAAACAAAAACTGAAACAGCAACCCCCAGCCCCCAAACCCATCAGTCTGTGATATTCCATTATATCCAAGCAGACACTTTTACGCATGGGTTTCTGAGCTTCACAACATAGCATTAAAGGAGGATGAGGTGGAGATGGGGGAAGTATTTGCCTATTTAAAAATCTGTGCTTGAGCTGGGTGTGGTGGCTCATGCCTTTAATCCTAGCACTTGGGAGGCAGAGGTAGAAGGATCACTGAGTTCAAGGCCACCCTGAGACTACAGAGTGAATTCCAGGTCAGCTTGAGCTACCTCGAAAAACCAAAGTAAATAAATAAATAGATAAAATAAATAAAAAATAAAAATCTGTGCTCGGATTTAAATGCATGACAATGCTGCCTTCAAATATCAGTAAACCAGATAGGAGAAGGGTTTATTTCTCCTTGTCTTTTTTTTTTTTTAAACACAGAGACGCATGGATACATTTTTCTCAGCTGTGTTTCCCTTAAATGATAAGTAGTAGAAGAAATGCCTTCCACCAACCCAAATTCCAGCAATGCTATTATTTGTTTTTTATTTTAGTGTGTTTTCACCTTTTTTTTCTTAGCCTTCACATGATTGAGGTAAGCATTTGGAGAGGAAATTTCTGTTTTTGACCTTTATGTAGAAGATGCCACTTCATTGCAACAGGATCACTTGAAAACGTAAAAGAGAACTTGATGTCCTGAAGGACTCAAACGAGCAGGCTCTTGAGGAAGGGTGAGGACCTTCAGGAACACAGCTTTCATCTCTGTTGAGATGGCGCATTGCTGGCAAATTGACCTTATTACTCGTGTGGTATCCCAGCAGAGTCCCTGAAAACCAGGGCAATGGCTTCTCTGCAGCATAAGTTCCCAGCTCAGTTTCCACGGGAAAGCAACTGAGAAAGGATGCCTGGCTCCCGCAGTACAGATAAATGGAAGTAAGATAGATATGGCCAGTCAGGAAAGGGAAGATTCCCCTTCTCTCTCTCTCTCTCTCTCTCTCTCTCTCTCTCTCTCTCTATATATATATATATATATATATATATATATATATATATATATATGGAAGATATGTGTGTGTGTGTGTGTGTGTGTGTGTGTGTGTGTGTGTGTGTGTGTGTACAGAGAGAGTCTTACAGACTTCCTACCTTAGCATTCTGGTACTAGGATTATAGGCCCAGACCACTATATCACACTCCTTTGTTTTTGTTCATTTATCTGAGCATTCCTTTACTCATTCACTGAATATGTGTGTGTGTGTAAATATGTATACATATATGTGTGTATATATGTAAATACACCACACACACACACACACACACACACACACACACGCACATATATATAGAGAGAGTCATTCATTGAGTACATTCTTTTTTTTCCACTGAATACATTCTTAGGTAGTCGTCACAACCGACATTGTGCTGCAGGGTGGGTGGTGATGTCATGAACAACGCAGATGACCTGTCCTTTCCGGGAGACCCTCAAGGCTGTGGCGTGCACAGCTGTGGTGAAGCGTGTGTGCATTGTGAAGAATTCTTTGTAGGAATCTGCATGAATGGGTAGGAGTTCAGGGTAAATGTGTAGCGGTGAGCTCCTATATACAGCAGCATTCTCTAATAACTAGACTTGCTTACCGGGAGAACAGTCTTCCTTTTGACGTGGTAAATTCCCTTAAACTGGATAGGCTCAAGCTGAGGCTGTCAAGGTACGGTGGAAAACGTCTCAGAACAAACTGGAAGAAGAGCTTTGTTACATGACCTGTTAGGATCCCTATAACTGAGATGCAGTGGTTTTGTCTCAAATCAGGCTTCTCATCCAATCTCCAAAAGTGGTAAACACTCACCGTACAACGTGGCTGCATCCAAGGCTCTCCATCCACTTGCATGGGCAGCAGCTTGTTAGTCCTTGAACCCCGAAAACCAAGAAAACACCATGAGTTTCTCAGAGTGGGAGAATCCACATCATTCCTATGGGGAAAAGAGAAGTCCTCTGCCCACTTAAGAGTAATTTGCTATGACTCAGAAGAAACTTGTCAAAAGTAGAATCCTAAACCCTTCTCATGGACTAAACTTGGCAGGTCGGGGGCCAGTCTTAGGGACCTGTGCTTTGGCAGGCCTACAGGTGCTTCTGTGACCTGAGTCTTTATCCCCCACTTTGAGAAATTGCCACAGGTACACAGAAAACACAGCTACCTGGAAAGCAGTGGCCAGCAAACATGGCAGGCCCAGTGCTGGGCAGAGCCTCGTCTGTCCAGCAGCCAGCCAGAGGGACGGCGGTTCACGCCGAGCTCCACGTGGAGCCGGAGAAGGCCCCGGGCTCTGTTGAGTGAGTGGTTGCATTACCATGAAGTAATGTCTCCAAGTCGCGTAGGATATCACACAGGTATCTGCACTCGGCCCTGAGCAATAGTATGCCCTGGGGTCTTTGCTGAGTAAGGGACATCCAAAGAGAGTGTCCCCAAGGGTTGGAGAGAAAAGAAAAAAAAATGTTGCTTGGGATGAGGCTCCTCTGGCATATGAATTCTGTAGAGCTCTGAATTTGTCCTTGGTTGGAAGGAAAGACAGCCCTTTGGAGGTCTGTGCCAAAGGTGTGAGGAATAGTTACTGCCCGCTGGACGGGGAGCTCTCCCCTGGGCTTGTCATCTTCCTGAGTTTTGTAATTATAAAATGAGAGGGGAAAGTGGTGTTTTGATGTGCTGATTCTTAGTACACCCTGAAGATCTTTTTTTTTTTTTTTTTTTTTTTTTAGTTTTCTTTTTGAGGTAGGGTTTCACTCTGGTCCAGGCTGACCTGGAATTCACTATGGAGTCTCAGAGTGGTCTCGAACTCACAGCGATCCTCCTACCTCTGCCTCCCGAGTGCTGGGATTAAAGGCATGCACCACCACGCCCGGCTCTGAAGATCTTTTTTTAAAAAGTAATTTTAAATTAAATTTAATTTTTTCACCTTGAAGATCTTTAATAATAAAAGAAATCAAGATAAGAACAAAAATAAAGACTATAAAGAAAGAGAGGCCTTTGGTACTTGGGAATGAAGAAATGCTAGGAGGATGGGGTTTCTGGCTCACCGCTCCACGGCTGTCTAGATACAGATCTACTGCACAACAGAGAGAAAATTCCCTGGCTACCCGGACACTGTGTTCTCTGGTGTCTGTATAAGTGATGTTCTCGATGTTCTGACAGAGTGGCCCACTCAGTGTTCGAGCCGACAGTGGACGGGACTGGAGAGATTAATCCGGTAAACCAGGTCCCCAGCACAACCACAGCTCAGGAAGGAAGGCAAGCACAGCTTTGGAGAATAGAAATGACAGAGAAAATGAAGACAGGGAATGAAGACAAGGGGCGAGTGGAACGGACCTTAACTAAGAGACGTCAGGGGACCAGCTGAGGGAACTGTGCTGAAGAATGATGGACACTTGCCTAGAGAGTTCTGGGAGAAAAGGTTCCCATGGTCAAATGGCCCTGGGAAACCCTGTGTACCCATGTCTCCTCTTAGAGATTACTGAGGCAAACTAATAGATGTGATCTGTAACAAGTGACAGAGCCATGAAAGGAATGGAGAGTTCGGAAATAATCAGGTGGGGAAGAACTTAAGCAAAAATGACTAGTGACATCGATAAAATGCAGTGGAAATTAGAGCCTCCCCTGACCCCACCACCAGGCCTCATATCTTCCAGACCTGTGGTGGCTGGCTGTGTCACCCTAATCCTGAAGAGCTGTCACCGTCTTGTTCTTACAACAGGTTTGCTGATGTGGACGGTTTTGCACACGGAGGCAGATAGCATTTCCAAAGCCACTACCCCATGCAGAGAAGTACAGATTGTGCCCCCCGAGACGATCTAATATTTTAAAATTATAAAGAAGACAAAAAGGGCAAAGAATTGGACGTCTAATCTTCTGGACGTCAGAGTCTATTCTCCTGTTTACGGAATTCCATCAGGTCATTTAAAGAGAATAGCAGATTCATTGTGGTGGACCCTGGAGTTGATGGTGGTATTTTATTCTCTTTGGGACGTGGTGTTATGGTCTTCTTCACAAACGTTACTGAACTTCTTTCCTGCCCTAAAATTCCGCAGGTAGCTTCCTAGTTTTTGCCTGTGAGCATGTTCAGGGAGGCGGGGCGAGCTGGGGTCTGCGAGGTGATGAGCAGAAGGAGGAGGGCTACCTGATGATGACGGAGGAGCACTGGGCCAGCCTCCTGCCTGCGCTCTTCAGGCCAGTGTAGATCTGCCCCATCTCCATGGCTCCCTCTAGTCCCACCACCTCGAGGAGCTGGTCGCTGAGGTCTGCGGAATGAAGAGCGGCAGTTATTCATACTCATCTGTCTGTCATTCAGGCTGGTCTGGAAAAAGCTCTGGGCTCTCCGTGGCTCAAGCCCGGCCCTTCGGCATATTGTCACCTCCCACCAGTGACACTTTGCTAAAGAGCAGTAGGGCAGTGTGCTTTCTCACAAACATAAGCGCAGTTGCGGCAAACAATGTTTTGATGCCGAACATTAATATGTATCCCAGTCACTAGGCTGATATCAAAAACCTCTTCAAGTGTGGAGCAACATCAATGACTAACCAGCTATTTCTGAAGCAATTTTCACCCCTCACCCCAGAGCAGCTAAAGATACATTAATTTGGGAGTAGGAAAGGAAGGGATGCTGATGATGCCATAATCGAAATTTCTTAATGTCTGAATGACATGTAGGTCCTGTTGACAATCACTGATAAATTAATTAACCTTTCACTTAATCTGTAGTTAGCTGTGCTGAGCCACTTTCTTTGGGCCTTGTTGGGAAAACCCGTGACTTCTTTTAGGATGCCACATGCCTAAAAGTATCAACTACCCCAGATAATTGTGGGTCCACAGTAGAAAAGGAAAGATAGGAAAAAGATATTCTCGGAGCTTGGTCACTGAGGATCAAGGACCTCCCAAACTGGCAGTTGCTTTTGATCAGAAATTGGTCCTTGTTGCCATGGCTGCTGAGGCTTGACTTTTGCCTCCCAGTTTCCCTTGTGAAAGGATTGGCAGGGGTAATGTTTGAAACTGGGCCCAGGCCTCACTTTACAATGTCACTTGTTTTGTATTTAAAACAGAAGCCAAGGGCTGGAGAGATGGCTTAGCGGTTAAGCACTTGCCTGTGAAGCCTAAGGACCCCGGTTCGAGGCTCGGTTCCCCAGGTCCCATGTTAGCCAGATGCACAAGGGGGCGCACGCGTCTGGAGTTCGTTTGCAGAGGCTGGAAGCCCTGGCGCGCCCATTCTCTCTCTCTCCCTCTATCTGTCTTTCTCTCTGTGTCTGTCGCTCTCAAATAAATAAATAAATAAATAAATAATAATAATAATAAAAAACAGAAGCAAAATTGGGGCTAAGGAGATGGCTCAGCGGGTAAGAGTGAATACTGTTCAAGCACGAGGACCTGAGGTCTACCCCTAGGACCCGTGGAAAAATCCCCGTAAGGCTGTGTATGCCGGTAACTCCAGCGCTGGGCAGGGTAGAGACAGCAGAAGCACTGGGGCTCACTGTTCAGCAAATCTGATTGGAGCTCCAGGTTCAGGGAGGAGAACCTGTCTTAAGGAAACAAGGAAGAAGTACGATAGAGGAGGCTAGACAAGGTTCTCCTCTGGCCTCCACCTGTGTGCACACAGGGCCTGCCCATCTGTACACACGTGCATACACTGCACATACTATACACTAACATCCAATAAATAAGCAAAATTAAAATGCAAGGTTGAAAAAGAGACACTTTCTTTGCCTACCAGAACACAAGTACTTTTTCTCACAGACCGTGACTAGTCACTACTATCCTATCCATATCCACAAACCAGAAGAATCTGTTGGTTCTTTTGTTTGACAGAGGGCTCTGTCCTCTAAAGTGCCCCCTTGTACCGTGTAACAGTGTTTCTTAAGATGGGTGGGGAGGGCTGGAGAGATGGCTTAGCGGTTAAGTGCTTGCCAGTGAAGCCTAAGGACCCCGGTTCGAGGCTCGGTTCCCCAGGTCCCACGTTAGCCAGATGCACAAGGGGGCGCACGCGTCTGGAGTTTGTTTGCAGAGGCTGGAAGCCCTGGCGCGCCCATTCTCTCTCTCTCCCTCTATCTGTCTTTCTCTCTGTGTCTGTCGCTCTCAAAAAAAAAAAAAAAAAAAAAAAAAAGATGGGTGGGGAGATATTTGGGTTCGTCTTTATTCTTCTGTTTAGACTGTGGTTTTTAAACACCATTCTCTCAGTAGATGCATACTTAATAAAGACCAAAATAAAAATGCTATCAACATCTCTGTCTAAACTCATGAGCACCGACAGTTGTTCTCTACAAACATTCATTCACAAGTTGCAGTGACAGCCACGCAGTTCCCTCTTTGCTCCATCTGTGCTACAGACAGTCCCCTTCTCAGGTACTCCTTTCTTCAAATCCTCAGAAGATACTGTCTCCTTAAGTTCTCCATCTCATTTGGACTTGGATCAAGAAGCCATAGAAGGGTAATGTTTGTTTAGGAGAATGCTCTGGGCTCTCTGAAGGAGTTTGGACCTAATAAACAATGAATGTCTAAATCTCTAGTCACTTCATTAGTTTCCTTCTTACCAAAGAGGGTTGAATAACTGTTGGATAGTGCTAGCTTATTGGGCTAGTCTAATCGTGTCTGTGAAAAAAAGCATAAGCTATGAGAAAGAAAGAGAGAGAGAGAGAGAGAGAGAGAGAGAGAGAGAAAACAGGAGGGGAAGGACAAAAAGGGAAAAGGGGGAGGGGAGAAGAGGGAGGAGAAAGAAAATTAATAGGGCACTTCTAGGGGTAAGGAGGCCAGGGGAGTTGTGTTGGGGTAGGAGAAAGGAAAACACAGGCAGAAATGTTTAGAAGTTCTAGTGACAGAGCCAGATGTCTTGTAAAATGCTGCTCTTTGTACCAGCCTGTGATATCTGACAGAGCTGCAATAGTTCAGTGTTTTCCCTCCTTGAAACATCTCCTGGTAACAAAATGTTCTCAGAAGCTGGGGACTTAATAGACTGAAGTGTTTCAGCTTTACAATGTCTTGGTCTTTTAGCAAATTTTCCTATTGAATGGCTTTAAAGTTGTTATCACTTCCCACACATTACCTTGCAGCTATCACTTCCCACACATTACCTTGCTTCCTGGCTCCAGAAGAGAAGTAATGAAGGCTGATCTCATCACAGGAGGGGGTGGGTGGGGGCAGGGGCTTGCACAGATGTGGGACTGAGAAGGTACTTGACAGGGAAAGGGGCTAGGCCCTTGTTAGCCTTTGCCATTCTGCCTTTGAACCTGTACTCCTGAGTTTTCCCTGACATAAGGAGGGGAGGGTACCTCCTGTCTGCCACTGAGGCAAGACTCAAGTGCTCTTCTCTACCATTGCTTAGCTAGCTTTCTTTCAGCTTCCCAGAGCACCTACTGAGAGAGACTTAAAGAAACCTATTCTATGTTGTTTTCCAAACTCATTCAATAGCAAGACCCTTCTCTAGTATATCTACAAATAGCCAGTGGCTTTACTTTTCTTTGTGATATGCTTTGGGAAATTCTGTCATGACCTAACTCCCTTTACTTCCCCTGTTACAGAGAACCTGAGGTATGCATTAAATTTAATACTAAAATGAAAGAGAACATAATGCAAGTAAGTGTCTAGACACAAACAATAATGAACCTTTAAGACACAGAATCCAGGTTTGGGACAGCTGACATACTAGGTGTCTGTTTTACCTTGGGT
The DNA here is from genome assembly GCF_020740685.1 of Jaculus jaculus. Classification (NCBI taxonomy): domain Eukaryota; kingdom Metazoa; phylum Chordata; class Mammalia; order Rodentia; family Dipodidae; genus Jaculus; species Jaculus jaculus. Next base: position 135,479,875 of record NC_059106.1, on the reverse strand, counting down.
ACCAGTGATTCATAGTGAATATTTTTTGTCATTTCCATGTTGTTTCTATATGCTTCAAGTCAGTAGTGTTTGAGATAGAATGTTTATGCAACTGGATAAAGCAATAATTCACTCAAAAGCTACTGAGTAGCAACCACGTTCCAGCAACTGTGTTAAGAACTGGCAATACAAAGTGTCTTATTACTGAAGGGGTAGAAAGAGACTTAGGGTGAGAAAATGCTATAATTGCACTACAGGATCAAGGATGTCCTAGTGGCTGATGCTGACTGGGCAAGGAGTAGAAGGTAGGTACCACAGATATTTGCAGAAGATGTTGAAAGCTGAATGCTAAATGAAGTTTGCTGGATTGGGAAGATGAAGGAGGAGGGGTCATTCCAGAAACAGGGATGGTCATGAGTAGAGTTAGACAGGTATGGGATAAAGGGAAAAACGAATTTAGCAATAAATAATAAACTTCATGGAAAATATAAGTATTTCTCCATAGGGAGAATTCCTATCTAGAAACGCTTGGCCAGAGTTAGAGAAAGAGGGTCTCTGAGCAGGCACAGTCTGGTGCAGCCACTGAGCCAGGCCTTTTAGAACTGCTCTTGGATCAAGGCTGTGGTGAACACTTAGTATCTAATCTCTAGGAAAGAAAGATCAAGTATGGGCAAATAACAAAGGAAGAATGTGGAAGCAAAGATGAACAGAAAGGATAGTAATATCTGTTCCAATCTATCCCACTTGTCTTAGCTTCCAGGATTCTAGGATGCAACTTTATTAATGTGACTCTAACCACGTCCCCCATACCTCAGGTTCTCAGTGGCACCAGGCCTAACACCCAGTGCTGAGCAAGAGGAGATGAAATGTGTGTGTTCCTTCACATTGATGATGTAAAGCAAGAGAAAAAGGTTTTGAAAAGAATTTTGCCAGTTGCGATGTCTGGCATTTTCACACCTTTCCAGCTATTTCTTTTCTTCTGGGGATTGGGTGAAGAACCATTGACAGAACCCAAACTCATCCAAATACATACATTGTAGCATCATTTAGTAAAATCCCCCTTGCATCACACTTCCACATGAATGGGAACAGCTAGATAAATGAAATGGTATCCATATGATGGCATTTTTTTGCTGCCATTAAAACATTTATAAACTGAGCATGGTGGCTGTCATCAGTCATCCTAGTACTAAGGAGACAGAGGCAGGAGGATTATAGCAAGTCCTAGCAGGTCTGGGCAACTATGGGTGACACAGGTTTTTAAACATTTAATTAATTAACTAATTTATGACAGAGAGAGAGAGAGAGAAAATGGGCATGCCAAGGTCTTTGGCCACTGCAAAGGATCTCCAGATGCATGGGCCACCATATGTATATGGCTTACGTGGGACCTGGAGAATCAAACTTGGGTCATTAGGCTTCATAGGCATACGCCTTAACTGTTAAGCCATCTCTCCAGCCCACAAGTTTATTTTTGAAGTTTTATTTATTTATTTTAGAGAGAAACAGCAACAGAGAAAGGAAGTATGAGCACATCAACCTCATGTTACCACAGATGAACTTCATAGTTCATGCACTGCTTTGTATAAATCTGGTTTTATGGTACTGGGGAATTGAATCCTGGCCCAGCAGGTTTTGTAAGCAAATGCCAATGAGCCATCTTCCTGGCCCCTTCCAAGTTTAAATAGAAGTATGTTCATATTGATTAAGTGTGAAATTAATGCATGAGTTTACTTATACAGCATGTGCTCGACTAGATAAAATGCGTCGACAAATTCCAGCAAAATCTTGAGTGATGAGTTCTGAAAATTAAAGGTAATTGCTGTTTCTTCTTTATGCTTTCCTAGGTGTGCTAGGTATCAAAATTTTATTTTGAAAGATCCCTATATAGTTTTAAAGAGCATCACAGTTTGGTAACCGCCGGCCTAGATTATTGTTGCCGTTGGTCAGTGGTTCTCAGCGTGATTCTTAGACCAAGAGTCTCAGCATGATCTGGGAACTTGTTAGAAATGCAAATTCCTGGGCCTTACTTCAGACCTACTGAATCAGACATTCTAGGGGCTGAGCTCAGCAGGCTGTGTTCTAACAAGATCTTTGGAAGATTCCAGAACATATTCGAGTTTGGGAACTTGAGCCCAAAGCAATCTAACTATCTACAGTGTGCACAGGAACTGCAGAGAAGAATAGAAACCGCTTCCTTCCTGCTTGCTTTGATCTAGAAAACCTTCAGTTGAAAACTGGGAATAATAACATTGACCTTGAAGGGTGGCTATAAGATTTAAAACTCAGATCTCTGTGTTAAAGAGTGGGCACTCAAAACGTGTTTGTTTCACTTCCTACAATCTCTTCCTTTAGTGGGATAACATCTAAGTATTCCCCCATCTTCCTTAGAGCCATGTATAAGAATCCCCAAACTGCAACATTATCCTCAAAACATTTTCTCAAGTCTTCAATATTCCCCAGTCGTGCACCCATACAGAAATTGCCTGGAAATCCAGGTGAGCATTAGATGATGTGGACGTCCCACTCGGTCAGATTTATGCTTCTTTACTTTCTACTCCCTTTCCTACTCTTATTTTGTTTAATCTCAGTTGCCCATTTTGCCTTTATTTACTTGATTCTTCCTGCTGTCAGAAGTAGGGACCAGAGCTCAACACTGATGGCTCAAGGCCAGCAGAACCCTGGGATCCAAGGGGCACAACTGACCTGTATACTTCTCCCTTCAGACATTTTGTAGCTCTGGAAGTCAGCAGACCATGTCCAAGTCTAGAATGGAAATGCCAGCAGGGTGGCTTCCTCAGAGACCGCTCCTTGGTTTACAATGGCTGCTCTCTTGCTGCATCGTATTGGCTGTGTGGACCCACATTTTCTATTTGCATTATAAGGCACTGATCAGATTGGATTATGGTTTACCCCAACAGCCTCACTTTCATTTACTTAAGCATGTCTTTGAAGGCTTCATTTTTTAGAGTATAAACTGATATAACTACTGTGGAAGTCAGTGTGGAGGTTCCTCAAAAAAACTAAAAACAAAACTTCCATATGATCCAATTATACCACTGCTAGATATATACACAATGGACTCTAAGTAAATATACCACAGAAATACATGTACAATTGTACATGTAAAAATACATGTATACCTTGGACAATATAAGGAAGAAACAGCAATTGCCTTTAAGTTTTGGAACTTATCACTCAAGATTTTTCTGGAATTTGTCCTTTTCTTCTACACATTTTTCTTTTTTAAATTTTTTTGTTCATTTTTTATTTATTTATTTGAGAGTGACAGAGACAGAGAGAAAGAGACACAGAGAGAGAGAGAGAGAGATTGAGAACGTGCACACCAGGGCTTCCAGCCACTGCAAACGAACTCCAGATGTGTGCACCCCCTTGTGCATCTGGCTAACGTGGGTCCTGGGGAACCTAGCCTCAAACCGGGGTCCTTAGGCTTCACAGGCAAGCGCTTAACCGCTAAGCCATCTCTCCAGCCCCACATTTTCTTATCTAGTTGAGCACATGCTATATAAGTAAGCTCATACATTACATGTACAAATATAGGCTTGATGTCTGTCATCAGATAAATGGATAAAGAAAGCGTAGTACATATATCCAATGGTTATTCAGTCATAAATAAAAATGAAATCATGACATTTGCAAGGAAATGGATACAACTGGAGATCATTACGTTAAGGTAAATAAGTCAGACTCAGAAAGACAAACACCGCATGTTTTCTCTCACGAGGGCTCTAGGTTTAAATTCGTGTGTGTGTGTGTGTGTGTGTGTGTGTGTGTGTGTGTGTGTGTGCTGGTCATGAAAGTAAAAAGAGGACAGTGAGAAAGGAAGAACAAGTCTGAGGGGAAGAGGGAGGGAGAAAGAAAGAGAATAATGGAATGCATATGACTTGAAAGCAGGAGGGGAGATTATCTGAGAGGAGATGGGGGCCTAACAAGAAGGTGGCAGGGAGATGGAGGAGGGAATGAAACATTACTTTGTGTGCTAACTTTAAAAAACAAAAAGCCTGCCGGGCATGGTGGCACATGCTTTTTATCCCACTACTCAGTAGGCAGAGGTAGGAGGATTGCTGTGAGTTCAAGGCCACCCTGAGACTGCATAGTGAAGTCCAGGTCAGCCTGGGCTAGAGTGAGACCCTACCTCGGAAAACCAAGAAAAAAAAAATCCTGTCTCCAAATATAGTCACACTCTCAGGTACCTCAGTTTAGGGCTTCAATATATGAATTTGGATGGTGACCCAGTTCAGTCTTTAAGAAGGATACTAGGAAGGAGGGAATTACCATGGGATATATTTTATAATCATGGAAAATGTTAATAAAAATTAAAAAAAAAAAAGAAGGATACTAATAAAACCTGCTTCACTGGGTTATTTTGAAGAGACAGAGAATATGAAGGAGTTCTGTTGTGAACAGCAATGTTCCTTGTCATTGTCCTACCAAGGAGCCAACGTGTGTGCTTGAGGTATATGGGAGCTTCTTACCCCTGCAGAAAAAGAAAAAAAAAAAAAAAAGACAGCCAAACTGCTTAGTGGTGGGGCCAGGTCAGTCCCCACTGTCTAGAGAAGTGAGTGGTAACTGGCAGCCCTCCCCGCAAACTCGAATGCCAGGGCTAAGGCAGGCATGGCCTCAGGTTCCTCTTTGGCCTCCAAATTCCAATAGAGATGGGCTACATGCCCTTGGTGGTTAAGATGCTGAAATCCAGTAAAGTGGGGCACTGAACAGTTCACCTGAACCCCCACTGGGACACAGCACTTGACTAAAGCTCATCAGAGCAATCAGAGAAAGAGAAAGTGAGAGAGAATGGGCATGCAGGCCATAACCTCTAGCCATTGCAAATGAACATCAGCTGCATGTACTACTTTGTGCATCTGGCTTTATGTGGTCGCTGGGGAAATGAACCTGGGTCTAGGCTCTGCATGCAAGTGCCTTAACCTCTAAGCGATCTCTGCAGCCCAGGAGCCCTGTCTTTTACATTCCCATGTAGCCTCTAAAAGCTCCAAGTGTTCAGGTATACTGACCATAACTAACCTGAGATTTGTCTATGACTAACCCAGATACTGACCAATCACAACAGAGAAGCAGAGGTCCTCCTGCAAACCAAGCAGGCAGGGGTGTTTCTTCTTGGCTTTTTGCAGAACAGCCTAGCAGAGCACCCTGTCACGGGGTGTGATGCAGATAGCACAAGCTCTGTACAGACTTGGGTCTGGATCCTCCTACTTGGCCACTCACTTCTCCCTGGGGACTTCTCTGAGTCCACGTATGACTCTTTTTTTTAAATTTTTTTGTTCATTATTTATTTATTTATTTGAGAGCGACAGACACAGAGAGAAAGACAGAGGGAGAGGGAGAGAATGGGCGCGCCAGGGCTTCCAGCCCCTGGAAACGAACTCCAGACACGTGCACCTCCTTGTGCATCTGGCTAATGTGGGACCTGGGGAACCGAGCCTCGAACTGGGGTCCTTAGGCTTCACAGGCAAGCCCTTAACTGCTAAGCCATCTCTCCAGCCCCCACGTATGTCTCAATGGTAAACTTAATATCCCTCTGCCAGGGAGCACATGCCCTGAGCATCCCACTGGAGCTGCACAAGGCAAACCTTAGGAAACAGCTGCTGTTGTTGGGATTCTATGCTTCACAAGAAAGGGACGCCCTCAGACTTTCTGTGTTCTTGGGCCTTCTATGGGTGGCAATTAATGCAGTTCAGGAAATAAGGGAGGAGGAAGAGAGGCTGGAGGATAGGAGGACATGGGAAGGGTAAGAAGGAAGAGGAAGGGGGTGAGGGTGAACTCGGGATGAATGAGGGCGTGGGTGCTGAACAAAAGAGAAGCAGAAATATTATAAAGGCCAGAGACACTGTGATGACGAGATTTTAGGGTGACTGCTCATCCTGGCGAGTGTAAATCTCCATTTCTATTTCTTTTACCCTAAAATAAGCCCTCAGGTATCCTCATCGTAACTGTAGAGCCTCTCTCCTCTCTCTTGAGAGGGGTTTGCATAGAAAAGCAGAGATATGCTAGATTCTGTGTGTGTGTGTGTGTGTGTGTGTGTGAGAGAGAGAGAGAGAGAGAGAGAGAGAGAGAGAGAGAGAGAGGAGAACGAATGTAGCTTGCCTCTCCTTGTCTTGTTGGGGCTCTGAAAGTGTAAAGGCATGGGCTTAACCTGGACTTGCTGGGCACCTCCCTTTTTTTGTGCAGCGCCCTCGTCACACTGACTCTCAGGCTTCTACTTCCAGGGCTCTAAAGCCTCATCGAAGGTTCAAAGGTAGCCAGAGGGCAACAAGTAGCTTTTGACTCCGGCTGAGGCCAGGGCAAAGGGTAGGAAGGAGAAACCTCCCGGAGCCTCTGTGTTCAGAGGGGCGAGAAGGCAGGGCCTGGGAGAAGGAGCGTGCTGGCCTGGCAGCGGTTGGTCTCTGATCAGCCTCTGTCTGGTGACATGAACCTGGGCACATCACCTACCTTGCCAGGGCCTCAGTTGACTCCAACTGGGCTAGACACCCTCTATCCTTGAGGATATCTGAACACTTCCTATTGAGATGACGGCTAATTTCCTGACTGTCTCGGTCCTAAGCAGACGGGCTGCGGTCCTCCCGTGCAGAGCCCTGCTTGCGTAAGGGCAGGGCGGCAACATGGCCTCCTCCGTTCCCGGGTTCTGTCTTCCAAACTTAGCTAGGGCTTTGATGAAGGTGTTGTGTGTAGAAGAAGAGGCTTCTCGACCTGTGTGTGGAAGGGCAGGGGCTTCTGGAGGTGAGGGACAGTGTGTCGGCAGAGGCATGTGTGGGAAATTTCTTAGGAAATTTAGGAAAGGCTGTCCTGGAAATGCTCTGCATTAAATCTTGTCCTCACCGAGCCACCGAGAGAAGACCATCTGGTGAGGCCTGGGCGTCAGCGTGGCTTCCGGAGCTGGGCCACTGCGGGTCTCAGACTTAGAGCTTCGCAAAGGTTTTATTTGTTTTGGGGCAAATCTGTTAGAAACTACCTTCTCAACATAAAATAAAAACCAAACCCAAGTCAGAGAGCTTTGGAAACTTGCCTAACACACAACTGGTATGTAGTAAAGTTGGTTGGCAAATTAAGGTCTGTCTGACTCCAAAGAATATACTCAAGGCAGGCTCCGTAGCACACACCTGTAATCTCAGGACAGGAGGCTGGAGCAGGAGGGTCATGACTTTGAGGCAAGCCTGGGCTACATAGCAAGATCTTGTATCAAAAAAGAAAAAGTGGGGGCTGGAGAGATGGCTTAGCGGTTAAGCGCTTGCCTGTGAAGCCTAAGGACCCCGGTTCGAGGCTCGGTTCCCCAGGTCCCACGTTAGCCAGATGCACAAGGGGGCGCACGCGTCTGGAGTTCGTTTGCAGAGGCTGGAAGCCCTGGCGCGCCTATTCTCTCTCTCCCTCTATCTGTCTTTCTCTCTGTGTCTGTCGCTCTCAAATAAATAAATAAATAAAAATAAATTAAAAAAAAAGAAAAAGTGGTAGCTGGGTGTGATGGCGCACGCCTTTAGTCCCAGCACTCAGGAGACAGAGTTAGGAGAATCTCCATGAGTTCAAGGCCACCCTGAGACTACAGAGTGAATTCCAGGTCAGCCTGGACCAAAGAGAGACCCTAGCTCAAAACAACAACAACAACAACAAAAGTGGGTCGGAGAGATGGCTTAGCAGTTAAGGCACTTGCTGGGAAGACCAAAGGACCCAGATGTGAATCCACAGTGCCCACATAAAGCCAGTTGCAAAGAGTGGTGATGCATCTAGAGTTCATTTATAGTGTCTAGAGGCCCTGGCATGCTCATTCTGTCTCTCTCTGCCTCTCTCTTAAATAAATAAATAAATATAACATTTTAAAAAGGGCAAAAACCAATAATGAAAACAACACAAACTTTGAAAAATTCAGATAAAGGATATCAGGCAATAGGACATCAGGCGATAGGCAGAGCTGGAATCGAGTGATGAGTCTTCCTTGGCCAATGAACTTAGTAAATGGAATATTGAGTTCTTTGGCTTAAAAGTAGAAAGCTATTTGGTATAACTGGAATCACATCACTTACTGGCCTCAACAAGCTGCAATTCTAGGTACCGTGTAAACAGTAAAGCTATGAGTGGTGAGATTTCCTAATTCAACTCAAGCTGAATCATAGTCAAAAGCTACACACAGCACCCATTGGTCCCAGAAAGACAGTTAAAGGGTTTTCTGGTTGCTGAGTCAGGATCAGTGAGAAATGGAGAGGTACATGTAGAAAGAATTCTGGGTTCAGAATGCCAGGATCTACCAACTAATGGTGACTTGTATAGGTTAATTACCTTAACTGTACTTCATGATTCTAATATATAGTGTTTCTCATGGGTTCTTGGAGTTGAGTGTTTGTCCCATCTAAAACTCATGTTGGGATTTAATTGCCATTGTAGTAGTATTAAGAGGTAGAGCTCATTAAAAGGACTTAACCCCAGGGACTCTAAACTCTTGAGTGGATTAACACAGTTATCAGGGATATAAGTTAGTTGTGCAGGAGTGGGTTAGTTTTAAAAGGGCGAGTTTGACCCCTTTTCTTTCATGAATGACTGTCTCATCATGATCCATCTGCTGCGTTATTGACACAGCAAGGATACAGAAGATACAGCTGTCAGTCTTGAACATCCTGGCCCTCTGAACGCTGAGAAACCAATTCCTTTTCCATACAAGTTACCCAGTCTGTGATATACTGTAACAATGACAGGGGAAAAAAAAAGGGCTGGAGAGATGGCGTAGTGGTTAAGTGCTTGCCTGTGAAGCCAAGGACCCCGGTTCAAGGCTCAGTTCCCCAGGTCCCACGTTAGCCAGATGCACAAGGGGGCGCATGTGTCTGGAATTCGTTTGCAGAGGCTGGAAGCCCTGGCACGCCCATTCTCTCTCTCTCCCTCTACCTGTCTTTCTCTCTGTGTCTGTCGCCCTCAAATTAAAAAAAAAAAAAATTAAAAAAAAAAGACCATGACAAGGGTGCTTTGGGGAGTTAAAATGAGATGACAGAAAATATTTTTAGCAGCTAGTGTCAAATTCAACTAGATACTCAACAAATATTGGATGAGTTCACCTGAACTTGGGAAGGGATCTGCAAAACACAGGTCCATGCTTAGGGTCCCCATCCTGCAGATAGAAGCCTCTGGAAAAAGGAGGTGGATAGTGTAAGGATGCAGGCAGGCAGGTGAAGAGTGAGGGAGAGCATGGAAGAAGTGGGGATCTCGTAGGGTGGTTTGTGGGGAGCAGTCACCTACACAGCAATGTCTTCTTTATCTACCCCACACGCACAGTTAGGTTCTGTCCATTCTTTCTTTTAGGCCACTGACTCCTAAGTCAAGGCCTTAGAGTTGTAAACCTGCATTCTGCATTACTAGTCTCTCTGCTGGCCACCTCAAACAATACGTCTAACTCTCCGCTCCTTCTGTGTCTGTCTTGAAAACCTTTCATCTTGCCTTACTGTTCAAAGGCTCAAGCACAGACTGCCTGACATATTTCTCAAGAGCCTTTATCTGGGAGTCTTTCCCTTTGCTGCTTTTTAATATATTTTTTATTCACATTCCTCATCTCTCACTGTCTTTTCACATCCTCTTCAGCTCCTAGTACCAACACCCACTTTCTAAGGAAGTGACCCCTCTCTCTTGCCTCATGCTTTTGTGGTATTCCATAGTGCTTCCCTGGTGTGCAAGTATTGATATAATGGCTTGGTTCCTCTCTAAACCTGCCCCACAGCAAACACCCTGGATTGTGAACTACTTGAGGGCTAGACCACATTCTCGTTCTTCTGCAGCCTCTGCAGTAACTGAGCCACCTTGAATTCAGGTGTGAGTCCAGCTTGATCACTTTCAAAAATATTTTTATTTATTTGTAAGCAGAAAGGGAGGGGGAGGCTTGGTGGTGCATGCCTTTAATCCCAGCACTCAGGAGGCAGAGGTAGGAGGACCACCATGAGTTATAGGCCACACTGAGACTACATAGTGAATTCCAGATCAGCCTGGGTTAGAGTGAAACCCTACCTTGGAAAACCAAAGGGGTGAGGGGAGAATGGGTGCGCTAGGGCCTCTAGCCAGTGCAAGTAAACTCTAGATGCATACGCCACTTTGTGCATCTGGCTTTACGTGGGTACTAGGTTATCAAACCCGGGTTGTTAGGCTTTACAGCTGAGTGCCTTAAGTGCTGAGCCATCTCACTAGCCTTTAATCATTCATCAGTGACCTTTTTTTTTGAGACAGTGTCTTATGTAGTCCAGATTGACTTTGAACTCCCTAGATCCCTGAGGATGTCTAGATGACCTTGAACTTTTTGATTTTCCTTCCTCTATCTCCTGAGTGCTGGTATTGCAAGTGTGTTCTCACATTCCTGCTTATGTGGTGCTAAACATCCAAGCACAGGCTTTAGATATACTAGGCAGGAACTACTAATTGAGCTACATCTCCAGTTCAGTGATTTCAGCACAGCCTTTAAACCCCACTGAGTCTCAGTGTTCTCAGACATAAAATAGATTAAATAATTAAACATGAAAGAGTCTTATTACATAAATAAGTATTCAATAAATGATAGCCCAATACATTCCTTATTGGTTGATTAAGATTAAACACTATGAACTAGCTGTGGGCTCACAGCACTAATTTCAGTATTCAGTGAGTTCTAGGCCAACATGGGCTACAGAGTGTGACCCTGATTCAAAACAATAACAACAAATAATCAAATACTGCTATTGACTGAATATTTGTGTTCTCAACATACAAAATTCCTATGTGGAAGCCTTAGCTATAAGTTGGGGCTTTTGGTAGGTAAATAGGTCATGAAGGTAAGTCCTTAAAAGATGTAGTAAGTCTGAAAACCAGGATGGGCTCACACCAGGAACCAAATTACTTGGCATTCTATCTTGGGCTTCTCAGCTTCCATTGCTGTGAGAAACAAATTTCTGTTGTTTAAGCCACTCAATCTATGGCACTTAATTATAGCAGCCTCAAATAATTAGTATTCATGCTTCTTGCACAAAATAGAAAGAGTTCAGGAACAACAGTGTTTGGGCTGTGCAGAGCGTGTGGCTGCATGGTGCTTTTCAGGGGGACAAGTCTCAGTCTCGACTGGCCTAGGAGCTGCTGCAGGGCATAGGGATGGGTTTGAAAACTAAGATGGCCTAGGCAGATGAGCAGAACCTTACCTAACTATTCCTTCTGTATGTCAAAAGCGAAAGTGCCCTTGACCCATGGTTCTATTTTGAGCAGCAAAGGCAGGAATTAAGTGAGAGTTTGAATCCAGTCAGAGCAAGTTTCCCTTTGCAGGTGGTGAGCAGCCTCTCCAGAAACACACATTTCCACCTCCACAGCCTCTCCCAGGTCTCAGAGAGGGGAGAGGAGGGGACAAAACCCACCTGGAGTTCTTTCCATTCAGAAGTCAGCTGAAGGAGAACTGTCGTTTCTTTTGAATTTCCTGAAAACTTGAGTTGGCTCATGGCCAGCCTGCACTGAGGAGGCTGGGATGGGGTTAGGGAGGGCATTTCAGTATGCACAGAAAGAAGCCTATGTTTGAAATACTAGCACCCAGGCTCTAGTCCAAGGTCTACCAATTAACCTCGAATAGGCTAGTTATCCTCCCGTACCTCATTTTTCTCATGTGTAGAACTTATTTTTGGCATTCTTAGGGAGTATAGCCAGGCCTCAGCACAACACTTTTCATATATTGTTGTACATGTGAATACCAGATGTTGTATACTGTTTATACATCATTATACATGTGAACACCAGGAGATGTTGTATATTGTTCATACATCATTGTACATGTGAATGCCAGGAGGTATTGTGTACTATTCATACATCGCTGTACATGTGAATGCCAGGTGTTGTGTACTGTTCATACATCATTGTTCATGTGAATGCCAGGGCTCATGGGGCTGTGGAGGAGGTAGGAGGCTTTAGGAGAGGAGGAGGGTGTGGATAGGTGGGAAGACCATGACTACTTGGAGAAGTGTTGATCTCAACATAGGTTGCTTGAAGGAATGAAGCTGTGATGTCCTGTGAAAAGCAAAGCAAAGTCTCTTTGTGGGCCAGCAAACATTTGACAAGAATGACACATGTCGCCACAGTAACTTCCCAGAACCAAAAGGAGTACCATGTAGTACTCTCCCGAGGCACTTTAGGAATCATGACTTGCTCTGTGCCAGCCCACAGAAGAAACCAGAGCCAGAGAGAACTCTATGAAGTGAATGAGTTTTTAGGAACATTTTAATTTTCTCTTATCCCCAAAGAGTAATGGCTTTGCTCACTCTGACCATCAGATCACCACTGATAATTGGGAACAGTGCCAGATAACTTCTGAACCCATGAGACCACGTTCTGTTACGGCTTTCTATAAAAATGGAAGGAAAGCCATAAGAAAAGATGGTCCTGTGCTCACAGTTATTTTGGGAGTCTCTTCTGAGCTCTGTTTCTTCACCTGGGAGTGTGAATCTGAGACATGTCTAGGTGGCATCTAGCCTCTGGCTTTAGGATTCAGGGCAGAGGTCATTCAATGAGTATAACACCTTCACAGGTGCAGTGCTCAGATGAATGACCCATGCTTTCAGAGCAGTAGAGACAAGTGATTTTGCACCATAAGAGTTTCCTCTTCCTAGGAGGAGTCTCTGTATGTGGTAGGGCAGATCTGGTGTCTGTGCATGGTCGTGGAGAGTGCCTGTATCAGGCTAGTGAGGTATAGGTGTGCCTGTGAGCTTCACAATGGCTAGCTGGTCAAGAGAATGGTTCTACATTGAACTCCTTTCATACATAATTACTGCTAGTCAAGAGCTCACCATGTTCTAGGCTCTTTGCTAATCCCTCCACTAGGATAATCTAATTTAATTTACAACATTGCTAAAGGAGAGAGACCATCATCATTCCTTTTTTTTTTTTTCACTCTAGCTCAGGCTGACCTGAAATTCACTATGCAGTCTCAGAGTGGCCTCAAACTCACAGTGATCCTCCTATTACTTCTGTCTCCCAAATGCTGGGATTAAAGGCATGCCTGGCTCATCATTCCATTTTTTTTAAGCATTGAAATGGAGGTTTGGAGAGGACGGTGGCTCATTTAATGTTACCCGGGTTGTGGTAGGTAGGCCTGGGTCTTCTGAGCACTTCTTCAATGGCAGGTCCCTCACTACACATTGACTTCCAAGTGCAAGTCTAGACTATATTTGAATTACTTATTTGAAAATGGCCAGCACATCTCACTGGGAAATGAGTGTCCAATGGTGCCTCAAAGCTAAAATTCTCAGCCTCACAAATACATATACCTTTAAGTTTTTTTTCTTTTTTTTCAATCAAGATTTTTGCTTCCTTCCTATTTCTGTTTTGCTCCAGAGTCTACTTCCTGCTGTTCTGTGAAGGCATTTCTTTCCCTCTAGCAAGCACTTCTATAGAACACTGTGCGTCAAGCAGGGCGGAAGGCCATGAAAGGGACACAAAGATGAGCGCTTTGTCAGCTTCACATTGCTGGGATGAACGTCTAACCAGGCACAGCTTACCAAAGGAATGGGTTTATCTCAGCTTACACATTCAGGGGAAGTTCCATCAGTGGCAGAAGAAACCGGCTCACTTTTACAGATCCAAGCAGAGAGAAACCACCAATAGCCAGCGCCTCAAGCAAGCAAACACCAACACCGAGAACGCACAGACGGAGCTCAAAAGTGTTTTCTTCACACTTTTGGCCTGGAATCCAGTTCTGCCCCAAACCCACCTTAGGGCTGGACTCCAGGATCTGCCTTCAGCGATACCTCCTCCAGCCAGATGACTGGAGACCCAAGTTGCAAGTTTAATTTTAATAAAACACTTGAGTCTATGGGGGGCATGCATTACACTATCATATTCAAAAATACCCCAGCGAGGAACCTATGCCCCCCTCATTTTCCTGGGACAGGCAGAGGAAAGATAGGATGAGAATACATGTGCCCATGGCATAGAGCAGTCAGCAGTGAGCATGTTGGTGACAGAGGCAGGGCTCCTAGAAGATGATGCTCTCTAGGTAGCCTTGCGGGGTGGGGAGCAGAATTTCTATAGGTAGACGTGGAGCCTGTCTTTGGTGTGGATGTAAATGTCTCCTACGTTTGGAGAGCCTGGTTTGTGCCACACAAAGAATAACCTCTAAGATAAAATATCTAGATGATGCTCTCTCCAGTGGCTAGCCATGGAAGTGCTGACCTGGGTCTTGGTTTCAAAGCTGCTAGTGACCATAAAGTAGATACATCCAAGCTTCTCACTGATCTTCTAGTTTTCCCCAAATGTGACATAAGGATATGAAATTAGCTGGTTATATAACCTTGTTTATGGATTTCTGGCTAGGATTATAGCTATATACATAAAATTGTCTACAAGTTACAAGGATATATAAAAATGAAATTATTCCTTACTATTCTTATCAAAAATATAAAGATAACTAGTCCCATGTGCTTCTCGTTTATCTTATTATTATCATCATTATTATTATTATTATTATTATTTTGAGGCACTCTAGCTTAGCTGACCTGGAAGTCGCTCTGTAGCACTACCTGGCCTTGAACTGACAGTGATTCTCTTACCTCCACATCCCAGGTGCTGGGAGTAAAGGTGTGTACCACCATGCTCAACATAACTTTACGTTGTTATAATTTTATTCTCTTTTTCATATTTTTATTTTTAATTTATTTATGAGAGAGAGGAGAGAGAAATAGAATGAGAATGGGTATGTTAGGGCCTCTAGCCACTGCAAATGAACTCCAGACACATGTACCATCATGTGCATCTGGCTTACGTGGGTTCTGGGGAATCAAACCTGGATCCTTAGGCTTGACAAGCAAGCAAGCGCCTTAATGGCTAAGTCACTTCTCCAGCCCTATGTTTTTTTTTTTTAAATTTTATTTTATGTGTTTTTAGTAAGTACTTGGGAGACAGGCGATAGGGATATTAAGATGAGCCTCTATCCTTAGAAACTGACAAGTATCGGAAGGGACACCAGCGGAGTCCGATGTGCTGGGACAAAGGCGGAGCTGGCATTTGCAGGAGCTTTGCTGACAGAGGTGGGGCGGGGGATGCAACGCCAAAGACAAGCATGTCAAGACCGGAGATCAGCCGGCTTGCTCCAGCATTAAAAAGGTTTTGAGGAGAGAGAAGCTATTTTTTTTTTTTAAAGCTTCAGTTCATACTATGTCTAAGCACTTTTACACTCATTGTCTTCATAACAAGCTAGGTAAGGAAATTATTATGCCTGTTTCATAGATAAAGAAGCCAAGATGCTATAATTTCCCAAGTTTTATAAAACTGAAAAGCATATGCCAAAACTTAAACCCAAATTATCCAGCTATAGGCTTGGTGTTTTCCCTGGGCTCCTTATTACCTTTCATCAGCTAGTGTTTTTATAGAACTCATTCCACAGCAATCTTAAGTGACTTCCTTTTTTTTTTTTAATTTTTTTTTGTTCATTTTATTTATTTATTTACTTGAGAGTGACAGAGAGAGAAAGAGGCAGAGAGGGGGGGGGGGGAATGGGCACTCCAGGGCTTCCAGCCACTGCAAACAAACTCCAGATGCAAGTACCCCCGTGTGCATCTGGCTAACGTGGGTCCTGGGGAGCCAAGCCTCAAACCGGGGTCCTTAGGCTTCACAGGCAAGTGCTTAACCGCTAAGTCATCTCTCCAGCTCTTGTTCTTTCCTTTTGCATTCCTCTGAACCACCCTTCATACCTACCACTCAGCCATGATTTCTCTAGCTCCTCTTGCCCCAGAGAGTCAAGAATCCCAACAAACTAAGAGTCTACAGAGAGAGAATCTCCTGCCTCCTCAACTAGTTATAAATCCTGGAACAAAACACACAGAAAGAAGGGAAAAGGTTGCATCCAATTCTTTCCAAGGAGTCCACAGAGACCAAATACAACTATGACTCTATGGAACCTCAAAGACTCTCACAGGATGATTGCCTAATTGTTTACTTTGCAGAAATGGAAAATGGACACACAGATCATAAAGGGACATATCCAAGGCCATGTACGAAGAAAAGGCAGTCTAAGCTGGAACCCAAGCCTTCTGATGATCAGGCAAATGCTTTTCCACCAAATAAAGTGTCCTCTTTAGCCTTTCCCATTTCAACGCAACACATACAAGATTATGGCTCTTTCAAGAAGAAAGCTCAGAGGCGGTATCTCTGCAAAGCCCAGAAACCAGTACCCCCCCCCACCCTTGGCCTCTGCTTTGATCAGTATTTTTGTCCTCATCTGAAGAACAGAAGTGGCTTGGTGGTTTTTTATTGTTGTTTGCTTGCTTTTTATCTTTGTTTTTTTTGGTTTTTTTTTTTGGAGATGGGAAAGGGGAGTACAGGGAAAAGAGGTCCTATACATGATGGTTAAGGGCAATCAATTAGACAGTTTGCCCCTGCTTTAAAAAGGGGAAGGTAGGGCTGGAGAGATGGCTTAGTGGTTAAGCGCTTGCCTGTGAAGCCTAAGGACCCCGGTTCGAGGCTCGGTTCCCCAGGTCCCACGTTAGCCAGATGCACAAGGGGGCGCCACGCGTCTGGAGTTCGTTTGCAGAGGCTGGAAGCCCTGGCGTGCCCATTCTCTCTCTCTCCCTCTATCTGTCTTTCTCTCTGTGTCTGTCGCTCTCAAATAAATAAATAAAAATTAAAAAAAAAGGGGGGGGGGAAGGTAAAGGCTGACCATAAGTCCTAACCTAAATACAACCTTGGGAAGAGCTTCCTGAAGCCCCCAGGTGGGGACAGGGAGAGACTCGTCTCTGCTGATTCCCCTTTCTGTCCTAGTGGAGTGCATGCCAAGGCGGGGGCTGAGGCAGGAGCACCAGAGTGGGAAAATTTGCAGGAAGCTTATACAACCACCAGCGCTCCCCCCCAACTCTGCCGTCACCCACAACTTTCCCTGCCAAGGGAGGAAGGAGGAATGCATTATTCAGCTTAATAATTTATACAAATTGAAAAGTTTACTGTGTGAAATAAAGAGGCCTTAGGAGGGCAACAGAGAAATATTTCTGAGTCCTCTTTAAAAGGGTGGAGGTGTGAAGTTGATGTTTCTTGGTAACCTTGCTGTGGAATACAGATAATTCATGAAATAAGCAAGCAAGCTCTCTCTTCTGTGGTCTGCCTGGCGCATCAATGAACACGGACCCAGAGCCGTGGGATTCTAGGAAGAGACTTTGGGCATTAATTTGTCTGTACCCATGTACACATTCAGCAGCCCACCAGAGTCATGTGGGGAGCCAGTTATAATTCTAGACTCCCAGGAATGAGCCGAGAGAGTTTGGGTAGGTAAATGTACTAGAGTCCAGGAATCTTTTTTTTTTCCAAAAATCTATGTCTTGTTCAAGGACCAATCATCTTGTTTAACCTCATCTGCCTGGTTTAGCCATTTTTACACAAGATGTTGGTTTTAGAGCAAAGAAAACCGAGGCACCAAAGATTAGATTGATAGCAATACTTGAAATAGAATCAAATCCCTTGCCTGCTGGAATAGTGTCTTTAATGTCCTTCCCCTTGGCTTCTCAATCGTACTTGCTGGGCCACTGAGAACCCATGAAGGCCAAATAATCCACAGAGGAATCGGGAGCTTTGACTGAGTGAGTCCTCATTCTGAGCCTTGTTCAATTGGCTGATAGGAAGATGGATGGAAGGTCTTGCATGTGTGTGTGTGTGTGTGTGTGTGTGTTTATGGTGTATACACATGAATGTGCAGCGTGTGTGCATGCAGAGGCCAGAGGAGAATGTCAGGTGACCTGCCTCGAACACGCATCCATGTATTTCTTTGAGACTGGGTCTCCTGCTCTGGTTTTCCTGAGCTCCTGGGATTTTCCAGGCTCTGCTCCCACAGAACTGGTGTGCTAGATGTACATGGCCATACCCAGCTGCTCACAGGGGTCCTGGGGAACTCAGGTGGTCTTGGGTCCACCTTGACCCCCATCCTTCTTGGCAAGGTCTCTTACCCATAGATCCATCTCCCCAGCCTGGAGTGAAAGTTATCTTAAGGGCACGCTCAGAAAACTAGCTTCCTTTATCCTGTGCATCACAAGTCAAAGGCTTAGTTACGACCTCTAGTCATACTGCCTGGCTGTCCCAATCTGAAGGAACGGCTGATTCATGGAAATAGCCTGCTGCCCGGAGTGACAGAGGTAGAGTGGGTTAAGGGTAGGGTCAACCCAGAAGCTGCGGTCTGAAGCTAGCTGAAAGTTAGATCACACACGGCTCCAGGTCACATTAAGATCTTTGCTATTACTTGTAGTTGCAACAGAATTTTGAGTAGAGTGTCACAATCTGACATGTTCTCAGGGGCCTCTGATATGATGAGAACAGATTATTTTTTGGTTGTTGCTTTTTGAGACAGAGTCTTGTTACAAAGCCCCGGCTGGCCTCGTGTTCCTGACCCTCTGTCGTCTACCTTCCAAGTGCTGGCATGCACCTGCGCAGTCAGGGAGCACAGACTGCAGGCAGCAGCATATCCAGAGAGGAGGACTTTCAGTACCTCAAGGAAAAGAGAATGGTCACTCAGATCGAGGTGGTGGAAAAGCAGGCTGTGAAAAGCATGCGGGTCCCAAGTGTTTTTAAAAAGTAGTGTAATTTTCTTTTCTTTTTTAAAAAAATATATTTTATTTATTTATTGAGAGACACACAGAGAGAAAAAGACGCACACACACACACACACACACACACACACACACACACACACGGAAGGGGGGGGAGAGGGAGAATATGAGTGCACCAGGGCCTCCAGCCACTGCAGATGATCTCCAGAGGCATGTGCCACCTTGTACATCTGGCTTATGTGGGTCCTGGGGAATCCAACCAGGGTCCTTTGGCTTGGCAGGCAAACTCCTTAACTGCTAAGCCATCTCTTCAGCCCTAATTTTCTTTTCTTTTCTTTTCTCTCTCTCTATTTCTTTTTTTTCCAGGGTAGGGTCTCACTCTAGTCCAGGCTGACCTTGAATTCACTTAAGTATCTCAGGGTGGCCTTGAACTCATGGTGATCCTCCTACCTGTGCCTCTTGAGTGCTGGGATTAAAGGTGTGCGCCACCATGCCTGGCTCCTAAAAGTAGGGTAATTTTCTAAGAAGACAAATTTTCAAAGGAGTGGAGGGTGCAGCTAATGGTTTTACCTGAGTCCTGGGAAGGCTGGAGAAGTTTAGATGGGGAGCAGCAGATGGTCAGCCTTGGACATGCTGAGAGCTTGGGGTACTGGGGAGGCTGGAGACAGGCTTGGCTGCACTCTAGGCCCACACATAAGTTTTAATAAAGTCTCACAACTGAAGGAGGTCATTAAAGAAGGGCAGACAGAAGAGAGAAGGTCAAGGAGCCTGCCTGGGGACCCTCTAGCATCAAGAGGCCAGAGGGATTGAGACCAGTGGCCAGTGGGGTAAGGTAAGAAAAAACTGGGGGGTAGATGGAGTCCTAGTAGCTGAGTGGACCAAGGGTTTTCAGGAGGAAGAGGAGGAGAAGGGGATGATAGAGTGGTTCTGGTGCCATAGCCATAGCTGGGGTGCGAAAGAGCAGGTTGAGAACTGACTGTTGGATGTAGAAATTGGAAGACATTAGTAGCCATGACAAAGGGAAGCTCTTGACATCTAACACCATGGAGCCCTAGTTTGACTACTGACTGTTGCTGTGGACTCCTTTTTGTGAATGTTGCTTTTTATTGGGTTGTAAGCTCTGCAACACCAAGGATGACGAGCCAGCGTATTCCCAAAGCACCAGGTCCTTGGCAGCGATACCACTGTGCCACTCGGGCACTGGCCTGAGCAATTATCCTCAAGCCTGCTTACCTTGGACACAGAATTTCAGTTCCTTGGGGTCTGTGATGCTCTTCCTGCTTTCCCGGATCACAGCCCGGTTCTTCTTGGTACCTCCCCAGAGATTGGTGCCTCCATACATGCTGGGAATGTTGAGAATGGCAATGCCTTCCAGGAAGATGTTGCTCAGGTCCACCTCAACTCCGTCACACTGGGAAGCAGAGAGAAAAGACCATTAGTGTCTTCAACAGATTGCAAACCACAATGCTGTGCGTGTGCATGTAGAGACTGTCTTAAAAGGATGTGCCAGGTCCTTAGCCACCCTGCCACTGCCAGAGGTGAGTCTCTAGGAAAGTTTCTCAGGCTTAATGCTTTGACAACTGTGGTGAGATGGGGAGAACAAGTCCTGGTTAGCTGTGGGAAAAAAAAACAAACAAAACACAAGATTTCCATAGGGCTAGAAATGCTTACAGATGCAATCACGGACCACATCAGTTGCCAAACTATTCTCTAGCCAAAGCTCATTATCTCTCCTCAGTTTTAACTTCTTTTTGAATTAAAAAAAAATTATTTAGAGAGAGAGAGAGAGAGAGAGAGAGAGAGAGAGAGAGAGAGAGAAAGAATGGGCATGCCAGGGCCTTCAGCCACTGCAAACGAAATCCAGACACATGTACCACCTTGTGCATCTGGCTTACGTGGGTCCTGGGGAATCCAACCTGGGTTCTTTGGCTTCGCAGGCAAACACATTAACCGCTAAGCCATCTCTCCAGACCCCAGTTCTAACTTCTTAATCACCGTGAAGGTTTGCAGGGACCTTGGATCTAGAACCCAACGTACAGTTGATTCTCAACAAATGATGGAAAAATTTCATTTTATTCCACTCCCCCAGGAAAAGTACAATATCTTCAGGCTTGGAAGGCTTTCAGAATTTCTCTCTCACACCTGTATTGCAAGTGAAATTCTGGCACTTGTGCTTGCTGATTTAGCCGGGTGCTTTATCCAATTTCTGCCATCCACATATTCCTCTAAGTATGGAAAGCCAGAAGGCTTGAAATTATGTATTTCACACAGCTGTAAAACTAGCCTACTTTGGCATAATGCTTACCAACAGAGCAAGAAACACCTTTGCTCTGATCCTTGTTCCTCAGGACTGTTGGGAATTTATTTCATTTATAGAAGAAATAACTGGACCCAAAGAGTTGCAATATGTTACCCAAGACTGCACAGGTTATCAATAAGAGAGCAAGGGTTCAGACTTGGGGGATTTGACTACAAAGTCCAAGATCTTTATCTTGTTTATTGCAGGAAAGGGAAAAAAAAAGTTGCACGCACACAGAGAACATCTACTGTCAACCAGGCTACCTATTGCTAGGGCTTGAATGTCTCCACCAAACTAATGAGGAGAGTCAATTGTCACCGGAGCAGTATGAAGAGTAAGACATGAGCAGGATTAGAAGAGGCCATGCTTGGAGCAGGGCCCCACGAGGTCATTAGTGGCTTTCTGAGGTGAGAACCATGATGTGATGTCCTGTGCTGCCCCAGGCTCTACAGAAACACCCACAAGAGGCTCTTGGCACATGTGGCCCCCTAACCTTGCACCTCTGGAACTGTGGGCAGACAAAGTCTTTACTCTATGAATTCCCCAGTTTGTGGTATTCTCGTACAACAACAGAAAATGGCCTAAAACACCTCCAAACTCAAACTTCCAGTCTTTTCACTAAGGGAGGAAGAGAGAGTTAGGGCCTGCTGCTGTGCACATTGACTCATCTCCTGATTTCTTTGAAGTTCTCAGTGGATGTTATCATCTCTCCTGACTTGTTTTCCCAAGTACGGAATGGAATGCAGTAAGCTGTATTTGGACAAAATGGGAACTCATTTCTTCATTGAGATGTTTGAACACTATTTTTTTTTTTTTATTGCTGTTGTTGTTGCTGCTGTTTTGAGGTAGGGTCTCAGGCTGACCTGGAACTCACTATGTGGCCTCAGGCTGGCCTTGAACTCACAGTGAACCTCCTACCTCTGCCCACCTCTGGGATTAAAGGTGTGCACAACCCCGGCCAAGTTTGGATACTTTGAAAGGTCATATTAAGTGGACCTAGATCCTTCTTGCTTCCACATGTGGGTCTTCTCCTCCTTCCTGGAGGTGGGTGGAATGGCTGTCCCATTCCTGCATGGGGACAAGCCTAGTCATCATTTCACATGGTGATCATCATGAGCACTGCGTATTTCTCATCTACACACTCACCTTTTAAAAATATTTACTTATTTATTTGAGAAAGAAAGAGAGAGAAAGGAAAAAAATGGGTGCATCAGGGCCTTCAGCCATTGCAAACAAATTCCAGATGCATGCACCTTGTGCATCTGGATTTACATGGGTACTAGGGAATTGAACTTGGGTCCTTAGGCTTTACAGGTAAGTGCCTT
This sequence comes from Jaculus jaculus, assembly GCF_020740685.1. Taxonomy (NCBI): domain Eukaryota; kingdom Metazoa; phylum Chordata; class Mammalia; order Rodentia; family Dipodidae; genus Jaculus; species Jaculus jaculus. The sequence goes on along the minus strand of NC_059106.1, from coordinate 135,457,745 downwards.
AATTGCTGAGCAATCTTTCCAGGCCTGTACTCATGTTTTTAATGCGAGAGAGCGAGTGAGTGAGCGAGAGAGAGAGAGTGAGTGAATGAGAGAGAGAATTGGCATGCCAGGGCCTCCAGCCACTGTAATTGAACTCCAGATGCGTGCGCCCCCTTGTGGGCATGTGCGACCTTGTGCGCTTGCATCACTTTGCACGTCTGGCTTATGTGGGATCTGGAGAGTGGAACATGAGTTCTTAGGTTTTGCTGGTAAGTACCTTAACTGCTAAGCCATCTCTCTAGCCCCACACTCACTTTTTAAACAAAATTTTTATTAGCATTTTCCATTATTATAAAAAAATATGTTAATTCCCTCCCTCTCCCCCCCACTTTCCCCTTTGAAATTCCATTCTCCATCATATCCCACACTCACTTTTATACACAGTCAATAGTTATCTTCAAGGCAATCCTACCAGTCACGATGACTGCCATGTATGTATAGTTGGGGAAACTGAGGCATAGAGGAGGCTGAATAACTTGTTTAATATCATATGACTTATAAGTGGAAGCACACAGATTTCAAGGCAGTAACAGCCTCAGTTTACCTACTTTATTTATCCTCCTCTCACTCTAGTCTCTGGCTATGCAGGAACATGGTCAGCTTCTAATTTCCTGTGGGGGTTTTCAGTTCTTTTCTTCTCTTCTCTTCTCTTCTCTTCTCTTCTCTTCTCTTCTCTTCTCTTCTCTTCTCTTCTCTTCTCTTCTCTTCTCTTCTCTTCTCTTCTCTTTCCTTCCTTCCTTCCTTCCTTCCTTCCTTCCTTCCTTCCTTCCTTCCTTCCTTCCTTTCTTTCTTTCTTTCTTTCTTTTTTGTTTTTTCAAGGTAGGATCTCACCCTAGCCCAGGCTGACCTGGAATTCACTCGCAAGTGTCAGGGTGACCTTGAACTCACTGCGATCCTCCTACCACTGCCTCTCGAGTGCTGGGATTAAAGGTATGTGCCATCATCTCTGGTACCTTTTCTTATTTCAAAGTGAAATCATGGGGCTTTGCGATGTGATGGACTTAAGAGATATGGCCCATCTTTCATAACTGAGGTCTGATGGAGTTAAGAACTTCTCTGTGGCCATCTGATTTACTAATTGTAGAGCTAGATTGAAATCCAGCTCTCTAGACCTCAATCCTGTGCTCTTTTCACCCAAATGCAAGACACTGTGCTAAGATCACATAGCATTTTCAAATGATTCCTAGCAACCTCTAACAGGAAAGGAATAAAAGAATCTATATTAAGTCAGTAATGTGACATACTCATGAGTACTAATCACCCATTCTAGAATCTTGTCAGAGACTAGAATGAAGTACATCAATGTGTAATTTTCATAATATACCCTTTTTCTTTTTGAAAACTGGGGTGACATTTGTCCACTTGCTTCTTGCTGGATAAAACCTACTGTTTTCCAGATGTGTCAGTCTCTTGAATGACATCTAGAGGTTTGTTAAACAACTTGGATTTACATGTGTGTGAATTTTCCAAGGCTAGTGAACTCTTTATTAATCTACCTTGGACTTGACAGCCACGTTTAGCATCTGTCCTTCCACTTTCTGCTTAGGGCCACATAGTGTCTGTGGAAAAGAAGGAAACTTCCAGAATGGCAGCATCCTACTGAGCTATACTTTCCATGGTTTTATTCTTTTTTTTTTTTCTTTCTCACATTGTTTTGTTTCAAATGTCACTTAATGTTCTCCTCAGTCTTTAGTCTGCCTGAAGCCAGGCTTACAGGTCTGAGGTTTTCTCCTGTGGTCACTCCTGGGTGCATACCTATATGGTGCCCATGCGCTTCTGTGTCCAGACCCCTTAAACACATGTGTTCACTATGGACTTCCTGATGTCACAGCGATTTTAAGACAAACAACCAACTCCTTTTCCTTTTCTTTTCAATGTGATTATTGATCACTAGAAATTTATAGTGGAATGTCTCCTTATCCTTCCACCCTTTATATATTATTTTTCTGAAACATTTTATTTATATATTTGCAAGCAGAGAGAGACAGAGAGAAGAGGCATAGATAAAATGGGTATGCCAAGACCTCCAGCCACCGCAAATGAACTCCAGATGCATGTGCTACTCTGTGTATCTGGCTTTACGTGGGTACTGGAGAATCAAACATGGGGTGCTAGGCTTTGCAGCAAGCTCCTTAACTACTGAGTCATCTGTCCAGCCCTCATATCTTATTCTTGATTAGGAATTTAGACTGCAGGGCTGGAGAGTTGGCTTAGCGGTTAAGGTACTTGCCTGCAAAGCCAAAGGACCTTGGTTGGATTCCCCAGGACCCACGTAAGCCAGATGCACAAGGTGGCACATGTGTCTGGAGTTCGTTTGCAGTGGCTGGAAGCCCTGGCACACCCATGCGCGCACTCTCTCTTTCTCCCTCTTCCCCTCTCTCAAATAAATAAGTAAATAAAATAAAATAAAATAAATAGTCTGCAGTTTCCTGTGGTACACTTCTTTTCTCATACTCTGACATGAATTTTCCTCAAATGTTCAGCATTGTTTCCCTTCCCTCACCTCTACTTTGACCAGATACCCACTTCCCCTCTTGGTTGTAATTACTTATATTGCATCTTAATTTATTCATCATTGACTGAAATACCTCCTCCCTTGTGAGGTATTCATAGCTCAGGTTTGGTGAGACTTCCTGAGGTACTGAGTTGGCCTTCACCTACATTGTTTCTTGAGGGAGACACAGTGGATGGCCCCCAGTGGATGGCGAAGGCACTGGCTCAAGGATACAGAACTTGCCATTTGTATAGGTGACAGAGCGAGAAGTCAACCCAGATACTGGATTTCAGATCCTACGCTAGAGATGAGTCAGTGAGGCAGGCCAGGACTTTTGCTGATGTAGACTTACAGAAAAATGAGACGCAACTTCCAGCTGTTGTTTGAATAATTGAAATGCCCCAATACTGCTTTATCTTGTAAGTGCTCAGAGAGTGCCTGAAGCATCAATGACAGACAGTATTATTGTATCTTGTCTCTTTGCCACATTTTTCTTTTTTTTTTTTTTAAAGTTCAGGACTAGACAGATGGCTCAGTGGTTAAAAAAGCTTGCTTGCAGAGCCTGATGGTCCTGGGGTTCATTTCTCTAGCACCCATGAGAGACAGATGCAAAAAGTGGCACAAGCATCTGGTGTTTGGTTGCAGTAGAAGCTCTGGTGTGGGCCACCCCACACACCCCAATATACATGCAAATAAATGATTTTTTTAAAAAGTTCAAATTTGTTTAAACTATATCACCAGCAAGTCGTTGGCAAATCACATTTCACAAAGTCAACTTTCTTCCTTGCTTGCAATTTTAAGTGTACTCTGTCCTTTACATCTCTAGACATAAACAGCTAGCTAGGCATGTTAGCTATTAAATGTTGCTGCCTCCTTTGAAGAGCAGATAATCCTCAGTCTGCTTTCTCATAGACATTCTCTTCCCCATTCTCTCATTGGTCCACTGTATATGGGGCAAATAAGAGAGGAAGGAGGACCCTTAGGTGTTTGGCATTGAAGTCTCCACTCTTCAAACGCACCTACTTGGAAAGGGAAAGGCCACAGAGGACCTTGGGAAGAGCTGAGCTTGGAGCTAGAGATAGGGTTTAAATCTTGGCTCTGTCACTAAACAGCTGTGTAATTCCGGGTTGGTTTCTTAATCTCTCTGAGCCTTAAGTTCTCATTTGTAAAATAAAAATGGAGAAGACTATGGCTTGATGAAAGGCATCGGCACTCCATGTTCCTGCATTATTCCAGTTTCTCCAAGCCCTGCGTCATGCCGTGTATTTCTTCCTGAGGTCACTAAGCCTGAGTGTTGCTAGAAGCAGTTGAATGGGCTGTGTTGGTGACAGATTTGTCAGCCCACGGCTGCCTGCCTATCTCTTAACCATCTTACACTGATTTTTTTTTTTTTTTCCCCTTCAGAACACCAGGTCTCCCAAAAGGCGGGAGTCTGGGAAAGCAGATCCTGGAGTGTCAGGCTAAATGGAACAGCAGCCCCGGCGGGTTCCAGAGCTAAATCCTCCCGATTTCCATGACGTCATCCGCCCCCCTTCCTTGCCCCCTCCCGCGTGGCTCCCAGGGAGAGAGGGCGGAGGGTGGAGGTCCCTGGGTGCACGAGGGAGCCAGCCTAGCCTAGGATGGGGTTGGCCGGCTCTGCTTAGAGACAGCCGAGGCTGAGCTGTTTTGGGCCTGGGTATTTATAGTGGGGTGTGCATCTGGAACTTAGCGCTCTTATCCCAGGCTGCCAGCACGCAGCGCCCCAGTGTGTGCTGGTGCCTGATGCTTGGGTCCTGCGTGGCGCTGGGGCAGGAGGTGGGGTGGGAGTGGGGTGCATCGAGGTCAGCCCCAAGCCCTTGGCAGGACTCCCCCCTCACCCTCCCAAGCCTCTGCGTTGTTCTGCAGCCCTAGGACATAGCACGTCCATTTCTGTCCTCTCTGGAAACGGGAATAGTTAGTTTGGTTGGTGGATGGCTGGTGCAGAGGCAACTGGAGACCAGGTTAGTAGGCCACAGGGCATTTACGTGCGGACGAAATGCACTTGGAATTCATGTTCGCTACCTCCACCATGTTTTAGATCCTTGAGAGCCTGGGTTCGCCCAGTTCTCTATCTTCGCTAAGAGGGCAGAGGTGGTAAAGCAGGCAGGACATTGATGCCAGCCCTGCTCCACTGGGTTTTTTTTCTGAGCCCCTACTGCCAGCCTTTAGAAGTGACCTGAAAAGTAAATGCAGACACCTTTTGCATTTCAGCTCTGCTGATCCTATTTCTGCAGGTCCTGAGAGGAGATCCTACTATTTATTTGATGACCAGTTTTCTTCTCTTTCTCTCTTTCTCTTTTTCTATATCTTCCTTTCCCTTCCCTCCCTCCCTCCCTCCCTTCCTCTCTCTCTTTCTCTCTCTCTCTCTCTCTCTATATATATATATATCTGTCTTCTTTCTTTTTTTTTTAGCACCTAGGAAATTCTCCCTTCTTCTAACTTCGATTCATTATACCACTGACGGACAGATGTTTTTCGGGCTTGGAAGGCAGATTGTTTGTTTTCACAGGATCACCCCTGCCCCCCCTCCCCCACTGGTTCCCATTGGCTCTTGAGAAAGATCTCCCCAACGCTGATCTCCCAAGGTGAAACTCAGGCTTCAAGGGCACTGGCAACTTTGGTCCTCTCTCAACTTGAAATGTTTTATTTATCCTGGAAACTCTATCAATTGCATTCACCCTCCCTCCCCCCCACGACCACCCAAACTTCCACAACTTCCTGGTCTTTCCTTTTTAAACTTTTTATGAGTATTTCTAATCATAGAGGAAAGTGGAGAGAAGAAGCCCCCATTAGCTCCAAACCCAGCACCATCCGCTACAATGGGCAGCCAATCTTGTTTAACGCTTCTCTATTCTGTGCTCAACATACATGCTGGACTTAAAATTTTTTTTTTTTTTTTTTTGGTTTTTCAAGGTAGGGTTTCACTCTAGCTCAGGCTGACCTGGAATTCACTATGGAGTCTCAGGGTGGCTTTGAACTCATGGTGATCCTCCTACCTCTGCTGGGATTAAAGGCGTGTGCATCCACGCCCAGCTCCATGTTGAACGATTTTATAGCAAACCTCTGTTTCCTATCATTTCACCCACAAATATGTATCTTTAAATGATAGAGATGTAAAAATTACTCCAATGTACCACTCTTCAATAGTAACAATAGTTTCTTAACTTTCTCCACAGTCTCATTTTTCCAGGGATTGGTTGGATTGTCTGAAAGGTCTATGTCCTTTTCTTCTCTGAGACAAGGTCTGTGTAGCTCAGGGGTCTGCTCAGGAACTTGCTGTGTGATCCTCCTGCCTCAGTTTCCCTGAGTCCTTGGATCACAGGCCTATCTTTGTTTTCTTTTCCTTTCCCGTTTTCTTCTTCCTTACGCCCCCTTATCCGTGGGTCAGTCATCTTGAAGAAGAGTGTGTCTAAACTTTAATGCATATGCAAATCACTTTAGGGACTTACTGAAAATGCTCCTGATTCAGGAGAAGTGGGGTTAGGCTGAAACTCTGCTTTTTTCCAAACATACACCCTGGTGATGTTAACGCTGGAAACCCTTGGGCCACCCTCTAAGAAGTGCTGGGTATGGTGCCTTCCAGATTCTGGGTTTTCATGACTATATCTCTGAGGTGTTTTTTTTTTTTTTAAACATATTGTCTATAGTTTCACTAAATTAGTCCTTTAGAGCAGAGTCTTGATCATATTCAGGACTAGCTGTTGGGGAGCATTAATAGGGCTATTCACTATTACAGCTCAGCAGGAGGACAGGATTTGGTTGTATCTATCTGTGAGCATGTGTGTGTATTTGTGTGTTACTTAGATTGAACCATCAGTGGGTTCTGGTGTTGCCAGACTAAATCTACCACTGTACTTTATTACCTAGTGATGTACCTTGCCTAAGCTTATTATTATAGTCCTATGATAGTAGAAAGTTCTTGGGACACCCTAGCACCCTCCTTATTCCTTTTTTTTTTCTAAATCTGTACAGATGTCACCCCACCCACGTGTATTCTCATGAAATCAAAGGCTTGAAATGTTGCCTCATTTTCCAGATGAGAAAACAGACGTTAAAGAGGTCAGGGGATCAGGATCAGTCTCACACGGCTATGAGAGTTAGTCGATCTGTAATTAGACTCGTGATCATTTGGACCAACAACCAAGAAGACATGAATTCATAAAGAGGTATTCTGGTTGCTGGATGAGGGGCCAAAGCACTGAGTCTTAGAATCATAAAGCCAGATAGAGCACTGCAGATCACTTCTAATTACCGAAATGAGAACCATGAGGCAAGAAGTGGGTAAGCAACTTCCCCAGATTAATGCAAAGAAGAGCCAGGGTTCAGCTAGGGACTCCAGGGTGACAGAAGGTGGTGACAGTAAGGGAACAGTGTGAGACGTCCATGTGATTTGGTGTTATGTTGAACAGGAAAGGGAGGGTGGGATCTCTTAGGGTAATGCTATTGAGGATAAGGCTCTCCTGTCTGCTTAGGGCAGAGAAGATACTATATTAGTAGCTGCGGGATGCAAACCTGCACAGGAGGAAGAAGCAGCAGGATGACTCTGATGGGAAGTCCAGTAGAAGAGAAGGTGCTGGAGGGAGGGATGGGACATGAGTCTGAGGACCATACTGGGGTCCTTCCCTTTCCCAGTGAGTGAGAAAGCTGGATAAAGGGGGTGGCTCTTCTACAGAGGGAAGTGGGAAACTTCTGGGCTGTATCTATAGAAGACAAAATTTCAGGTACACTTTTGAGATGAGAGGACTGAGGAAAAGGTCGACTTTATATCCTGACACACTTTAATGGAGGCTATGGCGGCCAGGAGGTAAGGTGGCCTTTCTTGACACCGGGGCTTCATGTAGAGCATGAAGGGCAAGGGGTGGGGTCTGGCACCCACCTAGCCAACTCTCTACTCCCTTGCTGCTTTTTTCGTGGGGGGAGGATCTGAACCCCAGCAGGCATTAGGGAGAAGGAGAAAAAGAAAGAGAGGAGAGGACACCAGTAAACCTCTCTCTCTCTCTCTCTCTCTCTCTATCCTCCAAGTCCTGTAGGGGTAGGGAATGGACATAAGTGGTGGACTGGAGGGGAGGCAGTGATCTTTGAGTTGGCTTGGCAAGCTGGAAAGTGGGTTCGGGTTCTGGGTAAGGCTGAACTCTGGAGATTCCTCTTTGGTTTGGAAAGAGGGCAGTAGCTGAGGAAGACAGCTGGGTTCTGGTTAAGTACCAGGTAAGCACAGGAGCCTCAATTTTTCTGCATAGGGGCCACAGAGTCGAGGCCTACTTACTTTTATTTCTGTTGCACACAGTGCTTAAATTGCTCTTTTTATGCCTGGTCAAATCTTACTCTCTTGCCTGAGGAGCAGTGACATGAGGCTATGTTGTAAAAAAAATATTTAATTAATTATTTATTTGAGAGAGAGAGAGAGAGAGACAGACAGACAGACAGACAGACAATGGGTACACCAGGGCTTCTGGCCACTGCAAAGAAACTCCAGACTCATGTGCCACCTTGTGCATCTGACTTGATGAAGGTACTGGGAAAATCAAACTCAGGTCCTGAGGCTTTGCAGACAGGTGCCTTAACCTCCGAGCCATCTATCTCTTTAGGAGGCTATTTTTTAAAGTTTTTTTTTTAAATTATTTATTTGAAAGCAACAGACAGAGAGAGAGAGAGAGAGAGAGAGAGAGAGAGAGAGAGGGAGAGAGAGAGAGGGAGAGGGAGAGAGAGAGAGAATGGGTGCACCAGGGCTTCTAGCCACTGCAAACGAACTCCAGATGTGTGCACCCCCTTGTGCATCTGGCTAAAGTGGGGCCTGGGGAATCGAGCCTTGAACCGGGGTCCTTAGGCTTCACAGGCAAGTGCTTAGCCACTAAGCCATCTCTCCAGCCCCAGAAGACTATTCTTAATGTCCCGATGGACAGTGTTCTTCCCAGGCTCTGAGCTTCCATTGCTTTGTTTTCCTATCATATATGGAATATATATTCTGCCATGAGACTTGAATTTCACATAAGGCATGGGACCATATTTGACACAGCTATACATTCTTCAGAGACCCAAGCCATCTTACCCATCCTAGGTAGGCAATGCCACTGTGAAGTAGAAAAAAAAAGAAACCACAATGTGTGGAGAAATTCCCAAATGAAAACCAAGTTGTTCCCTAAAGAAACCTGACAAAATTTCCTTCTTTCCTGGTGAATTTTCCAAACCCCTTTAAATGAATACAGTGAACAAATTAAGTGGGCTGAACATCCAGGACAGAGGCGATGTAGAAGGCTAACCCAGTCTGTATGAAGTGGTCCTTTGATCATGGCTAAACAAAGTTCATCCTCTAAATTTGATAAAAATGTGCATGGAGGTGCTAGTCATAAGAGACGGAAGCCAGGAACACTCATTCCTCCCCCCCCCCCCAAGAATACCGAGAATCCACTTATTCTCTGGTGGATTGTGGGGATGGAGCAGAAATGGGACAAGACCCTGTCCCCAAAGTGCTTCTTTAGGTCAGTGTTAGAGACTGTGGTGTGCTGCTTGATGCTTAATAGCAGACACTCCAGAAAAGCCAACAAACCAACCAACCAATCAACCAGAGAACAATTAAAAATCCTTATTATTGCTGGGCATGGTGGCACACGCCTTTAATCACAGCAGAGACAGAGGTGGGAGGATCGCCATGAGTTTGAGGCCATTCTGAGACTACATAGTTAATTCCAGGTTAGCCTGGACCAGAGTGTGACCCTATCTGGAAAAAAAGTCCTTATTATTGGGTCCTTTGGGGTAAATATTCCTACTATAGGCAATTGCAAGGTACATAAAGGCATTGAAAAGGAGACAGAGAGCTAGGGGCTGGAGAGATGGATCAGAGGTTAAGGCGCTTGTCTGAAAAGCCTGATGACCTGGGTTTGATTCCACCATACCTGTGTAGAGCCAGATGGACAAAGTGGGACACACCTCTGGAGTTCCTTTGCAGTGGCTGGAGGCTCTGGCACACCCGTTCTTTCTGTCTGCTTCTCTTATCTCTCTCTTTGTAAAAAAAGGAGAGTTGGGAAGAGGTGTATCAGCAAGCAGGCTGGCTTTCACACACCACTGCTACAGGCACTAAGACCCAAAAGGAAGTATGTATCTGTATATACACAGGGGTATGGCCAGAACAGAGAATTTACCAAGAGTGTGAAGGGGATGGGGAGAGGGAGGGGAAGCAGCAATGGCATCTGGTTTCTCCGGAGACGGAGAGAGAATACTTTCAGAGTTACCATCCTGATAAGTGTTGTGAGGAGAGAAAATGAGCTATCTTGAGTGGTGCTGATGCATGGTGATAGCATTGTTGGAAGGATAGTCCTCTATATCTCCAAACAGAAATTGGTGTGGGGGCTGGAGAGATGGCTTAGTGGCAAAGGCACTTGCCTGTAAAGCCTAAGCCAGATGCACAAAGTTGTGCATGCATCTGGAGTTTGTTTGCAGTAGCTGGAGGCCCTGGCATGCCCATTCTCTGTATCTGTCCCCTAAATAAATAAATAAATAAATAAAATTTAAAAATTAGTCTGGGGCTGGGAACATGGTAGAGGGGTTAAAAGTGCTTGCTCGCAAGATTTCTGGCCTGGGTTAAATGCCCAAGCCACCCACATAAGCCAGATGCAAAATGTGGCCCAAGTATCTGGTGTTCATTTGTTTGCAGTGGCAAGAGATCCTGGTGCATGAACAAACAAATAAATAAACAAACAAAACTGGCCTGGCATATAGATAAATCTTATAGGCAATGGTTTGCCCTGTATTTAAGGAGGCTGTTTTATATAGCTTGGGGGGAGCTGATGTCTGTTGTGGGCAGTTAGATAAAAAAATACCAATATTATATAATAATATAATATCATTTTAAGTAATTTATGGACCAGGCACTTCATATATGCATATACATATGTACATATACATATTTTTTTTTCAAGGTAGGATCCCACTCTTGCTCAGGCTGACCTGGAATTAACTATGTAGTCTCAGAGTGGCCTTGAACTCACGGTGGTCCTCCTACCTCTGCTTCCCAAGTGTTGGGATTAAAGGGGTGCGCCATCACGCCCGATGCCACTTCACATATTTTTAAAAAGTAATTTATTTATTTATCTGCAGAGAGAGAGAGAGAGAGAGAGAGGGAGAGAGAGAGAGAAGGAGAGAGAGACACACATACACAGAGAATGGACGTGCCAGGGCTTCTAGCTGATGCAAACGAATTCCAGATGCATGTGCCACTTTGTGCATCTTGCTTTATGTGGGTCCCGGGGAACTGAACCCAGGTTGTCAGTCTTTGTAGGCAAGCGCCTCTTAACTGCTGAGCCATCTCTCCAGCTCCACTTCACCTATTTTATATCGAGTCCTCACAGCCAGGCCTTGTTAGTATAGACTCAAATTGCAAATGAGGAAACACCCACTGGAGGAAACTAAGGAAGGTGTTCCTTTCCCAGATTTATCAGGGGCTGTGCTTATCTTTCCTGGACCTTTCGGTTTCCTGTTTGAGATGCTAACGGCAAGATCAGAAGCCAATCCAACTTAGAGAGTGGATCCAGGGCTGGTCTTGTGCTTTGTTACCTGCGAGACATGTGGAATATTCTACATATAGGGGGCTGGAGTTTTTATCTATTAAGAGAAGAATGGTCAGAAGAGTTATGGAGCTGTGCGTGGAAGCATATGAAGAACCAGGGCTGTAGAGTTCAGTGTGGCTTAATGAGACACTAGGTCGAAGACACATCTCTAGTCTCATGGAAGAAAGGCGGTCATGTGGAAGGGTGAGAAGACATGCTCTGTGTGGTCATGGAGGACGCTAATATGCCCAGTGAGTAGGGATTTCAATGATGCATCCAATAGACACTCTCTGTACACTTACTTTGCTCCAAGCATTGTGCTGTGTGCAAGCCAGGGAAGCAGATGGAGAGGCAACGGACCTCGAAGTCTCGTACATCAGGAAGAACTTTCTGAAAGCCTGCCCGGTCTAGAAGGACCAGGCTTCTTCAGAAGTAGGGAGCTTCCTGTCCTTTTAGTATATTCAAGAGGAGGTTGGAGGCCCACTTATTAGAATGTGCTAGAACGCATCTTTTGTGAGTAAAATAAACGAAATCCCATTCCAGTTCAGCTATCTGAAGTTCCCGATTTGCTCTCTGGCAGGGAAGAAGTGCTGTGCTGAAAAAGCGTTGTCACGGTCCCTCACTCCGTCCAGCCTTGTCCTCTCTCCCCCACCTCCACCCCGCAGCTGTGCGCTCTGTGTAGTCTGAAGCGAGGGGCCAGTTACCCTGAAAAGTGGCCGCCATCTGTGACAGGATGATGGAGTTCTGGCGGGTTTGTGTGGGCTCAAGGAATGTGATGCTGAAGCCATGTACACACAACCTGCTTAAGAACATCCCATGGGCAGAAAATGTTTTCTTCCTCTTTAGCCCTCTTCTATTGCTGTGCCAGGCGGGCACAATGCTGCCTTTGAGAGGGGCAGCTGGAAGGGGGTGTTGGCAGGGAGGCTGGAAGTAGAACGCTGCAGCGGGGAGCTGGGTATGTGTGTGTGTGTGGGGGGGGTCAAGTTCATTTCCAGGAGTGAGCCTGAGCTGGGTGCCAATTTCCAAAACAAAACAGCTATTTCTCAGAGCTCATGGTGGCGGGTTGCCTCAGAATTGGACAGAGGGCAAAGCCATTTCCGCTGCACAGCCCCACCCTGCCCAAGCTTAGAAAAATCCTGGTGTGTTATGGCATTCTTGCTCTGGGTGAAGACTCGCAGGCGTTGATGCCTCTCTGAGGGACCTAAGGTCTATGGGCTGGATGGGGATTTTCAAAGGGCCCAACTGTCCTATAGGCAGAGCAGAGCTGGTGGTGTTAGGGACTGGCAGAGCTCCAGGGCAGGTAGACCTCTGGGCAACAAGGACTCAGAAAAGAGGCCCCTTCTGCCCTGGAGGGTCACTTCCTCCAACCCACAGCCATTCAGCATCCTCGCAGCCATAGGCTCTGCCCACCTACTGTCTTAATTCTGTTCTGTGGGAAAGAGGTGGGAGAACCCTGGCATTTCCTGTCCTGGTTCACAGTTGTCCAGACCCTCTGCTAGTTTCAAGGATCCCAGCAACAGCTTGGAGCTGGATGTGGGAGGTCTTCCCACTCTGGGAGGTGAGGGAGGGGGTGATAGAAGGCCTGAGTGCCAGGCTGCTAGCTGGGCCACCCCCCTCTTTGTGTTACAAATGGAGCAGGTGGCTCCCTTTTATTCTAGTGGCTTCCAACAAAAAGGTGTGACTTGAGGCTAGTCAAGTGGTAGTTTCTATTAATGTTCACACTAAATATGGAATTTTCACACTTTGTTTCAATTTTATTATCAACAAATCACTCCTGAGGAAGGAACTACTTCCTTTTAGGCTCTCTGCTGGGCCTGGCAATACAGAATGAATAAGAAAATTCTTGCTTCAGAAAGCTAACTGTCCTAACATATGCCAAGCCCTGAGGGAGAGCTGTTCTGTCAACTAAACAGACTCCAGCGTTGGGTGGACAGCAGAACTATAATGTGGAGGATGTGTCTGGCAGGGGTGGGGACACACAGGTCTGGAATGACAGATCTGGATCATCTGATATCAGAATATTTATTTAATTTTTTTTTTCCAGTGCTGAGCATCAAACCCAGGACCTTACGCTTGCTAAACAAGTGCTCTTCCACTGAGCTAAGTCCCTCAACCCCTATTATGTGAGTGCTGATTTATCTTTATGAGATTTAGTTTCTTTGTGAAAATAATGAGAATACATACCGACAGAGAGTTGTTATGAGGATTAAATAAGGCACTGTTTGGAAGTGCCAGACTTTGTGGATCCTGATGGACTTGGACATGCATGTCTGCACAGGGGTATTTGGTCAACCAACCCCTTGTTAGATTCCGTGCTTTTCTTTAAAGAGTCAGTTCTCTACCTTTTTAATTCCTCTTCCAGTGGAGTCTGTGACCTCACAGATGGTTTGAAAAATAGGCTTATCTGCTAGCACTAACAAGACATATTTGTTGATTCAATTCTTTGTTTAATAGCACAGTTGTGGGTGAATAAAAAAAAAAAAGGACTGGAATATTTCTCTTCCTTGAGGTTCCTGAGTGTGGTAAGGAAGATCATGAATTCTTTTCAATATTCTACAGTATCTAAGGGAGCTAATACATTTCCTATGAATCGGACCTCACTATTTCACTATTAACTTAAAACATACATTGTTTGCACAAAGTTATTATTTTACCAAGGGACCTTTGGTGGCAAAAGGTTAAGCTCTCTAGGGGCAGAGGTTAGCTGACAGCATCTTCTAGAAATTCGTTGGGGACAAGGTTCTAACCTGGTATATAAGTCACAGGACCTCTAACCTCAGTCCTCTAAGACTTCCTGGGGCCAGTTTATCAAATATGCTGCATATCACCCAAATGCTTTGAGAAGATATACACGTAAGGCTTAGTCTTAAAAAGTCATCCTCGTGTCCTTGGAAGACACAAAGTATGCAATCATCAGGAATCTAGAGACAAAAGAAAATCAGAGCAATTCACAAAGAACAAAGGAGACAGAGAAGAGCAGGAAAATAAAAGCATATAGATGAAGGGATGCTTGACGCGCACTACAGGGTGCACATTGGTAACAATACAAGTAGAGGGTCCTTTAAGAGAGAAAATGTCCTATCAGAACTTCCAGCAAACAATAAGATTTTGAAGGAGAAAATTGACAGAAACAGTCTGTTCTAAGTCAGCAGAACAATTCAGAGATCTTTGAAGGAAACTTGTAGTCAGTGCACAGAAGCTTTAAAGAGGTAGGGTGGTAGATACCATGCTACTGTGTTTGAGAATAAAGACTTAAGACAGAAGAACAAGAGAAATGAGGGCTCATGTTATGGGTTGAAACAAGGCTAACCTCATCATGGTACTTAACCCTCCTTGGTAAGTTGGTAGGTTCAGGAAAAGGGGTTAGCATGCATTTTAGGACAAAGCATGAGGAAACCAAGATAGGTACATGTGAACTGGAGAAAGGGTAGGAAAAGGAAATCTGAAGTGACCAGAGCTATATTGGATGGTGTTATAATGAAGATGATGTGGGGCAAAGTGGGCTATTGCCTTGACTGAGGAAGGGAACTGCTGACTGGGAGGATCTTTCTCTAAAGACCATTCTAGCTTTGCATTTATTTATTTATATTATTTTTTAATTTTGTTTTAGTTTTTTGAGGTGGGGTCTTGCTCTAGCCCAGGCTGACCTGGAATTCACTATGGAGTCTCAGGGTGGCCTCGAACTCATGGTGATCCTCATACCTCTGCCTCCCGAGTGCTGGGATTAAAGGAGTGCTGGGCATTAGCTTTGTTTTTAACTCTTTAATTTTGCTGTGTAATCTAGTTGCCACTTTTAAAATCACTATTTTAATTTTTTTTTTTTTTTATTTATTTGACAGAGAGAGAGAGAGAATGGGCACACCAGGGCCTCCAGCCACAGCAAATGAACTCCACACGTGTGTGCCCCCTTGTGCATCTGGCTAATGTGGGTCCTGGGGAATGGAACCTGGGTCTGTTGGCTTTGCCAGCAAATGCCTTAACTGCTTAGCCATCCTTCCAGCCCATAGTTGCCACTTTTATATCCTCAAGTTTCCATTTTCCATGAAGATGTTTCCATTTCATTCACTATGGTTGGGAAGGTGAGATGAGTGGCCATTTTCTACTTTGTTTACTCCAAGCTCTGAAAGGGCCTATTTGCCCATACTAAGAAAGTTCATACCATGTTACAAGAAAGCAAGGCTTAAAGATCTATTCCTCTCCAATTTAAGGGTGTGTAATGCTACAGGTGGATGCCAAGGCAGGATGAGAGAATACCTTAATTGGAGCTTGAAAGCCATGGATTCTCTTCAGTCATACATTGGCTGGGTGAACTTGGTCAAGCTATTTAAATTGTGAAGTTCTTGATTCCTCTCTTTGTAACATAATGCCACTGGGTTGGACTGGGGTAGTTAAAGGCATCTGCTCAATCTTAAAGAAATCTGACTCATTACTTATGAAGGTTTTTGGTTTGTTCTATTTTGTTTTGGTTGAGGTAGGATCTCACTATGTAGCTCTGGCTGACTTGGTACTTAATATGTAGCCAAAACTGGTCTCAACCTTGCCGTTACTCTCCTGCCTCAGACTCTCAAATTCTAGGATTATAGGCATGTACCACCATGCCCAACTTTCTGAAGCTTTGCTTTACATCAACATGGCTGTGCTTTAAGAATTTAAGATTCTTACAGGTGAGGTCCAGATTATCACACGGGTAGAACATTGAGAGCACAATGCCCTGAACACTCATTTTTAAAATTTAAAACCTTTCTAAGTTAAATTCACATAATATATAACTAACCATGTTATGTGAACAATTCAGTGGCATTTAGTACATTCAAGCTTTTTAAGGTCATTTGTGTTGTTTTCATAATCAAAAAACAACAACTGGGGCTGGAGAGGTGGCTTAGTGGTTAAGGCATGTGCCTGCAAAGCCAAAGGATCCTGGTTTGATTCCCCAGGACCCACGTAAGCTGGATGCACAAGGGGGTGCATGCGTCTGGAGTTGTTTGCAGTGGCTGGAGGCCCTGGCGTGCAAATTCTCTCTCTCTCTTTCTCTGTGTCTCTGTCAAATAAATAAATAAAATATATTTAAAAAATAACAACTGCTGGTGGCATCTCCACATGCTGTTCAGGCTCAGGTCTAGATGGAGAGGTACGTACTGGGTCAGACAGTCCATAACTGCATTTTCAGCTTAGTGTGGACTGCCAAGCTGCTCCCCAAAGTGGGTTTCCACTTACATTTCCACTAGCACTGTCTGAGTCCCCACTCTGTGTCTCCTGACCAACACTTGACAGGGCATTTATGGAGCACTGGAGGGCAGTTCAAAATAAGGAAGGTGTAGGGACCCACACTTCTAATTCCAGCCCTGAGGGGGCTATAGAAGGGAGGCTGAGGCAGGAGGGTTGCTGTTTCAAGGCCAGCCTGAGCTACATAGCAAGAATCTATCTCAAAAACAAAACAACAAGGGCTGGAGAGATGGCTTAGTGGTTAAGCGCTTGCCTGTGAAGCCTATGGAGCCCGGTTTGAGGCTCGGTTCCCCAGGTCCCACGTTAGCCAGATGCACAAGGGGGCGCACGCGTCTGGAGTTCGTTTGCAGAGGCTGGTGGCCCTGGCGTGCCCATTCTCTCTCTCCCTCTGTGTCTGTCACTCTTAAATAAATAAATTAAAAAAATAAAAGCAACCAGAAGGAAAATAAGGAAAATTTTTTAAAAAGTTAAGAACAGAAGAAAACAGCCACCACAACAAAACCAAACCAAACCATATAACTCCTTGCTTCCAAAATATCCAACCAGCGCCATCCATCAACATAGGTAGGACGAGATCTCAGAACACAGGGCTAAGAGAACAGCATGGGCCACAGAGCTGGCAACTGTGGGGGCGGGGGGCGCAGTTCTGCAATATTTCATTTTCTTCAGTGAAGGATGTAAAGGAAATATGACATCACATTTTGATTTTGAGAGGGAAATGGCAGTGTTTGCTATACTGTTCTTGAGCCTTTTCTGTATTTTCTTAGATGCTCCGTGCAAAGGGGTGGTGACTGATATGTAGCAATCCCCAAAATACGCTGCTTAACAGAGAGGGTCGCGAGCGGCTTCCAGATTTGGACTCACTTTCCCCATACTGAATTAATTATTAATTAATTAATTAATGATAGTGGAGTTGACTGGCCTTGTCCTGTGAAAAATTGCTTTAAAGATTAGATGAAATATCAAAGGGTTGGGGAATTTCTCATTTTTAGCCAGTAAAAATGAGCTGTTTCTACAGGATGTAAAGTGAGCGCTCCAGTCCAAGCCTGCCTGCTCTGCTCCACCTAAGTGTAAACACGTCGGAAAAACCTTTGCCGAGGCTATTCTGGGCCTGGGGTGGGGGTGGTGACTCACTCGGAGCTTCCCTCACCCCACCCCCACCTGTTTATTCAGGTGAAATCACGTTAGAATAAATATACAGCGCCTCTTTGGAAGCTGGCTTTGAGCGATGGCCTCACACAGGGATGGAGTTGCAGTGACAAGCCAACAAGCAAGTGTGAGCACCCTGTTCAGGTGTAGTGCTCATGTCCACAAGGCCTCCCTCTGAGTCCCATAGGCGAGGCAGTCAGGGCAAGCATTTACCATGTTTTATTATTTTTTTTAATGCTTCTTTCTTGATAAACAAGCATTTCATGTCTCCAAAATTTAATTTCATCTAAAGTATCAAAATAAACGAAAGACTAAATCATCATGGGACAGGAGTCTTCCATACCTGCTCATGACTGGCTTCAAATGCTCTGCACATCAGGATGGAGACCTGACCTGACTCAGGCCTTCTCTGGGCCTCTGAGGAACCTCCCTTCTCTCAGTCTGTCCTCCTGCTCTGAAAGGGCACATAGGACACCTGCCACTTAGGGTGCTTTGTGATTATGGGAGACATTAAGCACCACTGAGAGGTTATAAACAAAACAAAACAAATAACCCAAGGCCCTAGAACTAGCCTCCATTTTATAGATGAAAATACCAGGGCTCAGCTGCCCAGGTGACTGAACCCACGGGCAGAACTGTGGGACTCCTCCCTGCTCCAACGCTGCCCCTTGTCTGCTGTGGATTTGGAGCTAACTCTCCCCTGCCTGAGTCGCTGGGCTCAAAGTGGCCTTGTGGGTCCTGGGGACTCTCCATCTAGTTTCTTAGCGCTACTTAACTAGGGCTTAAGAAGCCTGCGCTCTGTGGAGTGTTCTCTCTTATCTCCTGGGCTGCAAGCCTGACTTCAGAGATGAGACCAAGTCTCCTATTCATTCTCAACCAGCTACCCAGTCTCAGAGAAAGAGGGTGTACGATGTGATTAGCCTGTAATGGAGACTCTGTCAGGCGTTGCAAGCCAGCCCCTTTAACCATTGGACCATCTCTCCAGTCCCACCACACAACATTTTTTTTTCGGGGGGGGGGGAGTTTTTTGAGGTAGGGTCTCACTCTAGCTCAGGCCGACCTGGAATTCACTATGTATTCTCAGGGTGGCCTTGAACTGTTGGGGATCCTCCTACCTCTGCCTCCTGAGTGCTGGGATTTAAGGGCATGCACCACCACGCCTGGCTCAAACCACCACACAGCTTTTTACAAGGAAACTTCACTGCCCGTTTTGTGACTTCCTCACAGGTGTGCCTTTTAAAAACTCAGGTCAATGAACCCTTCAGCCTCAAGTTTCTTCATCCATTAAGCAAGGACATGAATATCCTGCCTGCATGTTCTTTGAGTCAAGACAAAAGGAAGTAGGCTGGAGAGATATCTTAGTGATTAAGGCGCTTGCCTGCAAAGCCTAAGGACACAGTTCTGTTCCATTCCCCAGGACCCATGTAAGCCAGATGCACAAGGTGGCACATGCATCTGGAGTTCATTTGCAATGACTAGAGGCCCAGGTGCACCCATTCGCTCTAGCTATCTGCCCCTTTCTCTCTCTCTCTCAAATAAATAAATAAATATTTAAAAAAGATAAAATGAGATGTTGGGAGATGGCTCAGTGGATTAAGGGCTAGCTGCACAAGCACATGGGCTGGAAAAGGTGTGAGAGGGCCTGAGTCACCACATAAACAGCTGGCTGTGGCCACACCTGCTGTGAGCCAAGTCCTGTGGGGAGTAGAGACAGGAGAATCACTGGGGCTCACTGGTCAGCCAGTTTGACTGAAAAAATGGCAGCTCTGGGTTCAGTGAGAGATTCTCAAGTAAACATGTGATACAAGAAGACACCTGAGGTCCTCCTCTGGCCTCTGTAGACACACGCACAGGGTATGTACATCTGCACACACATATGCACACTCCTCACACACACCATATCTTGCGTGCGTGCATGCACGCGTGCACAAACACACACACACATACACCACAGTTAAGTAGTGAACACCTGCAATGCCAGAGGTCTACAGGAGGAAGGGAGGCAGAGACAAGAGAATCTGCTGGGCTCATGGGCAACTAGCAGCGAACAGTGAGAGACCTTGCCTTAAACAAGCTGGAGGGCGAGAACCGACACCCAACGTTGTTTTCTGACCTGCACATGAGCGCTGTGGCATGTATGTACCCATGGCCACCTGAACGTACACATGTGCACGCGCACGCGCACACACACACACACACACACAGACACGCATCAAAGAAAGAAAAAGATGCGGTGTGGGAAAATCTTCTGTGAACTTTGGGGCAGTATTTCTCTCTCTCTCTCCTACCAGCTTGCTCATTTCTTCCTTGAATGCTTACTAGGGCTGTGTCTAGCGATTCTCTGCAGAGCTGTCAGAACAGAGAGGGAATCACGTGTCGCCATAAGGATACCATAAAGGACAAGAAATGACATTGAGGCTGGAGGGTGTACTGGGTTCTAACACTTGTTGGGGCAACTTCTACTCACTGGGACCCAAGCGCTTCTCATGCTCTGTCTGACACCTGGCATCTTGCCTTCCTGTCCCCAGCAGTGAGGTCTTGGTCCAGGTACTGGATGTGTCTGAGCCTCGTTGGAAAAGTGTGATTAAGACTTGCTTCCCTGGGTTGTGTATCAAGTGGTTTGTTTGTGGCAGGCTGTTGAAACATTAACTTTTTCTGTCTCCTTTTACCTTCCCGTTCTGTTGGTTTACCCTTCTGACCCTCCATCCCTTCGCTTGGTTTCCATAAAGTTGGCATGAAAGTCCCTGGCTTACTTAGTGCAGGCCTTGGTATGACTTGGAATGAAGGCTGGGGCATGGCTTAGGAAGCACTGAAGTGCAGTCGGGGGACCTGCGTCCCTACTGGCTGGCTGACCTGGACTTGGTAGGCTCCGTACTGGTCCTCACAAGCTGCATAGTTGTGTGGCAAGAGCCACATTGAGAAGGTCACTTAACCGCTTCTCTTACCTACTCCTCCGGAGGCCCCTGATACTCTCTCACATCTACCTTTCACTCATCTGTCTTGCTCCTGCAGTTTTTTTGGCTTTTTTTTGTTTTGTTTTTTGTTTTTGAGATAGGGTCTCACTCAAGCTCAGGCTGACCTGGAATTAACTCTGTAGTCTCAGGGTGGCCTCGAACTCATGGTGATCCTCCTACCTCTGCCTCCCGAGAGCTGGGATTAAAGGCGTGCACCACCACTGCTGCTCTTCCAGTTTTTACAGTCTCCCTCTGGAGCCTAACATGTAGGACCATCCACCGCTGCTCTCAGGATACAGAAATGGTGCCTGTCCTAATCCTGTAAGCTGCCAGAGGCCACTGTCACATGACACCCCCCCCCCACTCCCAAAGCTTATCCTCATGCATAAATGCTGAAAAGAGTTATTGCTGAGAGATAAGAAAAGCAGGAAGTGCTTTTACAAAAAAAAAAAAAAAAATCCCAACAACCCATAGCATGAATAACCCACCCCCTCCAGAAGCCATCAGTGTCTTTTGCCACTAGGTCACCAGCTCCCTGTGTGGTTGAGGAAGTGTTGCTGTGTCTTGTCGGGCATGGCCAGCTTGGAGCCAGCAGGGCGGGACACAGAGGCAGGGGAGCTGAGCTGCTATATTCTGGGCACAATGTCAAGGCCAGCTGCAGGGAGAACAAGCAGTCGTTCTGTGCTGTGCCTGCAGCTGGCTGTGGTTAGGAAGGGCTGTCCCTCGCTTGTGGTATATTTAAAGAGACCCCACCAGATGATTGTGCCAAGAGGAAAAATGCACACAGATCTCTGTTTGCCACACTTGGTCCCTCTGCCAAGATACTCATTCAGCCACAGCTCCCAGACAGTATATTTATGCATACATAGAGTAAGGTTGCCTCTTCAGCCTCTCCCAGGTGTAGGTGGACTCAGCCATCTACCACTTGGGGGCACAGGCCTTTGGCCCTTGAGCCTCGGTGCCCTTTGGCCAAGCTGGCAGAAAGGGTCCATCATTAGCCACGGATTGGTGCCGCCCACCCTGGTGTCAGTAACCCAGCAACCAAAGGGGAGAGGCAGATGGATGAGTCAAATAGAGCTGTACAGAACCTCTGGTTTTGTGTTTTGTTTGTGAAAACTCCCTGTGACAGCCTCCCTCCCAGCGGGGTGTGGCAGGGCCTTCCCACTCTGCTACAGACCTAATGATCCTCTCTGAAGGGTGGTCAGGCCCCACCAACCTGCCCTCTGCTCCCACAGGCTTCCAGCTCAGGCGGTGGGGTGGGGGTGGGGGTGGTGGGGTGGGGGTGGGGGCGGGGGCAGCAGGAGCCCTGCCTGGCTGAATTCTGTCTGCAACCTTCATTTGTTTTTTTTGTTTTTCCAAATGGAAACAAGACCACAAGCCTGAATCCCATGGACTAGTGAGGATGGTAGTTAAGAACCCACAGGCCTGAGGTCCCACAAGCGAAGATAGAATAGTGGTGTAGAGATGTTTGGTCTTTCCTAGCAGTCAGTGAGGGGCCTTTAGGAGAGCTGCCCTACGAAGTGAGGTGGGGGGAAAGCAGGCAGCTTATCAACCACTGGAAGATGCGCCGACAGGCAAACTGTTGGAGGCAGGCTACCCCAACTGCTGGAAGCCTTAGAAAAACTCAATGAACCAACATGACTAACTGCATCACCTGTGAGGTCCAGTTCAAAATGAAAATGTATGTTCCTTTGTTTTCAAACACAAAAAAAAGTGGGGGGGGGCTGGAGAGATGGCTTAGTGGTTAAGCGCTTGCCTGTGAAGCCTAAGGACCCCGGTTCGAGGCTCGGTTCCCCAGGTCCCACGTTAGCCAGATAGATGCACAAGGGGGCGCACGCATCTGGAGTTCGTTTGCAGAGGCTGGAAGCCCTGGCGCGCCCATTCTCTCTCTCTCCCTCTATCTGTCTTTCTCTCTGTGTCTGTCGCTCTCAAATAAATAAATAAAAAAATTAAAAAAAACAAAAAGGTCCAAAATTTCAAGATGCTGACAAAAGGGCTTCATGATAGTACAGGTTTGCACTGCAGAGCTGGTCCCAGCGCCTTGAGGGGAACCAGCTTTTTGAGGTAGGCCAATCCTGTCCCCCAAGCCTCCACCCCTGCTGCTCCATGGCCAACCAGCTTGGCACATTGCTGTAACCACGCAGCCTCTCCCCGTGTTTGGTGGGAGCTGGCCTGGCCTCTCCGGATGGGGAAGAACCAGGCCATGTTGCAAGGATGGCTGAAGGCCATAGTGGACTGTGGCTTTCTTCAGAGGTACCAGAGACCCAGGGATTCAGTGCACGGGATGAGAACGGCTAGCCCAACAATTGGAGCTGTCTGAGTGTAGGGACAACATGGAGGTATAAGAAACAGATTTATACTCTGGACCATCTGTGAAGGACCCGAGGGGATAGGACCCGAGGTGAGGGTGGTCCTCTGGGAGCCAAGACAAAGCTCGGGTGGTCTCCTGGCCCAGGAGCTTACCTCCAGCTCCACGTGCTCATGCAGCTTCTTACAGGTGGCTGCGAAGGTCTCCGAGGTGCCAAATTCAAAATACCACAGTTTATTCTTCATCCTGGACCATGAAGTGGAGAGACGCCTTAGCATTCTGGACTTGAAGTGGTCCTGTGAAACAGGGCCCAGCCCCCAGCATCCCCCAATCTTACATTTCGGCATGCCTTAGTCCGATGATCAAGTAACAGAGCATTTTACCAATGGTTCCTGCTAAGAACTCGAGAGAAAACCTACCCGTGTCTTAGACATCACGGACTGTGGTGTGAACTGCAAATGTGCTCTGAACTTCCAGGTCAGAGCAGGAAGAAAGGCTGCTACCCTCTAGATCTGCACCAAGGAGAGATTACCATGGAGAACCAGCCAGAGCAAATGAGAGCCTGTCCTGCTCACTGGACTTCTTGCTATGAATGCGGAGGAAAATTGCACCAGTGTTCTTGTTTTGGATATGGTGAAGGTGCAAAGCAGAGATTATGTAGGTCTTTGAAACTTACGGGATTCCTTTCGGTTTTAGGACAGAGGAGGGAAGCCCACACTAACCCAGCCAAAATAGATGCTGTTTGCTCATTGCTGTAGTTGGAGGCAGCAGAGTGAGAGAATTAATGCAGATTTTACAGGCAGGTTAGAAAGAGAAGAAATCAAGGTGAGTCTTCTGGAAGCAACAGTCACCCTGATTGTGTTTGCTTAGGCCATGATGGTCCTTCATGTAGGGGATTTGCTTTAAAGTAGGAGCTCACTGTTTTAAGCTTTTTCAACATTTAAAATTTTTCAACATTTTTTTTTAAGAAGCGAAAGGAGGGGGTGGGGAGAAATCAACATGGCTCCTATATAGCTGGGAAAAGTCAGATGGTGTGCCTGACACTCCGTGTTTTGATCAGATGGTCTCACCAGGAAATGTACCTGAAGGTATTCCATTCCGTCCTTCCCAACTGTCACCCCATTATCGGGCTGGCTAAGAGAGGAGACACCTGCCCAGTTTACAAACTGACAGATTTTGCTAAGGAAGGATTAAGCAAAATCACATTCTTTTTGGCACTCGGGATAGAGGAAGCCACCTTCATTGTTGCTAATCCTCTGTCCTCAGCTCCATGGACCAAGGAGAAAAGAGCATTCTTCAGAGGAGGCTCGTGTTTCTTCCTGGTGTTCCTTAGGCCATAGTGGATGACTCATCAGAACAACAGGCATTTTATCTGTATTTCTCTAACAAACAGTCTATGTAGAGTTTGAATACAAGACTTCCATTGTGTGAAGATTTCTAACATCTAGTTCCTTAGGAAGCAGCCTTTTGATTCGTAGTATGCTTGAAAGAAAATAAGAGTAAGTGAGATGTGAGGAATTTTGCCTCATGAGACATTAAAAGTGCTGGGGGGACTTTAAGTAGATCAGAGCTTCTCAACCGTGGGCTGGCGCACAGGTGTGCCTGTGATGGGGTTGGCTAAGCCCTTGGGCCCCCACAAGCATCCTTACCTGTATTCCCAGTGTGTCAAATACTTATTTTCATTTTGTAACAGATGCTATGATGTTAAAAATTTGAGAAAGGTAACAGGATGAAACATTTTTCTACATTACTGATTCTCTGCATAGAAGTGAGCATATACCCTGAGATTACATAGTGGCCTAGAGGGAAACCCTACCTTGAAAAGCCAAAAGGAAAGAAAGAAAGAAAGAAAGAAAGAAAGAAAGAAAGAAAGAAAGAAAGAAAGAAAGAAAGAAAGGAACATATGTAAATCACATGAAGACTTCGTTCAAGTGAAGATTCTGACTCAGTAGCTCAGAGTTGGAGCCCGCAACTCCTCATTTTCTAATAAGCAGCTGATATTGCCAGTTTTAAGGACCTTAGGACTCTGTCTCTAAGTCTCAATTATTAGTATCTGGTTGAATTACCTGGGGAATGTGATTAAAATGCTGCTCCCATTGCTTTAGCATGTAGTGGGTGTGTGACAGTCACAGGACAGTGCCCTGAAACGTGCATTTCTATCAGTGTCCAGGAGATCTCATATATATATATATATATACTCAGTGGCCAGGACTTTGTGAACTATTGCTCTAGATCCTAGAGCAGTAAAAACCATGGACAAATATGGAGCTATTTAAACCTGAAAGAGGATTCCTAAGGGAAAAATAGAATGGCAGTCAGTGCTTTTCAACAGGCAACGATGGCAACAGACCAAGTAACAGGAAGAACATGGGTTGTCCTAAACACCAAGGCCAAGCATTCTTTTTCTGGCAGCAAGAGCTTGTCTACAGCCAGGAGACTTGGGTTGTGATTCCGTTTTCAAGTATCACTGCTGGCCTGAATCATGACTTTGGAAGGTTATTACCAGGAGATTTAGAGTTTTAATAAAAATTTCTGTACGCCATAGCTAGTATTGCCCCAAAGTGGCTCCTTTGACGATTTAATAAGGCTAAGAGGTCATGTGTAGGCCAGTATTGCAGAATAACTGAGAGCATTGACAACCCATCCACTGATGGCTGTGTAATATTTGGTAAGTTACTTAATCTTTTTAGCCTCAGTTTCCTCATCTGAAAAATAGAGGTAATAAAAAGACCTGCTTCTGATCTAGAGAGATGGCTTAGTGGTTAAGGCATTTGCCTGCAAAACCAAAGTTTTGATTCCCCAGTACTGACGTAAAGCCAGATGTACAATGTAGTACATGTGTCTGGAGTTCATTTGCAGTGGCTAGAAGCCCTGGTGTGCCTATCCTCTCTATGTGCCTCTCTCTCTCTCACATGAATAAATAAATAAATTAAAATATTAAAAAAGACCTGATTCCAAGGATGGTTAAGAAGGTGAGATGAGATGAGAGCATAACACAATATGTAAGTCAATACTCACCAGGAATGTCGGCCACTTACTGCTACCTGTTATTATTTCAGTGTCTCCAGTTGGCATTTATGGATAACATAGCACAGCAAAAATGACAGATCTGGTCGTATAGCTGTAGATAGATTGTGGTGGTCTGAATGTAAAATGCTCCCCTTTTGGCCTCAAGTGTTTGTGATTAAGCCTGCTTCTTAGTCCCCCCAACTGGCAGTTCCTTTGGGAAGTGGAGCCTTGCTGTGTGAAGTAAGCATGTGACTGGGAGTAGGCCTTGATGTTTACCAGGCCAGACCTTCTGGGTGCTAAGAACTAACTGGCTGAGGCGACTTCCTTTCTGCTGCTACAAGATGTGACTCTCCAGCTGCCCCTTTGCTGTGCTTCTCCTGCCTTAGTGACGTTTCCCTTTAAAACTGTAAGCCAAAACAAACCCTTTTCTCCCATAAGCTGCTTCTAGTCAGATGTTTTGTCTCAGGCACGAGAAAGCAACTGTTATACATGTTTATATTTTCTGGGAAGGAAAATATGTAATCATATTTGTTAGATTGTATGTCTTGACTTTTGGTTAAAACATGTTCCCCCTTATATCTAACTATATACATATATGTGTGTGTGTGTGTATAGATAGATCCACTGAAAAGATACTGATGTCTACTAATGGGCCAGGTGCTGAGTAAGGGCCAGAGACAAGCAACTGAGTAAGACAGGCAAGACCCTGTCCTCCCCAAGCTCATATACTTTCAGTAGTGTCACCAGGACTAACATTTGACCACTGGCCCTCAGGTAACTCTTGTGCTTAAAATCTAAAAACTTGGGCTGGAGAGATGGTTCAACTGTTAAGGCACTGGCCTGCAAAGCCTAATGACCTGGGTTCAACTCCCCAGTACCCATATAAAGCCAGATGCACAAGGTGGTACGTGCATCTGGAGTTCATTTGCAGTGTCCAGAGGCCCTGGTGGGCCCATTATCTCCCTCCTTCCCTCCCCCTCTTTCTCTCTGCTTACAAATAAATACAATTTAAAAAAATCGAAATATTCCCATTTGTCCTCTTTTAACACTGGCATTTTGGGGTTAGAAGTTCTATTCTGTTCTTTTCTTTTCCCATGGCCCCTTAGTTTTATACTCTGCTAAACATTTTTCAGTCAATATTGCTTTTGGTGTTTTGAAGAACCATGGGAGGCAGAGACTGTTGATTCACATAAGAAAATGCATCCTAACCCTCTGAATTCTCCTCTGCCCCTCTGCCTCCCTTCCTTTTCCTCTACTATCCTCAGCATAGGCCCTTTCCAAAGGCTCCAGTAACAGCTTAGAGACATGTGATAGATAGCCCATGGTTTGAGGCAGGAAACTCAGCCCCCTCTCCCTGCTAACTAGAGAACCTGAGCACCATTGTCCTTTCTTTTTTCAGAACCACTCCCCACCCATTGTACCCCATGCCCCTCCGAAGGACTCTGCTGTCTAAAGTGGCACTAGCCTTCTGCCTGCTTCATCTTCTAGTGCAGAAGACCACGGTGTTTGGAGCTTAAAGGCCAGAGTTCAAGCTTTGCTTTGCCACCTGCTTAACTTGGGCAAGTTACTGAAATTCTTTAATATTCACTTCAGCCTGTGCAAATTAGAAATGTTCTTCTCTACCTAACCAAGTTGTGAAGCTTATATGGCGCACGTGAAATACCAAGCAGGTGTTTAATGCATGTAAGTGCTCAGTACCTAGCCTTGCTTCTTGCTAGGAGACACAGTTAACCAGAAGACGGATTCTCTAGTGGCTTTAGAGGTAAGGGCAGAAAGGGTTCTTTCTCAGGTAGCCAATATTTCTTTGGAGAAAAGAAAACTAACAGCGTTTTAATTACCGTTGGGATGCTTTTTTTTTTTTTTTTCCATCTCTTCCTGAGTTTTCTTTGGCCACCATTTCGTTCCCTTCATAATCACCTTCAGCTGGTGATGACTAATCCTCAACCAGTTGTCCTGAGGCTGATTTCCAGGTCCATAAGACTCGTAGGTTCCTTTCAGGCTGGAATCTACCCTGGTGAACCCATTCTTTTAACCACTGAGCCATCTTCCTTCCCAGCCCCATTCTCGGGCCGAGGATCCACGTCTGAGTTTCAAGAGCTTCTCAGCCATGAGAGAAAGAATAATAGTGACACCATGGATTGATTCTATTTCTGGTTTGTCTTAGTTTCTCCCTGGTTTATAAGAAAACATCAATTGCATACTAGTTAGTTGAATCTTTTCATTTGGCAGAGGAGGAAAACGAGCTAATTAAACTTGTTCTTTTATGTTGTCAGCATTTTAGGGCTGGGATGGGTCACCAGCCTGACAGTTATGAATGGGCTGTTTTGAAGGATGCCCCTAAGTAAAACCCAGCTAGCTGCTGGGCACTTGCACCAGCAAGGGCAATATATTTAGCTCTCTCCACCACCCCAAGCTCCTGGTGGTCCTTTTCTGAGAATCAAGGAAGTTTTAAGGGAAACAGCCATTTGAAGTCATCAAAAGTCAAAAACATGAAAACATTTCTTTGGGCTTAGAAATCTACACAGAGAATGTTACAGTTATTTCTAGAAATAGAAGCCCTTGAACTAAAGGTATCCCTTTTTGTGGTTTGGACTTTGATAATCGGGTTCCCTGAATGGCTCATGACTAAAATAGCTAATTGGGCCTTTTGTGTCGGCCAGCATTAGGCTGGGAGACCTGGTGACACACACAGATGATGCCTGCGGGATGGTGGTGGTGTGTGGCGGGCACAGGGATGGTGTGGAGCCGGGATCACAGTGGGCAGGACGCCAGCCTTCTAGCTCCAGGCCTCCATCCCCACAGCCTAGGATGAGGGCTTCAACCAACTGATTTCTAAGGTCTCTCCATGCTCGCTGAACACTGTGGAGGTATGCCATACAGGTCAGGGTGGGGGAATGCGTGAGCTCTTTAACTGCTACCATGCAGGGGCATGGGCACAAGTATTGCCAGAACTGTGAAAGAAAGTCCATAAACATGTTTTTTTTTTTTTGCATAAAATCTCTGACAACAGCCAGGCGTGGTGGCGCACGCTTTTAATCCCAGCACTTGGAAGGTAGAGGTAGGAGGATTGCCGTGAGTTCGAGGCTACCCTGAGACTCCATAGTGAATTCCAGGTAAGCCTGGGCTAGAGTGAGACCCTACCTCGAAAAACCAAAAAAAAAAAAAAAAAAAAAAACCCTCTGACAACTAGTGAGGACAACTCGGCTCTTTAAGAATCTACATATCTGGGCTGAAGAGATGGCTCAGAGGTTAAGTGCTTGCCTGTGAAGCCTAAGGACCCCAGTTCAAGGCTTGACTCCCCAGGACCAACGTTAGCCAGATACACAAGGGGGCGCACGCATCTGGAGTTTGTTTGCAGTGGCTGGAGGCCCTGGCGCGCCCATTCTCTCTCTCTCTCTCTGCTTCTTTATCTCTGTCTGTCGCTCTCAAATAAATAAGTAAAAATAAAACAAAAAGAATCTGGGAAAATGAGAGCTAGCCAACAGGCCATTTTGTGTATTAATTATAAATTTTCATGGAGTTTATCTCAATGCAAAAAAAAAAAAAAGGAGTGCGCTCATGTAATACTCCTCTGGGTTTTCTGAGTTGTTGGTATTACTGTTGCTCTTACTAAAAATAATGGACTGAGATTAGATTATTAAAATCGATGTCAATCTAGCAAATCAAATGGGAATAGCAAGAAACACAGATAGGAGGAAGAAAAAAACCGTGTAGGTAAACTACAATCAAATGATGCATGTGAGTAATAATACCGAGAATTCCTGGGGGCATTCTGTATGGTTTTAATCCCAAATGCCTTTGGAAGTATAGCAATTGTGTTTAACAATAGCTAATGATAATGATAATAATAATAATAATAATAATAACAACTAAGGCAGGTAGGCTTATCTCAAGGCCAGGATGCTAGGTCCTAGGAGGGCCCGTGACTGTCACCTCACTGGTGCTGTAGAGGCCATCTGTGTCACCCACACACTCAGCTGCCCTGGCCCATCAGAGAGTCTGTCACCACATCTAATCCACTCGGCATGCTGTCCTCTGTTCTCACTGCTCACAGAGTGGACACTCAATGACCCCAAGGCACGGAGCTGTGAATGGAATAATCTTTTCCAAGAGGCAGCAGTGGCCCCTTTGGTTCCAGGGAAAGTGACGACCCAGCAGTCAGGAAGGAGACTTTATAAATAGCTGGCTTTGTACCCTGAGTGGGACTCCTCTGCCTGCCATTCCTGCCAACAGATTTGTGTTGGCTTAGTATATTTCAGCTTCAAGGAGCAAGGTATTCCCTGGCTTTGTTACATAGTTGGGACAAGACTGGTGTTCATGGCACTCAGAAAAACTTAAGGCAAAGAATGACAAGAGGACCAGAGACCAGAGGCCACATGGGGGGAAGGCAAGAAAGAGGGGAGTGTGCAGCAACAGGTCTAACTTAAAAAAATAAAAATCAATACTGGAGGGAGAAACTTGCTTAAGGTATATTTTATTGTATAAATGTGGAATCTTTTTAACTAATGAAAAAAACTTCTGAAGTTATTTTCTTTTTAAAATTTTTTTTCACTTTTATTTATGTATTTGAGAGTGACAGAAAGAGGCACATAGAGGGAGAGAGAATGGGCGCGCCAGGGCCTCCAGCCTCTGCAAACGAACTCCAGACGCATGTGCCCCCTTGTGCATCTGGCTAACATGGGTCCTGGGGAATTGAGCCTTGAACCAGGGTCCTTAGGCTTCCTAAGGCAAGTGCTTAACCACTAAGCCATCTCTCCAGTCCCTGAAGTTATTTTCATGTTGGAAATTTTGTCTGTAAAATCACAAATAATAAGTTGCTTGCATTGAAGTGGTCTTTGGGATTCAAGTATTCTCAGCCAGGGAATCAGAAGTTCCAAGGAGTCTTCCAAAGCATAAAGGGAATCTGTGAATTACTGTCAACATTTCTTAATGTATCACAGTATTTGTGCATTTAATCATAACATTATTATTAAGTAATAATGGGTGGGTTAAAAAATTTTAAAATATAGAATGGAATGAAAGCACTTACACTGTTTTTGCTTAGTGACAAGAGACACTGACTGAATGACAAACAGATATGGAATAATAAAAATAGCAGAATGAGAGCTGGGGAGATGGCTTAGTATTTCAGGCACTTGTCTGTGAAGCCTAAAGACATAAGTTCAATTCCCTAGTACCCTTGTAAGCCACATGCACAAGGAGGTGCATGCATCTGGAGTTTGTTTGCTAGAGGCCCTGGTGTGCTCATTGTCTCTCTCTCTCTCAGATAATAAGTAAATAAATAAAATGTTTAAAATATTTTTGTTTTTTTTTCATTTATTTATTTGAGAGCAACAGACAGAGAGAAAGAAGGAGAGAGAGAGGAAATGGGCACGCCAGATTCTCCAGCCACTGCAAACGAACTCCAGATGTGTTTGCCCCCTTGTGCATCTGGCTAATGTGGGTCCTGAGGAACTGAGCTTCAAACCGGGGTCCTTAGACTTCACAGGCAAGCGCTTAACCGCTAAGCCATGTTTTAAAAATGGCAGAATGAATTACTTTTAGAAACTTTATGACTGACAAAGTTCTAATCGAATATGGCCTCTAAGGAGGGAAGACGTGGGAGATTAATGGAAATCGTGTCCTGTTTGATAGTGAAAGGTGCATGCAGCAGACCTCCTACTACGTACGGGACCTGGATGATAGGTTTCCTCGAAGCTCTCTTTTCATGATACATGTTTGGATATTGAGATCTGTCTTTCATGAGGCAGTTGTGAGCACAGAGTTGGAAGGTCAGGTCAGCTCCCAACTTCCAGACTATACTCCTCACCACTTTAGTGCCCTGGCTTCACTACTATGTCCTGGAGGCTCCGGAAAAATGCAGTAGTCACCCGAAGTCCTAAGAGCTATTGATGGCTAATTAGTGGGCCATCCTCATTCGTGCTTTGGGCTAGGTTTGTTCACATCTATAACTGTATCATGTACATGGACATGGGATGTCAGTCCAAGATTGGCTGGCTGGCTTGCTTGGGGCCCTGTGACGTTCATTAGAGTGGTCTGGGCCTCTCTATTGTCTTTGGTCTCTACTCAGTTGCCAAATGTACCAGAAGGTCAAACCTGCAAGCCTCACACCATAGCATCTTCTCCTCCCTTTCAAGGTTAAGTCTAGGCTCCAAAGAATTACAGTCTTTGGAATAGTGGCTCTTGTCTTCCACACAGGACAGTTTGTTTCTGTAGACACATTTTCCTTTGGTAGGTTCTCACGAGTTCTGTCTGGCACCTGACATTTCCTCAGAGGGCACGTCTCCAAGCACAAGAAAGCTTGCCAAAGTTTGAAGTTGGACCTTCTCCCAATGTGCCACACGAGGACATGCACAGATAGGGTTCACAGCAAGGCAACGTCTCTGCATTGGGCATGGGGGCACTTGCTGCAATCCCAGCACTCAGGAGGCAGAAGCAGGACGATTGTTGCCTATTTGAGGCCAGTCTGGGCTACCCATCAAGACCTTGTCTCAAGCCTCCCTACCCCCCAAAATACAAACAGTAAATATTTGAGTAAATAAAAGAAGGCTTCTCACAATCCACAATTATCTAACATGCCCACCAACACTGCCTCTTTGATGATACAGGGTCTCTCTCGAGTCCCAGTAGCTGGTCCAAAGACTTGCCACAGTGATAGAAACACCACCTCTTTCACTTTGAGTTGGGGGCCTCTGACAGACCTCTGGGAAGCAGACCTGGCCGGTGCCACCTGGTCAGTTTCCCTGCCCTGAGAGCCTGAGTTTCCAAGGTGTGCTGTCAGTCAATATCTATGCTTACCAGCAGAAAATAGCTCCTTTCTCCCACTAGAAACAAAACAAACAAAAATCTCTCACACAATTTGCATTCTACTTAGCTATCTCTTCTCCCTTTGAAGAGCCATTCAGTTATTTATGGAATGGACAGAAAATTCCCTTCAGGCCCATTTGACTGGAGCATTTATCAGTGAACTAAGTCAAATACTGGGACAAAAAGAAATCCCTGCCTGGAGGGAAAGGGCACAGGTGGGATAGGAATGTGTGTTCCTTGGATTCCGAGGTGATTCTTAGCTGTACCCTCCAGCATTTACCCATTCATCAGCCCATAAAGCCTGAGCCTGAAGGCGAGTGCGGACAGTTCAGACAGGTGGGCGAGGACAGCCCATCAGAACACAAGCCTTGAAGGTCTGAGAAGCTGGCTGCTTGGCTGAAACGTAGCCTCCGGCTGGAGGAAAGCCATTTCCTGGCTCCTGACCCTCTGGAACTAAAAAGTGGAACTGTGTGGGGAAGCTGAGGAAAAGCCAAAAAGCAGGTCCATAGTTTACCCTTCCATGACTTGCCAGGGGGCCTCAGCAGAGCCCTCCTCCTGCTCCCTGCTCCCTCCTCTCTTGCTAAGCCCTCCCTGGCTATTGGGAACAGCCCTGTTTGCTGCATGCTTGTACCACACTGGGTCATACACCACAGGGGTCCCACACTTGATCCTTACATCCACCTTCTGTAGGAGGCCCAGCACAAGGGGGCTAGTTTGTGAAGGTGTTTGAGGCTGTTCCTTGGGAGAGGCAATGAAATCCTGGAGTCAGGATGTGGGCTGAATGTGTCTGCTCTCCTTCTCCCCTCCCGCCCCCAGCCTTTCTGTGCATGATTGTGATGGGCGGAGTTACAAAAGCTCCCTGCTTAAACCAGTTGATTGTACTATGAGGGTATTTCCTCATAGACGCAGTATTATGGGGAGGCTGAGTTCCCATACTAACCCACAGAAGCCAATTAACCTACCAGTTACCCAAAGTACAATGTCTGGGTTTGGAATCAAGTTTGGTGGAGCTGTAGGTGTTCTGGTTAGATGCCAGAAAGGCTGGGTTCAAATCACACTTAAGACATTTACTTATGCATGGCCTCAGACTAAGTCTTAGAGTCTTTGTCCCTTAGTCCCTTCATCTTTTTTTTTTTTCTATGAGAGAACGAGAGCAAGAGCGAGAGAGCGAGCAAGCAAGAGAGAGAGAGAGACAATGGGCACACCAGGGCCCTTAGCCATTGCAAACAAACACCAGATGAGTGTGCCTTCTTGTGCACATGTGCAACATCGCATGCTTGCACCACTGCGTTTGGCTTAGGTGGGACCTGGAGATTCAAACACCAGTTCTTAGGCTTCGCAGGCAGGTACTTTAACCGCTAAGCCATATTTCCAGCCCTCTCTGCATTTTTGAATTGAGATTGTATTAATTATTTTGTTTTGGGCATATTAACTGAGACTGTAAATACGGTCATAGGACATACACTCAAAGGTCAAACAGAACTCCATCGACATGTATCATGGATTCTGAGTTCCAACTCAAAATACAAGCAGTACGTCTTTCCTGCTAGTTTGGAATGGGACTCTTGGCTTCCCTTGACTTTCTGGAGAAGAAACATGGAGACTCTGCCTCCCTAAAGTCCCTGGGGCTGACCATGGGGCCTGGGCTGGGGTGGCGCTGGAGATACGGGAGAGAAAGTGTAAAGTAGCAGAGGCAGGAAGGGCAGGAGAGGCACACGCGGCCGTGTGCATTATATTTCCTTCTTTTGCTGTGGTAGAGCCCCAGGCTGCTATGGTTAGCTCCTTCAGTGTTTTGTGTTCCTTCCACGCCATCAGTTAGATGCCTCCTGGTCAGGTGAGGTTCAGAGAAAGTAGTTTTTTTTTTTTTTTCCTTTGCTTTCCCTGCCTCTCAATTTGTGGAATTATCATCAAGGGGAGTAAATAAACATAACATTTATTAGGTAGGGCGAATGCCTGGATAAATATCCCTTCCCTATATCATCTCCTTCTTGTACAATTATAAAACAATCTTAAGTAGAAAAGCAATGGGCAGAGCCTTGCTCTGGCCAAGAAGCCCGTGTTAAGACACTGCCAGCAAAATCCTTCTCATCTCATCCTTTTGAAAATCTCAGCCATATGCTCTCCGCATTGCCACTCTGACGTTTGCGACTTCTGACGCTGGAGCACGCGCTCCTGACAGCCATTTCAGTGACTGGGATTTTATGTGAACTTGTCATCCCTTGCCAATACCTGGAACTGTTCTGTGGCTGTGTGCTGTACCCCACCCCATCCTCGCCTGCTTTCCCTGAGGTCCTGCTGTCTCCAGTAAGAAGACAGTACTCCATTTGCCCCTGTCACCGTGCAGTTGACAGACATGCCTCAGTTCTAGATGTGGCCCTGATGTTCCTTCCTCTCAGTTCCTTAGGAGAACTGCTTGGCGCCACCTTTGCCAAGCCTCTTATTTATAGCTCATACCTGCTGCCCCTGTGTGGACTATGATTTTAGAATTTCACAGGAACATTCTATACTTTACTCCTTTTAAATCTCCTTTTAAGGTGGCTCGGCTTGGTCTTCAAGGCTCTGGCTGTTAATATTCCTCTTGGTTTATGTGACAAGCTCCTTATTCTTTTCCAGGGCCCTGCATACCAGCACCAAAATCCATGGCACAGAACAGTCATCCTTAGACCATTCACAGAGGAATCTGTGTTCTCCAAACGTGCCCATTTCACTTAAAATGCCTTATTCTGCTTCTGCTTGGTTCAGTATGTTAGAATCCACATTAAAGGCTCTAAAATTGCACAGCAAAAGAAATACATTTAACTTAGACTTTCACGAGTATATTTCATGGTGGAATGGCTCTACTTGTGTTCATCTTCCTGCCAGCTTCCTGGTACCATATTGCAGAATCACATTAACCAATGCTGCTTACTATGACAACTGGAGGAAGACAACCTTGGTATCTACCTCTGTAGGCGCACTATATGCCAAACCTCACAGTGAGTTTGTCAGCCGTTCCGTTCTCTCTCCAGATCTAGCCTCTTTGCCAGAGCCTCATGCTTTCACTTTTCTATCCTCACACAGGGATTGGACTTTTTTTTTTTTGGTGTGTGTATAGTATGCATGGTATGTATCACACATGTACAGTGTATGCCTGTGTGTGCAGATGTGCCTGCCCCAAGGTATGCATGTAGAAGGCAGAGCAGGATGCTGGGTATCCTCCTGTATCACTCTTTTGCCTTATTTCCCGAGACGGTGTCTCTCACTAAACCTAGAACTCATCATCGACTGGCTGACAAGTGAGACCCAGTGATCTTCACGTCTGTGCTCTTCTCCACACTGGGATTCCAAGCATGCCCAGCTGGGTATATGAATGCTGGGGACGGAACTCAAGTCCTAATGCTTGTGAAGCAAGCACCTGTACCCAGTGGCATCCTCCCAGCCCTGGGGTTGTTTTCTTCTCCTCTCCTCGCTTCATCTCACCTCTTTTCTTGTCTTTTTCCTCTCTCCCCTCCCCTTGTGTTTCTTTCTTGCATGTGTATGTTGCATAGTGTGCATGTGTGTATATGTGTTGGCACATGAACATGTGTGTGCATGCAGGTAGAGAACAGAGTTTGACCTCGAGTGTCTTCCTCAATCACTCTTCACTTTAGTTTTTTGGGACAGGGTCTCTCACTGAACCTGCAGTGCATCCATTCAGCTAGACTAGGTGGCCAGCAAGCCCCTGCTGCCACCAGTACTGGGATTATAGATGCACGCCACAGCTGGCTTTAGGTGGGTGCTGGGGATCAAACTCAGGTCCACATGCTGTGTGGCAAGCATTTCACCAACTGAGCCATCTCCTCAGATGCTTTTTCCATATTTCTATCTTGTATATGTTTATTAATCAGACTCTAACGTTAGGATCTCATTGTCTTCCAGGTCCCTTTTCTTTCTGGATCATGTCTTGTATGATATCTTCAAACCTTTTGTCATCGCATAGATGCTGACTTCTTCAGTTTTTCTGAAGCCTGACCATTATCTCCTTTGGTAGGAGACTAGTTTACGTTAAAAGCATCAGTAATGTGCAGCCAAAGTCAAAACAATACATAATTGGTACATATCACCTCCTTGCATTGATAATTTCTGGGAATCACTGTGACAGCTTGGAGGGCCAAGGATCCCATGGGCCTGGGAAGGCACGCGCACAGTAGTTTATAAACCTGGAAAACTACATAGACCCTGGAGCCCATCTTCTCTTAAGAAGTCAGATGTAAAGCCGGGCGTGGTGGCGCACGCCTTTAATCCCAGCACTCGGGAGGCAGAGGTAAGAGAATTGCCGAGAGTTTGAGGCCACCCTGAGAATACATAGTGAATTCCAGGTCAGCCTGAGCTAGAGTGAGACCCTACCTTAGAAAAAAAAAAAAAAAGAAGAAGAAGAAGAAATCAGATGCAGTTATGCTGGATTGCTTGCCCTCCTGACATCAACTGGCTGGAGCTGAGTTCTGGCTGCTCCCTTTATGTAATCTCATAGTCTCCAGTTTTCTAAAGCACCCACCACTCCTTAGAGCCCCATATGTACCGCTTATCACATTTACATTAGCTTGCAGTCTTCTGAAGGCCTTTAGGCCTGTGACCCCTCACAAGGGACTTCGGCATTTCCTACTGGAAATTGCATTGGAAGCTACGTCAAAAATCCCTCCTCTACTTCCTCCGGGGAGCTGGTGTCTTTGGTCATCATCTTATATATGTCTGATTTCAAGGACTCATTGGCTGCAGCAGCATAAAAGGTCAAGCTGATGGTGTTTGCAAAACTTGTTTGCACAGAAACAAAACAGTTTGATCACATCTTCTGGAAAAATATGTTTTCTATTGCTGTTTTTGTAAGGCATGGCACAACCTAGTAGATAGTTCAGCTATTCTAGAATCCTGAACTTCTGAGTAATGAACTTACTTCTTTCTAAAATATTTTCTTTACTTATTTGCAAGAAGATAGAGAGTGAGAGAGAGCGTCACTGCACACTTACTCCAGATGTATGCGCCACTTGTGCATCTGGCTTTACATGGGTACTGGGGAATCAAACTGGTGTCTTTAGGCTATGCAGGCAAACACTTTAACTGGTGAGCCATCTCTCCAGCCTGAACTGATTTTTTAAGTATTGGAAACATAGTCTAAACTCACTGAATTTTCGACTTGTATAAATGGAGATTATTATGGAATTTTAACATTACAGCATTACATTTAGATTACTGAGGCACAAATCATTTAGTTGTTAGTTTTCTAGTTCTTTAAGTCTCTTCTAACTCATTGGATTATTGTTGACTATTTTATTTTTTTCTCTCACACACTTACCAGTTAGGTGGGGAAAAGTATTATAAGTAAAATTGTGAACCAGGCCATGAGCTCAGTTTGTGTTATCTTCACCTCAACCCTGTGCATCCTGACCTTTGCTCATAGGTGGTCTTTATTCCTCTCTGCCAAGGCAATACAGGAGAGGAAGGGAGAAGCTGACTGACTGGAAATCTCTGTGTTGATAGCTTTAATGAAAGCTTTACTGAGATTAACAGTTTGAGATTTTAATTTACCCAGGACCTTCCCACTGCCTCTTAGCCTATAGTAACCCAAAGTTGGAGATTATCAACACACTTTCAGCTCATTGAGTTCAAAGGCAAGGTAGCGTACTTGGTTTTATTGGCACTATGAAATGCTCTTCAAAAAGACCCACCATCAAGATGAAAGGGATTCTCCATTCAACAGAAAAGAAGATGTTTTGTTACTAGACAGTGAGGAATTTCTACTGAAGTATAGGTTGAATAAACACAAATATTCAGTGATTATGTAAGTGTAAAGTACATTCTTGAAATTAGGAGAGCCCTTCTTTCGCTGAAGAGCATTAGCAGATTGAGAAACACTTTCTTAGTAAGATATGAAGTGGTAGGACTCCTTCCCCCCAACACCAAAATTTCAACACTTCTGCAATCTTCAAAGTACAGGTCCAGAAATCTTCAAAGTAGAGATTTGATGACAAATTGCAGAGGGGTGTTAATGGAGAGGATACTTAGTGCTGGGAAGGGAGTTTAACCCTACAGCCTTGTCCAAAGCTAAAAGTCTATAGCTGTTTACTACAGAAAAGGAGAATGGTGCCATGCATTTAGATCAGAGATTCTGCAGTGCACTATCAGATTGGCTGCTTTGTGTCCCCCTTGACTAACTTCCTATAGAAATCAATAAGAGCAGAGCAACACTGGGAAAATTTCAAATCCATTTATCTATCTAGTCTAATTCTCCTAAACTTTTTGTGCAATTTCAACTTCACACACCCAGAACATTAAGAATCAGGGAAGTGAGTAATTTCCCAGTGACACAGTAAATAAGAAGCAGAGAGGGAGCTGAAACTCAGCTCTTCGGATGTTGAGTGCCACAAAACTCAGGGACTCATGTCTACATTTCATTTAATGGGTGTACGACCATTTGCTCAGGATTTCTTGAGAGATAATTTACTCATTTCACTAGAGAGAATCACTGACTTTCCTGATTAGTGACAGGCTGCTTTCCATACTTGTTTTGATCGAATAATAAGGGTGTTAAGGTTTTCTTTAGGAAATGTTGATTAAAATGAGGAATCGAATCACTGGAATCTTTCTTGAGAACTCCATTACCCTTATACATGTGCAATTGTGAGCAATTTAAAGAAAATCTGTTGGAATGAATATGCTAATCAAGTTAGATCTCAATTTAAAGATAGACTCTGTTATATCACAAAATACCCTCTAGGAAAAAAAACCCCACTAGTTCTCCTAAATTCTAGTTACTGAGGTGTAATAATGGAAGACTAATGAACTCTGATCGCCTTTTCTTCTTCAGAACTAATCACACACACACATGCTAAATTTAAGTTTCAAAGCCATTTAAATTGACTTTTGCATGTGAAAATCTGAAAATGTGGTGATGAGGGGAGAGAGAAGGACATGTGGACCCCCCCATATGAATTTCTATTTTACAGTAAAATAGTATGCCATAAATTTCAGGATTGTCAGAGCTCTGTGGTTGGTTTCCTTTTTTTTTTTTTTTTTTCCAAATTTGATATGCAATATCTTCCCTAGATCAGCAGAGCTGGGTTCCCTCATCTCTCTCCTGATATCCCTTTTCTTTCTGTTTTCTCTGGGAGTAACTTCTTCCTCTCGCTTCCTGGATCTGTGTGTGACCTAACCCCTACATTACTGTGACACTGTGGCAAGGTTCAGTACTTAAAGGGCACAGTGTTCTGAGGAGCCCCGAAATTTTTACCCTCTAAAATTTGAGAATAAGTCACTTCTTTATTGATTCCTTCAAAAATGTGATGAAGCACCCTTGCTCTTCCTATCACCTGTTTTTTAAAAATTTTTATTAGCATTTTCCATGATTATAAAAAAAATCCCGGGCTGGAGAGATGGCTTAGCAGTTAAGCGCTTTCCTGTGAAGCCTAAGGACCCCGGTTCTAGGCCCGGTTCTCCAGGTCCCACGTTAGCCAGATGCACAAGGGGGCGCACGCATATGGAGTTCGTTTGCAGTGGCTGGAAGCCCTGGCGCGCCCATTCTCTCTCTCCCTCTATCTGTCTTTCTCTCTGTGTCTGTCACTCTCGAATAAATAAATAAATAAAGTTAAAAAAAATCCCATGTTAATTCCCTCCCTCCCCCCCACACTTTCCCCTTTGAAATTCCATTCTCCATCATATTACCTCCCCATCACAATCATTGTACTTACATATATACAATATCAACCTATTAAGTACCCTCCTCCCTTCCTTTCTCTTCCCTTTATGTCTCCTTTTTAACTTACTGGCCTCTCCGTTTTTTATTTTTTAAGATAAAATGCATATGC
Source organism: Jaculus jaculus (assembly GCF_020740685.1). Taxonomy (NCBI): domain Eukaryota; kingdom Metazoa; phylum Chordata; class Mammalia; order Rodentia; family Dipodidae; genus Jaculus; species Jaculus jaculus. Next base: position 135,417,387 of record NC_059106.1, on the reverse strand, counting down.
CTGTGCAGCTCACCAAGCTGCCTCCTGTCTGCTATCCACCTCCCTTGCAGTCTCTCGCTTTTCTTTTCATGCCTAGGGTCCTCTCACACCTTTGCCCTTTGCCCAGACTTCTTCCCTCCTTCTAGCTGGCCTGGTCCCTCCTCTCCTTGGTGAAGTCTTATTCCTATCTGAAGCTCTCATTCAAAATCATCTTGTTTTGCAAGTTTACTATGACATGCAGCTAGTTGCTTTGGCAATTCTCCTTGTTCATGTCCCCTCATTAAAATAAAGCTCACAATTAGTCAGGGAATTTTCCGTCTGGTGTGGTAAAGCTTGGGAGAGGGCTGGTGTTGTGGGACCCTCTAAAAAGATATGCTGAAGTCTTAACTCAGTATCTGTCAATGAGACTGTATAGGGGTATAGAAATAAGGCCTTTGAGATGTAATCAGGTTAAGATGAGATGATCCTGGATTACTGTGGTCCAATTCAATGACTGCTGTTTTTAAAAGAAGAGGGAAGTTTGGGCTAGACAGATGGCTCTGAGGTTATAGGTGCCTGCCTGCAAAGGCTGCCTGCCTGGGTTCAGTTCCCTGGTGTCCGTGTAAAGCCAGATGCCGCGCGGCAAATGCATCTGTGATCCCAGCATTCCTATGACAATGAGAAGCAGAGGTTCGTGGACCAGGAGACCCTGTCTTGTAGGAAGTGGAGCACAGACACCTGGAGATTGTCCTCTGACCTCCTCGCTTCTGTTGTTGCATAACCTGCCCATACACACATATACATACGAACAGGGAAATTTGACAGAGAGACCGAGGCATGTAGGAAGAATGCCATGTGATGACAGGGGTTGAGATTAGAACAGTGCAGCTAGGGAACATCTCTCTTCACACGCACCTCAGCCCCCGTTGGTCTCCAAGCTTTCTTACTCTGGGGGTTTCCAAGGGCTGTCAAGGAATGCTGGCAACCAGAAGGCTTGAGGTATGGGATGCATTCTCTCTCAGGGCCCAGGGAAGAAACTAACTTTGCTGACATCTTGATATCAGACTTCTAACCTCCACAACTTGAGAGAATAAATTCTTATTAGCTCAAGTCATTCACCTGTGATAATGTGCTCCAGGTGCAGCTGCCGTGGCCTCTGCAGGTGCGTGCAGACTGGATTAGGGTGTTCCAATCCAATAAACTCCTGGCAAGCAGGGGCTGAGGCAGTCCTCCTTTCCAATGCTGCCCTGTGCAATAGATGCTCAGTGCAGTCTGGCTGAAAATGTTCAGTATCACCTTTCTATTTCAGGCTTAATGGGTCCTAAGTAGGGTCACAGCTTTCTGAGTTGAAAAATGTATGAATGTGCACGGAAGATGTTTAGTACCCCCGCAAAATGAGTTCCATACATCAAAGAGGACAAATGAAAGTGGGAGAAAAATGTACAAGAAACTGTAAATTCTAAGAAAAAGTCAGGCATACATGTGGAGGCTAGGGATGGGGCTGGTCCAGGGAGTGCTTGGAATGTTAGGGGCAGGACTCTGAAACAATAGATGATGGTTAGGCCATGGGAGGAGAAGGGCATGGAAGCAAGTCTAAGAGGAACATGAAAGGCACGGAGAGAGTCAATGGGAGGTGGAGCTGGTGTTTGAGGTGGAGGATTTTATACAAAACGGTGCTTAAGTTCCATAGCCTGAAACATAGGTTGTGGCAGGAGGTTCTTCATGTGGTAACAAAGGACATGATAAAAACCATGTGTCTGGGGGACAAATGAGCAGCTCCAGGAGGGGTGGAACCAAGTGGGAAGTGAAGCAAGAAGGACCCAGGGAGGGCTTTGAGGGTGGGGCAGCTTGGGGGCCAATGGGCGCTGAGGCACAGAGGAGGTGAGAGGTCCCCTGTGGAAACCCTGGGCCGTGATGGTGAGCTGGGCAGAGGATGCCCATCTGCTGTGTGGCCTGATGGTGCAATGAATACAGCCCTGGGTTTGGAGAAGATAATGAGTTTGTCATTCCAGTTAAGTCAAGCATTCTGCTTGTGGGAACCTTTGTAAGAGATTCCACAGCTTTTCTCAATAACTCATTTCAGCTTTTATGTCTCCAGGCCAAATGAGTCCTCTTCCACTCAAGACAAATTTTTTTTTTCACACGTGAAGCACATTCCCATCCACCCTCCCCATTCTTTCCTAAGCTGAGATGCAAAGTCGGGAGATGTGGCCACAATTCCCTATTGTGAAGCTTTTCCTTGAAGCTCATTCCCAGTGGTCTGCTGGTTCCCTAGGAAAAATGACTTTGGTTAGTTATGGTTTTCATGCGAGTCTTTTAATTGGCTCTGGGCTCTTGTCTAGACTCTGTTTTGGTTGCTTGTGTGGTCACGCTGGCACCCTGGGCATAAGGAAAGGCAGGGGCTGTGGAGGGGCACGGGGAGGCTGTGGAGTCAGGGTTGAAGGGCAGCACTGCAACGAACCAGGGTGGTCTTGAGCAGGTTTCACCCCCTGTCTCTAAGCCTCCGTTTGTGATTAATACGTAAAGTGGGTCAACAATATTATACGTGGACAGTTGTGCCAGCTAAATTAATGTACAGAAGATTCTTGAAAGCTCGCCATAAGTGATGGCTACTCTGGTTAGTACAGAGCGGAGCAAGACCCATTAAGAATGCCACCACAAGGGCTGGAGAGATGGCTTAGTGGTTTAGCACTTGCCTGTGAAGCCAAGGGCCCTGGTTCAAGGTTCGATTCCCCAGGACCCACATTAGCCAGATGCACAACGGAGCACATGCATCTGGAGTTTGTTTGCAATGGCTAGAAGCCCTGGTGCGCCCACTCTCCTCCCTCCCTCTCTCTCTCTCTCTCTCTCTCTGTCTGTCGCTCTCAAATAAATAAGTAAAAATAAACAAAAAAAAATTTAAAAAAGAATGCCACCACGAGCATTCTCACAGCCGTGTGTACTTCAGGACTCTACCAACTACACAGCTCAGCTGACAACCACCTCTGATGAGTAAACAAAACAGAGACAGGTCATGTTGAGGTCCAATAGGACTGCACAGGACCTGAGATTCAGAGAATTAATTTTTTTTTAATTTTTATTAACATTTTCCATGATTATAAAATATATCCCATGGTAATTCCCTCCCTCCCCACCCCCACAGTTTCCCATTTGAAATTCCATTCTCCATCATATTACCTCCCCATTACAATCATTGTAATTACATATATACAATATCAACCTATTAAGTATCCTCCTCCCTTCCTTTCTCTTCCCTTTATGTCTCCTTTTTAACTTACTGGCCTCTGCTACTAAGTATTTTCATTCTCACGCAGAAGCCCAGTCATCTGTAGCTAGGATCCACATATGAGAGAGAACATGTGGCGCTTGGCTTTCTGGGCCTGGGTTACCTCACTAAGTATAATACTTTCCAGGTCCATCCATTTTTCTGCAAATTTCATAGAGAATTAATTTTTTTAAAAAAACAAAATGTGTCCTTCACAAAAGAAGAGCTGCAAAAATGTCAACTAATTATTTCCACTGCAAAGAGACTTGAAGTATATCTTTAAAATTTTCATGTTGACTGAAGAAAACCATTGAGATAAACTCACTGAGATAAACAAAATCGTCACAGATAAATTCACTCCAGTCAGTTTCTTTCTATCTTCTTCCTTTCACAATCTATAAATGCTACCGTAATAATGTTTATTGTTACTGTTGTAATGTTTTAAGTCAGTGTACACAGTGTGGTCTCAAGAAAATAAAGTCTCATGATGAAAACACTCAAGGGAAATGTAATGTGGAGAGCTTTGGGATAGAGTATGAGATAGTTTATTTTTCTATCATGATCCCTGACTGACTTTCATAAAGAAAAAATTTAAAAAGTAGTACATGCCACTTTATAAAAACATGCATCACAAATGGTTTAAGAGATGTGGAAATCAAATTAACTAATGAACTGCGCCAACATAGCAATGCTGTGTTTTTGATAAATGATTGGTTTTTCCTTTTAACTTTTTTGAACTTTCAGAGTTACTTACAATTATAATGCACTGCACTACATAATAGTGCTGTAGAATAATATTAAAGTATATAATGATTGATATCTTGTTGAAAAGTTTTAAACCAAGATACATTCTTAAAAATGTCATATTTTTCTACATTGGTGACTCATCCTATGACCAACAGATACTTATCTATCTTAGAGAATCACCAAAGCTAAGCATTTTAAGGGATGCTGAGTCTTTAACATGACCATTACCTGCTATAGGATCCTCTTTTGTAATAATAAGAATACTACAGTTAATAGTTACTAGATTCTATGATAAGCATTTTAAATACCTTGTTTTGTCGGGTACTTAAAATTATCTCCTTGAGGTAACAGACTTGCAGTAGGCAGAATAATGTCCTGGAAATGTCTGTGTTCTAAGCCCTGGAAATTCCAAATGCATTAGGTTACATGGCAAAGGAAATTAGTTAAGGCTGTGGATGAGATTTAAGTTGCCAGTCTGTTGAACTTGCAATGGGGGCATTGTCTTGGATTACCTGCATGGGTCTAATATAAGCACGGGGCCCTTATAAATGGAAGGAAAGTCTGAAGAAAGACCATCAGAAGGCTTTAATTAGAAAAAAGCTGGCTTTAACAATGGAAGGATCCAGAAGCCAAGGAATGGAGTGAGCCTCCTTTGGAACAGGCAAGAAGGGAGATTCTCCGGAGCTTCCTGAAGGATTGCCGCTCTGAGGGTCATTCTCTCTTTAGCCCAGTGGCCCTTATTTCAGTTTTATGGCCTCTAAGAACTGTAATACAAATTAGTATTGTTTTCAGCTGCTGAACTTGTGCTAATTTGTGACAGCAACCAATGCAAATGCAAGCAGACTGAGGTTGAGGAAGAGTCACTTGGTCACACAGAAACGGTGACAACCTTCACGATTTGAATCCTGGCCATCTGATCGCAGAACCTGTGACACTCTTGGGCCTTTGGCTCCACTGGGGTCATAACATGATTGTTTAGCACCTGCTTGCACATGACATGTGGAAGCTCACTACCATACCTAGTGACTTGTGACAATGGAAGATGGCTCTAACTGACGTAGGTCATGTCCTATTTGGTTTTACACGACACTTTTCTCATCGAGGCATCGTACAATTTTAACAATTCTTAATCTGTAAGAAAATTTAAAAAATTGTAAAGCACTTGAGGCCAAGTCTCTTCTTTTGAAGCAATTTTGCATTTGTCCCATGCCATCAGAAATGGTTGGCAGTTCCTGTGCTTTCTTGACCTCTCCTTTTGGAACACACCCAGATTGCCAGTGCCTATTATGGACCCAGTTCTCACCTTACTCTCAGTTAATGTGCTTTGATGTCCTTCCATGAGGTTATCACGCTGACCTTAACCTTCTCAACTTGATTCCACACTACATCTCGAGCTCTTTGATGCAAATGCTTCTAGAAACCAATCAATCAAATACTGATAACTTTTGGATTATTTGACCTACAGTCTTGAAAAAACATAGCTTGCTTTCAAGTTTCTGCTGATCTTATCACTAACTTATTCCACTCTTTGCTGACATGAATAATACCTCTTTGCATCTAGCCTGGGAGGGACTGGAAGGAAAAGCCTGTGAAACTGCAGTGGGGAATTGCTCTGGCTAACTGACAGTGTTGCAGGGAGCCCTGCATCTTATAGGAGGCTCCTGAGAGTTGAACTCTAGTGTGGCCTGGGGAGCCAGGAGGAAAATGAAAGCAGTGCTAAGAGTCAGTGGGATTTCATCACATTATTTAAAATACTGTGAATGTTAGGGCAAGGGAAGCATAAACAAATATTAATAGCACCTCCTAAAATCTTTGATCATCCCTCATTTTAAGAGGATCCTGGGGCTGCTCCCTCATTTCTGCAAACAATCAAGGGCTGTCTGTAAACAAATGATTCAGCCCAAAAAAACCCCTGGACTTCTGGAGTTGTGTAACGATGAAAGCCTGGTGAAACAAACATGAGTCTACCTGTCATTCATTTCTCCTAAGGAAGGCTGGGAAGAGTGGCGGACAAAACATTTCTGTAGGGCAGTTTCTAAATATTCAAGTGATTAGGTAAGTGGTCCTGTCAGAACTGACTTGAACACAATGCCCAAGGTTTTCATTTCCTTTACAAATGTCTACAGATGTAAGAATGAAAACAGAAGATGCCCCAATCAACTTTATTTGAGGCATTTCCAAATCACAAATTAAAAACAATACTTTGACCTACTGGGGAAACAGGTGCAGATGGTTTGGCCCACTGAATACATAGCATGGTCTCTTGGGGTGCTGAGTATTGGAGGAGAAGCAAAGCCCAGTTTAGGGAGTGGAAGGAAGACCCCAACTGGAGGATCATTAACTCGATCCTGGTTGCTGCTGTTTAACCTTTGTGCTAAGAAGGCCAAACATCTAGGCTGAAATATCGGGCTACTCCACAGGGCTTCTGAGAGAACGACTTAGAATGGCTTCGTTTTCAGATAAAGATGATCTTATGTAAACGCTGTGACTGCAGAGCACATCCCAGGTGGTCCAGAGAGGAAGCTTTCTCAGTGTCAGAACTATGTGCCTACAGTTTGCTAATGCCTGTTGTCTCTCCCACACACCATCTCTGTGTTCAGCTAAGGGTGGGGAGTGGTGAAGGTGAGAGGTGTGGAGTGGGAAGTGGGAAGAAGAGTGAGCGTCAGTGTTGGGAAAGGTGGTTACAGTTCTGGCGCTTGCCTGGGCCACCTGCCCCTCCACCAGGTGTGTGTTGCGTGGCCCAGCTGGTGAGCAGTAAGTATCCATGGAAGTTCTGTACTCTGTTTTACCCACTCCCACCTGCCTCCCCTGCTGCCGGCCCAGCTGGGATTCTTGATTCCCTACCTTGATCCTACCTATAGCTTTGGACTTCGAATCCCTTGTACTGAGACCCCAAATCCTCATCTTTGCCGGTGAAAAGAATTTCCTCCAACTGTCTAGTCTTGGAGGATCTAGTGTAACTCAATCCAACCCTCACTAATTAATATCATCTTCCCATTGGTCAGATATGATGCATTAACATGGGGGTAGCCTCCAATTTTTACTTGTGTCCCAACTTTTCAGTTTAAAAGCTCTGTCTATGCAATAAAGATCCCATGCAGTCCATCAAAAATGATGTTTGTTATCCAGATTCTGTTAGTGGTCTAAGACAACATTTCTCTCTTGCTTGTCATTCAGTGATATTCAGCAACAAATATTGAGAATATTCTCTTATTAAGAACCTACCTCGTGCCTTGAAGTTACATCTTGCCTCAGTAAATGCTTATAGTAACCTTGCAAGATTTTCAAAGGAGGAAGCAAAGGATTACAAAGATTAACTTACTTGCCCAAGGTCACACAGCTAGTAAGGAGCAGAGCCAATTTCTGATGCCAAGTTGGGCAATATCCTAAAGTCTCCTTCTATAAATAATCCACCGAGTGCTTAGTTCTTTGAAAGATATATTCCAAACTCTTTAGGACTCAAGCTATATACACTAGGGCTTTGGGGGAACCCCTCATCGGCTCCATGGGCCTGGCATCTGGAAAGTTGATAATGCTCCAAGGACTTTTGGAAAATGTGCTCAGTTTCTGGTAGCACTGTTGTGGTGCCTTTGAAGGCTGGACAGGAAATAGCTGCTTCAGTCACAAATGCTGAGGGACATGTTGAAGTGGATGACACTGAACAGGGTTATAACAACACATTCCTCAAGTGCTCTGAGTTTCTGACCAACAATAAAAATCCTCCACAGTTGGACTTTTTTTTTCCCTCTAGATGCTCACTGACAGTGACATTAGAATTAGGTGGCTTTAAGATATAGATTTCTTATGCACAAAAACCTTCACACAGATTTAATCTGGAAATGTCATGGAGGACTGGATCTTGGCCATCTGGAAGACCTGGACAGTGTCCTTGTCTCCTCTATTAGCACTGACTGCTGTCTCTTTAAGGGAATGATAATCCCTCCCCTGCCCAAATTGAAACCCTCTTTGTTCTATTCTTTTGCAAACTGTATACTCTATAAGCCCTTCTTTTTATTAACTTGTCTCTCTTGCCATTACCAGCTTATAGGAGTGACATCTGTATGGTCACCAAGGCCCTGCACTTAGGAAGCATTTTGGCTTGGTTTAATGCTCGAATCATGGACATTTGAATACAGAGGATTCATATCATACAAGGTATGGGGGTTGTAACTGCAACCCCTTTTTCCTAAGCCAACAAGCATTTTCTCCAGCGATAATTCACAAAGGTAAATAAGTCCACAACGCCTCCATCATTTTCAGCCTTAGTTTCTCTGTCTCTAAAAAGAGGACAGTAGCACCTACCTTTACATGTCTTAATGAGCATTGAATGGGGATATATGAAGGATGTATCATAGAGCCTCGTACACACTAGTATATTGGAATAAAATATGAGGCTTGGAATCTGGAGTGAAGAGATAGGCCAGAAATTAAATCAATCTCACTGCTTATGCAGTAGTGTATGACTTCAGAAAGATGACTTATTTTGCCTCAGATCATTTATCTGTGACATAAGAATGCTGATACTTACATTATAAGGTTGTTTTGAAAAAATAATTTGGTGTGTTTTAAAAACCCATTTCACCACTTAGCATCTCATAAGAGTGCAAAGTGGGTAACAATTCTTAGTTTGATTTGCATAGTCTTTTGTTTCTATACTCAAAATCAATCCACTTAGGAATGAGCTTTGAGATATGACAGTGAAGTGATCCCATATATTTTGTGCAACTTCATTCACACACACACACACACACACACACACACACACACACACACACTCAGTGACTTACTAAACATAAGTTCCTTGTATGTCAATGTTAAAATAATTTTGTGAGAAATACTTGGTCATTTTCTTTCTTTGTTGCACTGCTGAATTTTGTAAAGGCAGGGGCCATGTCTCATTTACCTATCACACTAGAACATTTTCCAATACAAGGCAGAAGCTCAGTTAAGTTAAATCTCACTGTGTCCTTTATGCTGACAATGAAATGACAATTTTCATAACATTGCTAAATGAGGAACTAATAATTAGCCTATCAATGACTAAGTGGTAGAAGGGGCCCAAAATAGCCTCCTCACACATAGCTCCTGTCGCCACCTCCTTGGGGTTAGTTCCCACTCTACTGACAATGTTAATCCATTAGGGAAATCACTTGCTTCACAAAACTAACTGCTTTCCCTGGCAACAACCAGTGTAGAGAGGCCACCAGGGAAGAGTTTTCAGAAACTCCAACAGTTGAGTCATAATTTGATGCCTGTTAGGATTCAAAGAGATGTCAGAATTGTGACTTTTAACCATGTATAGGTCTTGGTCTCTTTAAAAATCTTCTGATAGCTATAGCCAGTCTGTTCAAAAGAACAACCCAGGGCTGGAGAGATGGCTTAGCGGTTAAGCGCTTGCCTGTGAAGCCTAAGGATGCTGGTTCAAGGCTCAATTCCCCAGGATCCACGTTAGCCAGATGCACAAGTGGGCGCACATGTCTAGAGTTCATTTGCAGTGGCTGTAGGCCCTGGCGCACCCGTTCTCTCTCTCTCTGCCTTTTTCTCTCTGTCTGTCGCTCTCAAAAATAAAAAAGAACAACCCAAGCCAAAACAAAAACCCATGTAGACAGACACCCCCCCCCCAATAAAACAAACCCAAACCACATTCAGTATCTTAAGTAAAATTTCAGGGTGTTTTCAGAACCTTGAAGCCCCTGGACCCTGGATTATGAATTCTTACTAGAATCACTCAGAAAGCAGACTAGCAATGTGGTAATGTGAAAGGTTCAGGTTTCCTGGACAAGTTTTAGCCCTGAGTAGTCACGCTCCCTTTTTGAAAACAAGACAAAACAAAACAAACAGAACAATTACAACTCCCTATATTTAACCTCAAGGTTATCCCGGAGGGGTCCAGTCTTAGGCAGTAATGCTAAAGGCTTCTAGCCAAGCAGTGAGTACTCTTTGAAGAAGTTAAGTTCAGCCCAGCAAAATGAATCCTTGTTTGATAATATCGTTTACATTTCCAAATCCTGGGTATCAAGCTTTCTTCCTATCCCTTGTGGCCCTTCCTAAGTTTAGCTGCTGGTGTAATGGGGTAACCATGGCAACAACCACCTGCCTATTTAAAACCATCTCCAAAGCTAAATAAGGAAGCCTAGAGAAAATGGCTGCTTGCCTGCATCTCAGTGGACAATTTAAGCACTCCCGTGTGTTTTGACACAGGGGCAAACAAGCAGGATAGAAGGAGCATGGCCCTGAAGTTCTTGACAGGGACTGTCTTGGTGACCTTGTAGAACAGAGGCTCCCTCTGAACTTTTACAGATTCATTTCTAGATAAGCTCATGGATTTAAATTCAAACCCACATGCCTGTCACCACCTTCGTCTCTACCAAGTGAAGAGAGAGGCCTGAAGTCAACCTCCAAAACGAGTCATGTTAGTGGGACTTGGGAAGGAAAACAATCACACAGGTCCCGGGGAATTTGTGCATACTTAGTACTGAGGTGCACAGTTTTTTTTTTTCTGCTTTATGTATCCTTCTAGTTGACTAAATCATGCTGTTCACCAATGCTGTATAATATGGAGAAACTTCTTCCTCCCTCTGCATCCTTGTTCTCTACAACCACAGAGACGGGCTTGCTTCCCACCACAGGAGACCATTTGGCAACGGCTCTGTGGCTCACTCTTCCCCAAACACCCAGTACCATCACTCTTTTGTATCATTCTGTACAGCTGGTTCCTTCTCCCTGGGTCGCCTTTCACTTTTTGACAACCTGGAAAATGTATTTTTTATTTGATTTCCGGATGGAGCACCTCTGACATTGTAAAACTCGCCACCCCAAGCTTCCCGCCCTAGCTTTGTTTCTTTCGACCGCCCCTGTCCACATCACTTCACGCAGACCATCGTGCACATCCCATCCGCTTCCCGGTGCTCTCCACAAGGGGCTGTGAGCGCCCAGTATCAACCCAAAATACCCACAACATAACGCCTGGTTATACAGTATGTTTTCAGAAGATATTGGTGAATGAACGAACAAGTGACTGAATGAATGGAGCCGACAGAGTTCACAGGCACAGGTGCATGAGAATTTGCAAGGGTACTTATGTTTGTGATGAAGACCTTAATGACCTGTAGAAGGGTCAGAAGAGAAATGCTTTTTTAGAACAGCCATTGTACATGTGTGCAGGAGCGGAAAAGATGAAGGGAAGACACTGGAATTACAAGCCTGAGACTTTAGTGTAGGGGCTGGCAGGAAACGTAGCATGTCGTAGGCACAGAGAGTCTCTGCGTGGCAGAGCAAGAAGGAGCATGCTATGACACAAGGCACACCTTAATATAGCTCAGCTGCTTCCAGAGCCCAAGCATCACTTCCTGAGTTTGATGTTTCATTGTGTTCCATTTCTGACCCCTAAGAAGATGTTTTCATTTCCTGATTAACCTCCCAGGCTGGACCTCCCAGACTGTGGGGTCAGGGTAAAGAGTAAAAGAAATGGCCAGAACTTTGCTGAGGTGGACTCTTCTCTGAATGCCTTCAGATAACACTCTAACTTCTGCTTTGAAGAGAACTCTGAGGCCTAAATCAAAGTCAGTCCCTTCAGATTCAAAGATCAAGTCCAAATTTTGATTCACACTCCTTCCCCGCTGCTTGAAGCTGGCGATGGAATTCAGTGGTCATCTTGAAATACTACAGCAAAGAGTAAAGAGAATGATAGAGATGGGCCAAGAGAAGAAAGAGAAGGAGGAAGAGGGGAAAAGAGCAACTGGACAGTTCCAGGGTAGTTACATGCCAGTCACACTCACTTCTGGTAAATTTACTCCACTCCGCATGGCAAGAAGGGTTTGGGTTCCTTTGTGAAGGACCTAGTTTTCCCACCCCACCCTCACTTTTTTTTGAGGTAGGGTCTCGCTCTAGCCCAAGCTTACCTGGAATTCACTACACAGCCTCAGGCTCAAACTCGCAGCTATCCTCCTACCTTTCCCTCTCAAGTGCTGGGGATTAAAGACATGCACCACCACACTGGGCTTCCTTTGGTTTTTGAACCTAACGCCCTGAGTGCACACAGGGCACCAAGGTTGAGGCTGAACCTGGCTCGGCTGAGGGTGTCCAGTGCCTTTTCAGGGGCCTCTCTGCTGCTGCCCTCTGCTGTCTCTGAAGGCAGAGGCGCCTCAAGTTCTCCTTGCCCAAGTCCCAGGGTTGTCACCTCTTTGGTTCAGAGAAGGCTGGGAAGCTGTGAATTTGTTGGAAGCAGCCCAGTCCCAGGAGGGGCTCGAGCTACTCAAGAGCAGGATCTCTGCCACCCAAGGTAGGTGCTTCCCATCCCCTCCCATCACCAGATACATCCGTATTCACAGGTCTGCAGGGGATGCTTGGGGGTGGCTGCAGGTTTGGGGCCTTTTTTTTTCTTCTAGAAAATGGAAACCCTCCCTTCCTTCACACAGCAAGAAAGTGAAGTCCCAGGGCTAGCTGGGCCGAGAACATTCCTGCAGGAGCAGGTGGGAGGCTGGGCCTGGCTGCCTGCAAGGGGGTGGGAGGGGGGGTACAGATCACACTGTGGCCCTCATGCGGTTCTCTTACCTGCTGTTGAACTTTTCAGGGTGTCTCTCTCGCATCACGTGGAATCTGTGTGCAATGGAAGCATCCTGAAAGCAAAAGAGAAGGAAGAGGACTGGGTTAATGGTTGTGGTGTGTAGTGTGGAAGGAAGGAATACACACACACACACATACACACACACACACACACACACACACACACACGTTCTCACAGAATCCCCCAACCCTGAGACTCCATCACACAGGTTAGCCTCCAAGTCACTACTCAGACTGCAACAAGGGCTTGGCATACTGTCCAAGGTTAGGAGCTAGTGCCAAGCAGCACTCTTAGAGCCCAGATCCATTGCCTCCAGAGTACTTAGACTCATCCCTCTGTCCCAGGATCAGTGACCAGCCAGAGCTTCCATGGCAGGGAGTGATGCAAGCCACTGGTCTTCCAGCAGAATAAGGGCTCTGAGCGGGTGGAGAGCAGAAGCATCTGTTTGTGATCAAGTGTGGAATATTTTGATTCAAAGAAACAGCAAAAAATAGCACAGAGTTCCCATGGTCCATTTACTCAGCCTCCTGCAATGGTATCTACCACCTCACATAGTGACAGTACGTTGTCAAAAGCAGAAAGCTGACAGAGTCTGCCTATCAACTCATGATCGTCTGTATCACTGGAAATAAAATAACAATAAAAATAAATAAAATAAAATGACAATAAAAAGTGTGTGAACTGCCTAGTTCCTGCTTCCTGAGCATTCTATCCAAAGACTGCCTTCAAGGTCAGTAAGAGCATGCATCCTGAGCACACTTTGTTGTCTTCCTATTGGAAGACAGTCTGGGTAGAGGTGCTGGGCATTAGGAATAAGCAGCCTAATTGGGCTAGAGTTATGGGAACAACCCAGAAATGAGGGAGCTGATGCAGGCCTGCTCAGGAACAACAAGAACAAAATGCAGAAACTGGACTGGAAAGATGGCTTAGTGGTTAAGGCATTTGCCTGCAAAGTCTAAGTACCCAGGTTTGAGTCCCCAATACCCATGTAAACCAGATGCACAAGGTGGCACATATGTCTGGAGTTTGTTTGCAGTGGCTACAACCTGGTGCCCCCATTCTCTCTCCCTCTCTTTCTCACTCTCTCTCTCAATCTGCCTCATTCTCTCTCTAATAAATAAAATAAAATAAAATATTTTTAAAATGCAGAAACCTTTGGATGTGGTGGTACATGCCTGTTATTCCAGAGCTTGGGAGACTGAGACAGGAGGATCTAGAGTTGAGGGCCGGCCTGGACTAAAAGGTGATATTCTCTCCCTCTCTCCCTCCCTCTCTCTCTCTCTCTCTCTCTCTCTCTCTCTCTCTCTCTCTCTCTCACACACACACACACACACACACAAAATCAAACAAATAAAAAACTTCAGTAGGGACTAAGGAGATGGCTCAGCACTTAAAGGCATCTTATTACAAAGCTTACTGACCCAGGTTCAGTTCCCTAGCACCCACATAAAGCCAGATACAAAGTACATGCACACACACACGCACACACACGCAGAAATCAAATTAAACAAACAAACAGATTTAGTGGAACGTGTGTCTAAAATATGCCTGGAATTTCATATAACAGACTTTCAGTCACTGCGTTTTCCATTTCTTGGTAGGGAAACTCATAAAAGAACATTTCTGAATTCTTGTGTTTGTTCTTAACACCAGAAGTTATTACAAATACGGTTCACTGAGGAAGCCATGAAGAACCTGTTCTCTGTGTGAGGAGTTACAGTGGGGTTTGGGTGACCTTGGCCAGTAGCTACCACGTGAAATTTTGGAGAGCAAGTTAGGAAGATGGGCTTACTTTGTGGTTGGCAAATATTTCTTGCTGAAATAATGTCTTGGGAGTTTAATAACTAAGTTTTGTTGTTTTATTTTAATTTTTTTATTATTGGGGGGTTGAGGTAGAGTCTCACTCTAGCTCAGGCTGATCTGGAATTCACTATGTAGTCTTAGGGTGGCCTTGAACTCATGGTGATCCTCCTACCTCCGCCACCTGAGTGCTGGGATTAAAGGCGTGCGTCAGCCACCATGCCTGCCTAATTTTTTTATTTTAAATATTGTTTTATTTTATATAACTTATTTGAGAGATAGAGGGGGAGAGAGAGAGAGAGAGAGAGAGAGAGAGAGAGAGAGAGAGAGAGAGAGAGAGAGAGAGAGAGAATCGGTGTGTGCCAGGGCCTCCAGCCACTGCAAACAAACTCCAGATGCATGTGCCACCTTGTGCTTCTGGTTTATGTGGGAGCTGAGGAATTGAACCTGGGTCCTTGGGCTTCACAGGCAAGAGCCTTAACCATTAAGCAATCTCTCCAGCCCAATAACTAAGTTTTTACTACCCATTTGTTCTTTTAGTTAAGATGCATCATGAACCGTAAGGTCTAGGTGAAGTTCCCTTGTGGTCACACGATGGGAGGTGTGTAAACCCCAGGTCCCTTCCCACCCCTAGGCCCACATAGCAGCTTTCCTGGGCAGCAGGACTTCCTGTCCTAGACTATGCCAGCTTCCTCTCTCTCAGCAAGTCTTGGCAAACATATTCAGTAAGATTCACATGACATTTATCAAATGCTTCTTTAGAACTCAGGAAAACACTTCATCTATTTGGGTTCCTTTGAAGCACTAATTTTCTTCTGTCTGAAAACAAAATAAAATGCAAAAAAGAAAGAAAGAAAGAAAGAAAGAAAGAAAGAAAGAAAGAAAGAAAGAAAGAAGGAATAACCAAAACCCCCAAACCCCAAACTCACGTGTTGCCTGGCACAATGTGCACTTGACCACCACTACCCTCAGTCCAGCTGAGGCTGGCTCCTGGGAGGTATGCCCAGGCTCCTCCTTCTACAGAGGGCTGATTGTTATCGGGTTTTCCATCACTAGAATTTTGTGCACTTTCTTTTTTCTAAAGACCAGCCTTGATAATAGTAGTAGTCTGCTTGTGGCTCCTAATTGGAAACTATAATCCCTTGGCAAGTAGACAGAACGGCAGGGAGAACTGTGTGATCCTTGCACCGGATCGATGGTGAACACTTGGACCAGGCTATTCTACCCGAGGACTAAAAAAATCGAGATTTCTTTTGCTCTCTTGAGTTGTTCTGTGTCAAGTATTGACCTGGATGTATTTACACTCACTAGGGATTTCATTTTTGAAGCCAAATTTAGAGTTCAGATATTTTCTTGGTGAGGATTATAGCAAAATTACACCTCCACCCTAGATAGGGTGGTGGGAATTGCAGACCCTTGGGAACAATAGTATTTCAGAGGTCCTCACACCCACAGCATACTCTGTGCGGAGTGAAGAGATGAAGCAATATAATGGACATGGGTTTGCTCTTTCTGCAAGCAAGTCCTCAAGCACATGTTTGGATGAAGGACTTTGGCTCCTTTCAAACATAAGCTATTATTACTTGGACTCCGAAAGAGATACTGAAATGTCTGCATCAGTACTAGCCAACAGAAATACAGTATATGGGCTGGGGAAATGGCCTAGCCATTAAGGAGTTTGCCTACGGAGTCTAAAGATCCCGGTTCAATTGCCTCGGACCCATGTAAACCAGATAGACAAGGGAGTGCATGTGTCTAGAGTTTGTTTGCAGTGGCTGGAGGCCCTGGTGTGCCCATTCTCTCTTTCTCTCTCTTTTTCTCAAATAAATAAATAAATAAATAAATAATTAAAAAAGAAACATAGTATATGCCATATTTGTGACACAAAAATTTCTAGAAGCCACATAGAAAAGTAAGAGAAACAGATGAAATTAATAATCATCGTAATATTTATAATATGACATTATATTACAAATATATCACAGTATATTTGTAATAATAAAAATTAACAATGTTTCAACTATTAACTCAATATACCCCAGTGCTATTTTAATGTGTAGTCAATATAAAATTATTGATATTTTTTATATCTCATTTTTAAAACATGGTGTTCATTTTATATTTCCAGCACACCTTACATTAGGCAAGCCCATTTCAAATATATAGTGGCCATGTGTGGCTCCTGGCTGCCATACTGGACAGTGCGGGATCAAGTCACTTTGGTGACTTCTGGATAGAAAGAGGAAAGACAGGGCAAGACAGACTATTTGAAATTTGGATTGTTCTGAAAATCTACAGAAGATTGAAGGATAGAAAAAAGTGTAGACAGCTGGTTCAAGTCACTTCTCAAGGAGTCCCACAGGTGACACATTAGAACTGAATGAGGGGCTGGAGGGATGACTTAGCAGTTAAGGCATTTGCCTGCAAAGCCAAAGGACCCAGGTTCAACTCCCCAGGACCCATGTAAGCCAGATGCACAAGGGGGCAATGCGTCTGGAGTTTGTTTGCAATGGCTATAGGCTCTGGTGTGTCTATTCTCTCTCTCCTTCTTTCTTTATTAAATAAATAAATAAATAATTTAAAAAAAGAACTGAATGAGGACAGCATGCAAAAGTTTGCAGGCAAATTATGCCTTATTGGTACTTTCCCTACTGGGGAGGAGGCTCGTCATTGTGGGACACTTGGCTGGTGAACTCCAATGACCATCTATAGGGTAGAAAATCATGAATGGGCTAATGGCTCCCTAGCAGCCAAAACTCATTTCCCTGAGTCAAAGAATTAGCTGTCCAGCCCTCTTGTTAAGACTCAGTGAAAGCCGAGCCTGTGAGGGGTTCCAAGTTCCGCAGGCTCCAGCAATGATTTTGCAGCCCCATACTTCCTGTCACTGATACCTGGCCATCCTGACATTTCTGCTAATCCAGAAATAGAGAGCAGGGAGGAAGAGGCCGCAGAAGCCAGAGGAAGTGGTGTCCTGGATGACTATTTCAAACCTCTTGCCAGTGCGTAGCCTCTCTCAGAAGGGTGACAAGGCCAAAGAGCTCAAGCCTCCCTGGAGAAAGCTGGCATGTGGATGGGGATGCGGTGGCAGTGAGCCACAGTGACTCCTTGGATGGGCCAGGAGAGTCTGTCTTGTTCAACCTCCATCTATGTGAGCTAATTGGGACAAGCACCAACCCACAGCTCCCAGGGGCCCCAGAGCCCAGCGTTGCCATTGTCTTTACAAAGGCAGGTAGCAGCCACGTGGTGTTAACAAGTATTGTGGGTTCCTCGGAGGGTCACAGACGTCACAGGCATCTCTTTTCCAAAGGAGTCTGACTCTATTTAATCATCCCAAGGAGGCAGAATTTGGTTAGTTTACATTCCTACTTCTCTTACGGTTTGGGAAGTCAAATAGGAAGCAAGACCTTCTGCAAATGTCAGCCCCAGACTCTGTTAGGGTTGTGTTGGTTACTTATTTTCTCAAGATTTTCACCGTCCAACTTTTAAAGAGCGAGCATACAGACCCTGCAAACATTTTATTGAGAGAAAGCTAAGGGCACACCAATGAGATAAAAATAGTCCCTCTTCCTCACTCATCTGAAATACCACCTTAAATGTGTACAAACCAAAGGCATATATATATATATATCACAAGGAAGATATTCTTGGGATAGTATATCAGCCCAGGGCTGCATGATGTAAGTGTGTTGGCCATTGGGGTATCTGTTTGGGTGTGATTCCTTGGAGGACATTTAGCCTCCCTCCCTCACACTGTCTCCTTCCCTCTTGCCTTTATTTCTTCTTTGCGCAAGAATGCATTAGAGCCAGGATTCCTGGCTGTTGGGTTTAAGGTTCGGTATCTAGTTGAGGGGAGGTTGTTGATTTTTTTTTTTTGGTGTGCCCATGCATTTGGTCAGTTAAAACACCATTTCAGCTGGACACTGTGTAGAGACAGTCAGGTATTAGGAACTGTTATTTGTAAAAAATATTTTATTTAGTTATTTATGAGAGAGAGAGAGAGAGAGAGAGAGAGAGAGAATGGGCGCGCCAGGGCCTCCAGTCACTGCAAACAAACTCCAGATGCATGCACCCCTCGTGCATCTGGCTTACATGGGTCCTGGAGAATTGAACTGGGATCCTTTGGCTTTACAGGCAAACGCCTTAACTGCTAAGCCATCTCTCCAGCCAGGAGCTGTTATTTTTGCCAGCCAGAGCTGTCTGTGTTAAGGAAGGGAAGATGTGGTGCTGAGGCTTTGAGGTGGCCATGCCCATAACTGGTTATCTGGGAGCTCCTGGGCAGCCCAGCCAGTGCCCCCACTGTTCACTGGCTGTGGATGGGGCCAGCTCTCTGCTGCTTTGCAGCACCTCTCTCCTGCACTTACTTCAGCTCTAGTTTCGGTGTGCTGACAGCCACTTCCTTTGACCATTTTTCTCTGTGCTAACGGCTGTCTTCACTCTCTGTCACCTTGGTCAGACCATCAGAATGATCTTGGAGGCATTGTTAAAAATTCAGATTCTGGGGCTGGTGGGATGGCTTAACAGTTAAGGCATTTGCCTGCAAAGCCAAAGGACTCAGGTTCGATTCCCCAGGACCCACATTAGCCAGATGCACAAGGGGGCACATGCATCTGGAGTTCATTTGCAGTGGCACCCATTCTCTCTGTCTGTCTGTCTGTCTGTCTCTATCTCCCTCTTTCTCTGTTAAATGAATAAATAAATAAAATATTTTAAAAATTCAGGTTCTAGGCTAGTGAGATGGTACAGTGGTTTGAACCCCATGTAGGGTGGCACGTGCCTTTGTATTCCTAACATGCTTATGACAAGCTCATGGGTCAGCTTGTCTGACCTTCCTAGTTCAATGAGAGAGTCCCTCAAAAAAAAAAATCGGAGAGGGCTAGCACCCTGAGGTTATCTTCTGATTTCCAAGCACTTTCTTGTACATACATACCACCCCTCACCACATACATATACACGTAAAAATGCAAAATCCCAAACCTACTGAGTAAGGAGGACCCATATCCAGAGGCTATCCTCTGCTCTCTGCTCTCCACACACATTCTTGCACGTACATCACACACAAACACACACACATACCCGCCACCTACACATACACATAAAAACATAAAACCCCAAACCTACTGAATACGACCATAAATCGGAATCTGGTACAGGGTGAGATTTCTATTTCTGACAGCGGGTGCTGGGGAGCGATCTCACACTGCTGTCGTGGCTGTGTGAGGAAGGAGGGGGCTGTGGACACAGCTCAGCAAGGCTCCGCGGCTCTGCCACACACTGGCCTAGATTCACTCTGCAGGTCTCTGAGCTAGAGTCCTTCTGACAAAACCCACATGCCTGATGTCTGATGACGGTCAGACAACTGGGTTTGAGGTGCCGTTGATAAACGCTAGCGTGTTACACTCTGGTTACTGTGGGACAAAGATAAGAGGTTTGGTAAAGCCGGTGATGGGGTGAGGGGGAAGGAGGCCCACACTGCAGTGCACGCCCACACCCCTTGGCCTCAGTCACCTCTGACTGGCAGGAGCTCAAGACTACAGCTGCTGTTGGTGGAAATGGAATCTGAGCTGAAAAGGAAAGGGACCTGAGTGTAAGACAAGGAGGGTGACAAGTGACTGCATAGGTCACTGGAGGTGGCCCAGAGTAGGGCTAGGGAAAGCTTCCCTCCACCTGTTATTGGGGGAGCCATGGAAGGGCTGTATCAGCACGGGGCCCAGTCATCCCTCGCTTAGCTTGTCCCAAGTGCACCATCTCTGCCCTCTTACAGCCTGACCTTGGGCCTGCCAATGCCTCTCTGTTCTTTCCTCTCCATGTTTCAGTCAGAAAAAGTGCTGGGGGGTGGGGAGATGGTTCAGTGGTTGAAGGTGCCTGGCTGCAAAGTCTGCCAGCCCCGGTTCAATTTCCCGGTACCCACATAAATCCATATGCACAAGGTGGTGCATGCATCAGCTGAAGTTCGTTTACAGTGGCTAGAGGCCCTGGTGTGCCCATTCTCTTTCTCTCGATCTCAAATCAATAAAAATAAAAACCAAAGTAAAAAGAGTGCTGGATTAGGAGTTAGAAAATGAAGGCAAATCCCTTCATTTTGAATTTGTGCGTCTTTACTCAGAAAATAAAGATAATAATGTTCCTTCATATCCTAAGAAGAATAAAAGTCCTATAAATATGGTCATTTTAAGTCTATCTATCTATCTATCTATATACATATATGTCCTGATTATTTTACATTCTTTTCTCTCCCATGTTTCTCATTTTAGTCCTGTTAAAAAAATAAAACCCCTTCCTTAAATCTGACATCCTGTCAAGCTAAGTGTTACCCTTTCTCCTTGCAGTCCTGCTTTTTAAAAAACACCAGCATTT
Organism: Jaculus jaculus; assembly: GCF_020740685.1. Taxonomy (NCBI): domain Eukaryota; kingdom Metazoa; phylum Chordata; class Mammalia; order Rodentia; family Dipodidae; genus Jaculus; species Jaculus jaculus. The sequence continues at coordinate 135,396,697 of NC_059106.1, read as the reverse complement.
AAAAAAAATTTTTTTTTGGTTTTATTTTTATTTACTTATTTGAGAGCGACAGACAGAGAAAGAGGCAGAGAGAGAGAGAGAGAATGGGCACGCCAGGCCTCCAGCCACTGCAAACGAACTCCAGACGCGTGCGCCTCCTTGTGCATTTGGCTAACGCGGGACCTGGGGAATGGAGCCTCGAACCGGGGTCCTTAGGCTTCACAGGCAAGCGCTTAACCGCTAAGCCATCTCTGTAGCCTAACACCAGCATTTTTTTTGTTCATTTATTTATTTATTTATTTATTTATTTATTTATTTGAGGGCGACAGACATAGAGAGAAAGACAGATAGAGGGAGAGAGAGAGAATGGGCGCGCCAGGGCTTCCAGCCTCTGCAAATGAACTCCAGACGCGTGCGCCCCCTTGTGCATCTGGCTAACGTGGGACCTGGGGAACCGAGCCTCAAACTGGGGTCCTTAGGCTTCACAGGCAAGTGCTTAACCGCTAAGCCATTTCTCCAGCCCGAAACACCAGCATTTTTAAGAGAGGTGTGGGTGATGATGATCAAGGAGTGCAAGTGTCCTTCAGTCTGGGGCCAAAGGATGGCCAGAAGGTACCCAACACTGGGAAGCATAACCCCACCCAGGGAGGCAGTGAGGAAGGTGTCAGAGGGAGGCACGTCTGGGCTAAGAGTAGGCAAGAGTAGGTGTTCTAAAGCACCTGCCAAGAGTCCTGAAACCCCCTCTGTAAGAGATGAGGACTAGAATCCTAAAGCCTTGCACAGTGGGGAGCATTCTGTAGGTGCTCGGTAGAGCCCCACCACCTCCCAAGCCCTTCCCCTCTCCCCACCCGTCTCCTGCAACCTGGGAAGCAGAGCCCACTCTGGGTTGGAGCCAAGTTCAGTGTGACAAGCTGACTCAGCTACACGAGCTGGGCTGGGACTGGGGGACGTACCAGGAACACAGCATTGTCTGTGTGTGAGCAAGTGTGCACAGCATGTTCTCGTGTATCCGAGGGAGGAGGTGAGTCAGGCGCGTGAAAGCCATCTCTTCAGTGTAATGCAGAGAGCACACTGATGAGGTAAGAGTAAAAGGCTGTGGGAGGCCCTTGGGATCGGCCAGAGGAAGCTCCCCCCCCCCCACATAGGTGTATGAAACACTTGCGACCGGTGGGTGGGGTGACGGGACAGAGAGGAGAAGACAGGAGGAGTGGAGTTCTGGATGCTAAGTCTGCCAAACCGTTGGGAGCTCATGGACAGCCCTTGAAGATGAGAATTCTCAATTTCTGGAGCCCATGTGAGAGTTTCCTTCTGACTTTGCCCCGTGGTATCATCTTTCTTTAATTGCTTCAAATTACTCAATGAATGTATGTGCGTTTGGAAAAAATACCCAGTCTTTGCTTATAGGGTGAAGAATTTCTTCTGCAGTTGGGGGTGGAATCTGCTTATGTAGTCAGGGACATAACCATGCCAGAGTTGAGGATGCTCGGCTCAACTCAGGGCTAAGAGAAGGCAAGACAGGTTAAGAGGAGGGGTCCAGGATGGGTGCTGGAAGCCTGGAACCCTTCTTGGGAATTTGGGGGTCATGCCAGAAAAGCAATCACTGAGAACTCACCACGCCAATGGAGAAATAGTTGTTCATAATGCTGTAGGGGACCTGGTCCCCATTCTCCACCTCCTCCCTGGGGATGACTTCTAGGTACCAGCGGTCCAACATCACCAAGGGGCTCTGCTCGATGTCCTTCAGGATTTTGGTCAAGCTGCCCCCTTCGTAACCTGTAGAGGATGACATGGCATGTGCCCCAGAATAGAGAGGCTGAGCTGTGGCTGACACACAGGTAGCTTCCAGGACAGGTTGCCCCATACTTGTGTTCTCTGAGCCATGGAAAACAGGACAATCAGGACAAGAGGCTGAGCAGGGATGGGGGGTGGGGGAGGGATAAGGGTGAATGCTGGTTGGAAGCAAGCTGACCTGTGAAGCTGAGAATTGGAGGGTTGATAAAGAAGAATGAAACTACAGCATTTGCAGGGAAATTGATGAAACTAGAGATCACCATGTTAAAATCAATAAACCAGACTCAGATACTCAGACAGTACATGTTTTTGTTCATTTATGGAATAAAGATTAAACAATATATATGTATAAAATGAAAGAAGTAGAAGGAGGATTTTTATTTAGGAGGAGGAAGGAACCAGAGGGTGAAGGAACAAGAGAGGACAATGGGGTGTGAATATGATTAAGGATTATGATATGCACGCATAAAGTCATAGTAAAAGCCATTATTTTATTTTATTTTGGTTTTTCGAGGTAGAGTCTCACTCTGGTCCAGGCTGACCTGGAATTAACTCTGTCATCTCAGGGTGGCCTTGAACTCATGGCAATCCTTCTACCTCTGCCTCCTGAGTGCTGGGATTAAAGGCATGTGCCACCACGCCCGGTTCATTATTTTATTTTAAAAATACTTTTATTTATTGGAGACAGAGAGAGAGAGACAAAGAATGAATATGGGTTTGCCAGGATCTCTTGCTACTGCAAACCAACTCCAGATACATGCACCATTTTGTTCATCTGATTTTATGTGGGCACTGGGTGTTGAACTCTGCACTGGCAGGTTTTGCAAGCAAGGGCCTTTAACTGCTGAGCCATCTCCCCAGCTCCAAACCCATTATTTTGTATAACGAAGACATACTAATAGAACTGGCCAGCTGGATGCCTGGGAAGCTGTGTGTGGGAGATAGTAGGTCTATTCCAAGACTGAGTTACATGGGGGATGCACAGTGTGGCGGTAGATAGACTGTTAGATGGCTGACTTCCTCTGACTCTGGTCTCCAAACAAGAACCAATTTTTAACACTGACTCTGCTTGGCCTGGTACTGAATCAACCCCTGAATTCAGCAGCCACCGGGAGTCCCTGCCTGTCTTCTGCCTGCTGGGTGGATCCATCTTCCCTGGGATGAGCTGGACTTTGTCCTCCTCAGCATGCCCAGCTCCACTTGTGTTTGCAGAGCTCTCCTTAGCTCCTGCCCCTTGCTCTGTAAGCAGATCATACGCTGTGTACCACCTTAAGGACATTTCAAAATGAAAGCCACAACCCAGGGGGCCTGCCATATATGTTCTTATTAAGTCTTGTGATGAGCCTGCACTCCAAGTCCCAAATCAGAAGATCATTAATTTGGGGAAGGGAGAGTTTCATACAGAAAACCCCCACTATGTAAGTCCATAATGGGATGAGCACTGGGGAGAGAACAGTAAGATTTGATCTTTAGCCCAAAGTTGACTGGAGAAGGCAGACTTAAGCTGATGGTTTCAGGGCAATAGTAAACATGGGAAATAAGGAGCCTGCAGGAGACTCTTTTTCTAGGGCTCAACTCAGAGCGCAGAGGAATGAGTCATGGTTCAGATATGACCGTGGCTGAGCATCCCGAGGTAGCGTGGTAGCATGCAGACTCACCTCCTCCCCATCGGAGACATCTGGCAAGGTCATTCCCTGTTCCAAGAGGCAGGACGGCCACCGGAGGATGCTTTGCAAAGTTGGCCCTATCTGAAACCCACACAAAGGGACAGAACTGTATGGTGTGTGATGACGGGATGGTTGGATATTCCTATACTCCTCCATAGCAGTCGCTGAAAACTTCCCATGAGGGAGAACACAGTGCTTCTTAAGGCCATTTATTTCATCTGCAGTGTATTGTCCACTACAAATTGTGCCAACGCTGTCAATGAATGCTTCTCATTAACCTAATCTGTCTTCCTATGACATGCACTTGTTTATCCCAGTTTTATCCCAACTCTGTTTTTCAAGGTGGTAGCATGTGCCTCAAAAATATTGGTTCATGTGATTTTAATACTTAATGATACTTGCTCCCATGTATCTCCCAGAACAACAATGCAGAGATGGACATTCATGAAAGCAAATTCCAGAGCCAGAATCCAAACCTAGATCTCTGTGAGTCCATGTCCATTCTCTCCCCTTCAGGAGCTGGGAAGGTGCAGAGATTAAGGAAACAGCTGAGTGTAAGACAATAGGGAATGGTGTGCCATTTATGACACTGAAAAAGCTCACCTAAAGCCACTCAGATTTTAAAAGTTGAAAAACAACATTGTTTATAAAGAAAACATTGTGGGCAAGAGAGATGGCTTAGCTGTTAAGGCTCTTGCCTGTGAAACCTAAGGACCCAGGATTGATTTCCCAGTAACCATGTGACCAGATGCACAAGGTGGTGCATGAGTCTGGAATTTATTTGCAGGAGCTGGAGGCCCTGGCACACCCACTCTCTCTATTTGCCTTTTCCTATCTCTCTCCCTTGCTCAAATAAATAAATAAAATATTTAATAAATGTGCCAAGTAAGCAAAACCTACAGGTATTATTTGACACCCACATGCCAGTTTATCATTTCATTATTTTCCCTGCTTTCCAGAATGACAAATGGAGATCCCTACTCTTTCTCCATTGTTGGTGGTGAAGGAACATTGGATAGAGTAGTCGGGGAAGCACAACCAAGCATGTTTTCCTCTGGATACAGATCTGTAGCATGTTGGCAGGGCAGGAGAGGGTGAACAGAGAGATGCAGGCACCTCTGGGCTTGGGGCGGTTACATAAGCTCTTCCATACATGAGGCCTTGGACGAAGAGACAGGAAGAGCATCAGGATTTAGCAGGGGACTTCAAAGAGGGCTGCCTTGACAGAATGGAGGTCCCAGGTTGTCCCCCCACCACACACACCCTGCAAATTATCTGACAGGTATCAGAAGTGGCTCAGTTTGGTGCTGAGATTTCCACTGATGGGCTGAGATGGAAAATGGAGCAATGCAAAGGACTCTTTCATTGTTCACAAGATGTGATTGGCATTCACACCTCTCTGCCTTTGCATACGTCAGTCTCATTGTTCTGAAGGCTATTGAGCCCTAAAATCTGCACATCCTCCTAGACTTCCTCTTCCTCCACCTCATTCATTCACAAGTTACTTTCCATGTGCTATCTCCTTAAGGTATCTCCGGGCAGCCTCTTCCTTCCATCCCCATGGTGATGCCTGAGTGCAGGGCCGGTTCCTTCCCATTGGTACCATGCCACCGCTTCTGCTCTGTCTTCCTCCAGTTCCATGCACCTCGTATGATCTTCACAGCAAGGAGGGGCGTTCCAGGCCACGCCAGTGCACTGTTTTACCTGGGCTGTGGCTCTCCACTACCGTTAGTGTGCCACAGTAGGTCTTCGGATCCAGGCTCTGCCTTTCTTCCCGGCTTCCACCTTCCGCACACCTATCCTGGAGTGTTTTCATTTCCTGAAGTCACAAAACTCTCTGGTGCTGTGTTCAGAAGCCACAACTGGAAGCCCTCCCTGGCTGTCTGAATCCAAACCTGGCACTTTCACCAGTGTCTCCTGAGCACCAGGGATGACCTCATCCTAATCTCTGGATATTGCCAACATGCTTGCTCCCTGAGTGGCCTGCAACCTCCTGAAGGAATGTGTTTCATTCCCCATGACACCTCCACATGGATCCACTGAGGCCTGCTATATGCCAAATGTCATGTGAAGTCAGGCTTTCGTGGTACCCAGAGGGGGTTAGAAGGCAGAGCTTTGTGAGGTTGTCACAAAAAGAATAAATAATTTCACATGTTTATTGGAAAGGAAAGGGGCATGGTTCTCTGCCAAGGTGACTGAGGCTGGATCGTGTGCTGGGGAGGCCCTCCGAGGGCTGAAGGCTAAGTGGAGGCTGACAGGCAAAATGCTGGCGAACATTCTAGATGGGAGGACCACTTGCACCAGGCCCTGGATAGTGAGAATTGCTGGTATGTTCAAGGGTCTGAGAGCAGGAATGGGTGGCTGGAGGGAGGGAGGGACGGCAAGGCTAAGAGGATGAGCAGTAGCCGGACCACCTGAGGCTCTGCAGTTCCCCGGAAGGGCCTTCCGATGTACCCTGTGAACTCTGGGAAGCTGCCTAGGTGTTTTGTGTATATTATGGACCCACTGGCATCCAACACGAAGCTGTAGCCGGTGGGGATCAGAGCAGGGACCTCAGCAGGAGAGAAGAGGCCCCTGGACCTGTGTGCAAATGTGCACTGAAAGAAGGAAGGAGAGCCCTATGCAGTTATCTTTTCCCTTTCCCCCACTGCCTTTGTTTTGAGTGGCACCTGCCATGTTTGTTCTCTACAGGTGGATTTGGTAGAATGTTCCACCAAGCACGTCTTTCTCCCTCATGATGAAGCGGGGGGCCATGTGAATTCTCCAGTACTGCAACCATCGGTGCTCTGCTGGCGGGCAGAGCTTCCCCGGCTCCTGGAGGAAGCACTCCTCTCTCCTCCCACAAACAACCCCAGAGCTCTTGGTGACGGGAGAGTGGGGATGGCTGGCATGGAAACCAACCAGGTGGCTGATGTGCCTTCTCCTCTCCCGGAGATGTCCTTGCCACTCCGGAGGCTGCACCTCTCCTGCTTGGCACAGAGGCGGGTCTAGTTCTGGCCCAGTCTTGACTCTTCTTATTCCCTCTTCAACTTGTGTCCTCCAGCTGGCTGCAAACACTCTTGCTTCTACCTCCCAAAGAGATCCAGAATTGGGCCACTCCTCACTGCTTCTCTGCTTCCACTGGGGCCCAGATCTCTCTGGACTCTTCTTACTATGGGACCTCTTAACTGGTTCTCTCTCCTCTCTCTCTCCCTATATAATATACATATATAACAGATATATATATGTGATTTTTAAATATATTTTAAAGTATTTTATTTATTTATGAGAGAGAGAGAGAGAGGAAGAGGAAAATAGGCAGAGAGAGTGAGAGAGAAAGGGCACACCAGGGCCTCCAGCAGCTGTAAATGAACTCCAGATGCATGTGCCACCTAGTGCGTCTGGCTTTAGGTGGATACTAGGGAATTGAACCTGGGTCCTTAGGTTTTGTAGGCAAGTGCCTTAACCACTGAGCAATCTCTGCATCCCTAAAATAGTTTTTTTTTCTTTTTGGTTTTCGAGGTAGGGTCTCACTCTAGTTCAGGCTGACGTGGAACTCACTGTGTAGTCCCAGCGTAGCCTTGAACTCATGGTGATCCTCCTACTTCTGCCTCCTGAGTGCTGGGACTAAAGGTGTGCGCCACCGTGCTCAGCCTAAAACAGCTTTTTAGAGGCAGAGTCTTCTAACCCAGAATGGTCTGGAAGTCACTCTGTAGCCCAGGCTGTGCTAGAACTCATGGCAGTCCTCCTACCTCACCCTCCAGAGTGTTGGATTACAGGCGTGCACTTTACCCTCCACTCTGTTATGATCTTTCTCTGCTCAAAACCAGATTGTTGGCATACTCCCACTATAAAAGCCATATGACTATATAATGCCCTACGTGTCCACATGCCCTGGTTCCTCATTACTCCTGCTTCGTCCTCTGTGATGCTGCCTGTGCATACTCTGCTCTGGTCACGCTGGCCTGCCTTCAATGATCCCACCTGTTCCTACTGCACAGCCTTTGCGCTCGCTGCTCCTTTTGTCTGGATTGCTCAGTATCCACATGGCTTGACCTTCCTCCAGGTCACCTTGCAAATAGCTTCTTCTATGTGGGGACCTCCACCAGCCGCTCTATTTTAGAATAAACCCCACCCTTCCCCACCTCTGTGCTTACTTGCTCCTTTCTTGTTATATTTTAAAATATTTATTTATTTCAGAGAGGGTGAGACAAAGTGTGAGGAAGAGGGGGAGAGAGAGAGAGAGAGAGAGGGAGAGAGAGAGAGAGAGAGAATGGATGTACCAAGGCCTCCCGCCACTGAAAACGAACTCCAGATGCATGTACCACATTGTGCATCTGGCTCACATGGGTCCTGGGAAATTGACCCTGGGTCCTTAGGCGTCATAGGCAAGTGCCTTAACCACTAAGCCATTTCTCCCACCCTCCTGTTATTTTAATTACCCTCTGATATTCTATGCATTCTACCCTTTATTTGTTGCCTTATTCTTGCTTCTAGAAGATAGGTTCCACTAGGGCAGGAGTTTTGCTTCTTGGTCCACTGTGGCATCTCTGGACCTGGGGTCTATTGACCTCCAAGGGCTTGGCCCATAAAGGAACACAGGCAGTGTTTGTGGGATGAGTGCTAGATAGACCCAGCCAGCTGAGGCTCATGACTCCCCTTGGACGCCTGACCTCCCCAGTGCCTCTTTCAGCTGCTTTCCTGCACTTATATTCAACACTGCAGAGTTAATTTGGGTTTGCAGGGTTAGAACTCAAACATGACCTATCCTAGAAGTTCAGCCAGTTTCCATCACTTTCTTGGGCTGAAGCCTTCAAGAGCTCATGGAGTTGGGCAGGAATGTGCTAGACCTTAGATATCCCAACCTCCAGTCTGTTCCATATGCTTTTTTCATATAGCCCAGCATCGTCTGTCTCTTCTTGCCCTGATCTGCACTTTCAGAATGTGTTTTCTGGTCTCAAGCTCCAGGTATTCATCTCAAGGTCATTAACTCTGGGATATACATCTCTGCTTAACTTCTTCGGACCTGCCTGTATCTGCAGGCCTACCTCAAATTCTAACCTGTTTTGCTGTTGCAGATATACTTTTGAGACAAGGCTCAAAATGAAACCCTCCATGGACCCATGGAGATCCTTCCGATGTCTCAATTTCTTTCTTTTTCCTATTCAAAGCAGATGATTAGTCAAATATCAGCCCAAAGGTAGGTACAAGGATGAATAAGACATGATTCCATTTCTCTCCCCCCCAATTTCTTTCTTTTGATTTTAAATTTACTTACTAAAAATAACCAGTGAGGCCCACCCAGCTCACTCTTACCAATGCAATCCAAAATCCAGCCGACAGTCCCATCTCCTCCGCAAGCTAGGACACGAAAGTCTGGTGTGTCCTGGAAGAAGTTCAGTCTGGGAAGCAGAAGGAAGGCCGCATTACTATTAGGTTGTGACTGACACTTGATTTTTCTTGAGTCTCCTTATCCCCTCAGAGGTTAAAGGTTAAAGTCTTGATTCTCTCTCTCTTTTTTTTTTTTTTTAAATTTTTCATTTATTTATTTGAGAGCGACAGACACAGAGAGAGAGAATGGGCGCGCCAGGGCTTCCAGCCTCTGCAAACGAACTCCAGACGCGTGCGCCCCCTTGTGCATCTGGCTAACGTGGGACCTGGGGAACCGAGCCTTGAACCGGGGTCCTTAGACTTCACAGGCAAGCGCTTAACCGCTAGGCCATCTCTCCAGCCCTTGATTCTCTTTTTTTTTTTTTTTTTTTTTTTTGGTGGGGGGGATGTCAGATGGTGAAAGAGTCACTTACTATTCTGCAACCAGAACTTACTATGCAGTCCTACTGAATACAGAGACAAATTTTGACCCAAATAGAAAACAGCTTTTGAGAATTTCCCAACCATTTGAAGAATCCAGTTTGCCTATTCTGATACCAGTACAAATGACCCATGATATTCTGATTCTTTTTAGGATTTCCTGACTGCTGTCCTTACAACTTCCCCTTTAAGAGTAATGTACTAAATCATCTGGCTCTTCATTTTCTCCTCTGTAGGCTCAGAGCCACAAGGAGTGAACACTTTGCTGTCCTGGGAGCCTGAACCCTGGATCATTGACCTCCAAGGGATCTGTGGGTAGAATCCAGAAGATCAAGAACTTGGAAGAGAAAACATTACTTTTCCATCTTCGCTAGTGTCTATGTGAAAAGTGCAGCATTTCCTTTAATTGTGAGTGTAGGTAACAAATCAGAGGTATTAATAATATTTATGACTTTGACAGCAGTGAAAATTCACAGCTAGTTTCACATTTTATTACCGTGCAGCACATATTTCATCTCTGCTCGTCCTGGCTTTGATTTTACAGGATGTTGATTGTGGACTACAGTGCTGCTAAGTGTGTTGATTTTAGGCATATGCATTCACATATCATGAATTTTTAAATATTGAAATAATTACTTTAAAAAATTTTTTTTCGAGGTAGGGTCTTGCTCTAGCTCAGGCTGACCTGGAATTCACTATGTACTCTCAGAGTGGCCTCGAATTCATGGCAATCCTCCTACCTCTACCTCTTGAGTGCTGGGTTTAAAGGCATGCACCACCACACCCGGCTTAATAATTACTTTTTAATATAATCAGTTTCCCTGTGGTAATCCTCTATTTTTTTTTCAAATGATACATTAGGAAATATTATTCTAGTATTTCCCAGACTGAAAAAAAAGTTCCTGGCACAAAAAGGTAAGAGCGTTTCTTTTAGAACAAACAGAACTTGTGGGCACCTGACATATCACTTAGGAAACTTAAAGTCATTTCTTCCTCTGTCCCCAGCCTGGTGGCCTGAGAAGACCGTGGAGGCTCCCTGAGTCACTGATGTCTGTGTAGGCAAATCAACATCCCCTCTCTTTTACGTCTCTTACAAACTTGGCTCTCCTCCAGAAAGTGAAGTCTGAATGGAGCTCCTTTCGGCTAGAGAGTCTGTCTGGCTGTAGACAGACGTTCACATTAGAGACACTCAGGAAGCCCTGCAAGTAGGCCTCAGTGTATCATCGATAGTAAAAACAATTTAGGGGTTGCATCCAGTACTGAAATTCCTTAGGAGAGTATGGGCTGGCAAAGGCGCTCCTGCTCAGGCACAAGGCTGGGCCGCCCAGCAGTAACTGAAAGTCAGAGTGGCCATGACAGCAACTGTAGCAGGTTAGGCGGGGTTAGTTATTTATGTACTTATTTTTGAGTAAGTTTTACAGATAAGTCTTGGCAGGAGTACTAAGTCTATACTCATTTTTTTTCTCCTTTTAACTGGATCTCTTACTGCCATTGCCATAAATAACTTCTTTATTTTAGACAGTAAAAGACAGGGACAGCTTCCATTTTTAGAGTCCTTACTTACTCCAGCCCCTGGGAGGAATCCCATTGAATCTAGAGTAGAAGAAATGCAGGTCAGGAGGTGGGAAAGCACAGCCCAGTAGACTGGCCAGCAGATGGCGGTAGAGCACCATAATCTATCAGCCTGCCCTTCCTGTCAGTGGAATGATATGTGTGTGTGTGTGTGTGTGTGTGTGTGTGTGTGTGTGTGTATACACACACACACACACACACACACACACACATACATACAGTCTTCCCTTCTTATACTTTCAACTACATTTTTGGTAACAAAGTACAGAAGGACACTTCACAAGTTGGTCAGAAGGTTGGCCCCGATTATTTTCCAAGAGCAAGGTGGAACGTGACAAAAACGAAGGACATCAGATGACAAGCGGGAAATGTTGAGAGGTGGAGATTAAAAAAGGTGACAGCAATTGAAGGCAGAGGCAAAGTAAAGATTGGTGTTTCCATACCCTGGAGTTGGACCCCCATTCTCCAGGTTGAACACTTGTTTGGGGTTGAGCAGGTAGTGGAATTTCCGAAGAATTCTGTGGAAAAAGAAAACAAAAGACAGAGAAGAAAAATGTCATTGTGAGAAATCACATCTTCCAAGAGGTGTTAGACACCCAGACCCTGATGTCCAAGGCCCACCTGGCACCCCTATATTCTCAGCCCTGGTCCAAGGCTGCCCCACCGTCTGATTCCAGCCCCCCTCAGGAACATCACCCATTTCAGAGGACAGGGCAGAGAAATCCAGAGAATAGGCCTGTCATTCTAAAGTGTCTTCTCCCATGGAGACCTCCTGGTAATCTGTATGACCTGCGCAGTGTGACTCTGTCCTTCGTGGACTGTCCAGAGGCATCAAAGGCCCCCTGGGGAGAGGACCGGGCGCTGTCCATCAGAGAACACTCAGGAGGAAAGCAGGAAGGCAGTAGCCCACGGCTGGGCTTGAACTTGGGGCTCCAGCTTGAGGCCCACTGGGTCAGGAGTCATGAGGGTGTCCTCTTGAACAAGGTATGAGTCCCTATAACTCTTGCTTGAGCCCTGTCTAATGTAATGTTTTCTTAACCTGTGTCCCAGATGGTTGTGCCATTGACTTGTGACCCCAGTTTGAGCAGACTTGGGAAGCAGAGCCACCCTGCCCCCTCCCCATCCCACTCTGCTTAGCCAACTCCAGCTCTCAGCAAATGATGCCTTTGCTTCTTGCAGTTGGAGATATGTCAGGAGGTCCTAATCAGGTGAGGCCCTTTATAGCTCAATCCAAGAGAAGACCTGGGGGACTATGAAGGAATAGGCACCCCCAGAAGTCTGACTCTGGGAGCCTTCACAGTAGCTCACGTGACAGGCCCTCTGCTAACCACAGGCCTATTTTAATCTTTCAAGTAATCCTTTGAGAGGAGACATCATTGTTATCTCACATCCCAGAGGAAGAAATCAAGGCACGGGGGCATTGAGTCCCTTGTGCCAGGTAATGAAGTGGCAAGTAAGTGGTGGCTGGGTCATGAGCCCAGATTTCTCTGTCTGCACAGTGTACTCTTGGATTTAAGGGAAGGAAGGAATTCTTAGCCTTTCCACTTTGAAAGAGAGAAGAACATACCTTTCTCCTTGTCTCCCTCCACTCTTGGGGTTCACCAAGACCAGCAGGGGATGGGTGCCGGGGGTTGGGATGACCTTGTACTTAAAAAGGAAGAGAGACATAAATGAGCGCTGCTTTGCTGGGTGTTCAGTGAGATGAAGGAAGATGTTCAGACAGCTTCAGAGAGGTGGATGGCAAGCAGCCCAGGCATGGAGGAGTGGTGGTGGGGAGGAGTCTTTCTCTGCTGGCTGAGTTTTCTGAGGGGCTAAGCAGCTACAGATTTCCAGCTTGAGAGGCCTTCCAGGAGTGTTAATGGCAATGAGGGTTTGAGGTTGGGGTCAGAGATGGGGCAATGGCACTATAGCTTCAAGTCATCAACAATGGTGTGGCATTGTGCCCGCAGCACAAGATTAAATTTTGTGAGGGACACCGCTGAATATGGGTCCCAGGGGGTATGACCACCTGGCTAAACACATCAAGAAAGCAATGCTCAGGGACTGATGCAGCCCCTCCCCCCAGCACCTTTCAAATCCATCTTTCCAGACCCAATTTTCCTCTAAAACTTACATTTCTCCCTCCCTCGTGGGTGCGTCAGCTCGGTGCCTCACTGTTGGTAACACATCAACATGTCCCAGACTGACTCGCCTCTTCCCTAAAACTGGTCCTCTCTCTTGCTTTCCTGTTTCTGTTCAAGGTACTGTAACATGCTGTTATTCAGGGGAGATCCTGAGCTACTGAGTCTTTCTCTGGAATGTCCCTTTATTTCTGGCAGTCACCATCATGTCCAAGCTTCTGGGGCCTTTCTCATCCCAGGGGGAGTCCTGTGCGATAAACTGCTCCATGGCTCCTCCCCCAAACAGCACATTAGGCATGTCACTTCTGCTCAGAAACCTTTGATGACATCTCATTGCCCGCAGGATCAAACCCAAATCTCTGAACCTGGCTTATGGCCTTCTCAGCCTAACCCTGTTTCTCTGCTCTTGCCTCCTTCCTTGTAACCCTCAACTGCAGGTCCAGCAAATGCTGACGTCACCTTCCAGTGAACGTCTCTCCTGAAAGCTCTCCATGCATCTGCTCACACTGGTTTCTTTTCCTGTTCCATGGTCTGAAATACCCACTTTTTTTTTTTTTATTGACTTTCCTAAAGAAATCCAAAATAGCTCAGGACGCAATCCCAAAGCAGCTTCTCTGTGAAGCATTTCTTAAACACTGGGACTAAAACTATTGCCCTGGAAATGTGAAATATCTTCTGGAGGTTTGTTTGTTAGCTTTTTTTTTTTTTTCATTTTCTTACACAAAAGCCTCAAGGTATCAGCTGGATTTTAAATGCATCAGGAGCAGGGTAGAGCTGTGTACATAACCCTCCTTCCATGGTGCTGGACATGAGTGGGGACTCAATAATTTTTTGTGGATTCATCTAAATGATATTCTGATGCAGAGTTATGGCTCTTCCCATGTTCAGTATCTAAAGCCTACATTTCCAGGTCTCAGACTACAGAGTCAATTAAAACTGCGTGGCATGTTTGTAAATTATAGTAACATTATTTAGGATTTTTAAGAATTTTTTTCATCTCCCCAGAGTGGTTGCCTGTGTGATAACTAGAAGCATCTTGGAGCCCTAGAAGTCAGTCTTTACCTCTACAAATGCTATTTAACACATTTATCAGGTGGTTAACATTTATCATTTAGCATGGGCCCTGTCCAGTTAGACTGATGCTGGTGCAGACTGTGTCTGTGTGGTGGCTTGAATATAAATGCATGCCCCCTACAGCCTGAGATATTGTTAATTAAGATTAAGCTTCCTGGGCTGGAGAGATAGCTTAGTGGTTAAGGTACTTGCCTATGAAGCCTAAGGACCTCAGTTTGATTCCCCAGAGCCCATGTAAACTAGATGCACATGGTGGCGTGTGCATCTGGCATTCCTTTGCAGTGGCTAGAGACCCCAGCATACTCATTCTCTCCCTCTCTCTCTCCACTAAATAAAAAAATATATTTTAGAAAAGGATTTAGCTTCCTATGTAGTCTTCAGCAGGCAGAGCCCTGCTGGAGGAGGCATGTCACTGGGGCGGATCTTGAGTGCAGCCCGGTGACTAGGTGTGTCCTGGGTCGGCCTGAGCTTGGGCTGCTTGAGCCGGCTGGTGTTGGTTTGCTCTCTCTGCTATGGATGCATGAGCCGCTGAGCCAGCTTCTTTCTGCTGGGACACAGCGTCCGCATCTGTAAGCCTGGCATAAACCCTTTCCTCTCTTAAGCTGCTTCTGCTTGGGTGTTTGTTGTAGCAGAGCAAAGGAACCACAACAGTCGGAGTGTGTATGTGTATCCCACCTGACTTACTGCCCTTCTAAGTGTCTAGAACCTTCTCCTCGAGGTGACTAGAACCTTCTTATCTACACATATCTCCCATCACTGCATCTTATGTTTTAATTTTCAAAATGCCCAGCCTGAATGCTCTCCACCTGACGGCTGCGTGGGAGGTGGGAAGCGCATCCCTTAGAACTTCATGGAGGGCACAAAGCAAAGATGTTCACTGGTGAGCCCAAGTAAACACAGGAGGTAGGTCTTAAATATACACTCAAGGATTAAGAACTTTTGAATCCAGTTTGCTTCGTTTTCGCAGGAAATGTTTTGGAGACATTTTGGCAATCTTGGAAAACCTACCATCTATTTTTATGCCACACTTTTGTTATTGTGTAGGAGGTCTGTATATTGAAGTTTTATGTAACTTGCTCTTAAAGAGGTGATCAAGCCAATTAGACCAGCAATGGGATCAGCCAATCTCCCAGCTCACCACTTGCCTACAGTGTGGCAGTCAAAGGTAACTCCAGAGGCCGGGAGTAAAGTGTCCTCCTGTGGGACAGAATTGATCAGATGAGAAAGCAAATGTTGAGATACATTTCTTTGGCACCCAAGCCCCATCCTCCCCGCCACAGCCTCGGGCCCACTTAGAGGAGCGTTTGCACTGTGAGTTCATGAGGTACCTGCATTACAATTTCACCCTTCACTGCTGCACCATCGGACTTCCCACCTTGCCTGTCCTGTGAGAAGAAAAAAGACAAGCATATTTTAACTGGGGGGCAGGGGAGGAAGCCTACTATAAAGGGACAAGATCAGATGAAAGCAAATAGCAAAAATCAACAAAGAGACTTTGTACATGGTGAGGTTTCAAAATAGGACTTTGGGATCTGGAAAGGGGAGTATGCCCCATGAGTTTCTCTTGGATGTTCCAAGTCCCTGTCATCACTTGCAATGATTTTAACCTTGAAACATAGGCCAGGAACAAGGTACAGAGTATGTGTGGCGGCGGGTAATGAAGATGGCAGACGTCTTGTTTGTTGTCTGAGGCACTTCGGCTGTGAGAGGCAAGGCCTTACACTTAGCTTTTCTGCTCAGTGCAACCATCGATGACACATCATTAAGCCACTGTCTTTAGTTTTACTTTTCCTATTTGTTGTTTCAATGTTTATTATTTATTTTATTGGAATTTATCTAGCATACAGTACACTTAGAAGAACGTCTGTGTATGTATATGCCCATGTAACTACTGCCTGTTCAAACACCATTCTGTGTCTCTAATACCACATTGTTTTTTCCTGGCTTTAAAATTTTATATAAATGGAATTATAGAACATGACTTTTTAATTTAAGAAGTTTTATATATTTATTTATTTGAGAGAGAGAGAGACAGAAAGGCAGATAGAGAATGGGCACACCAGGGCTTCTAGCCATTGCAAACAAACTCCAGATATGTGGGTACTGGGAAAATGAACCTGGGTCTTTTGGCTTTGCTGGCAAGCGCCTTAACCACTAAGAAATCTCTCCAGCCTAGAGCATGCCTTTTTTAGTCTATGTTTTTCTTGTTACTTAGCTTTATATCTTTGAAATTCTCTTTGTATCTAAGAATAGTTCGTTTTCATATTACCATGTAGTAATTCTTCGCATATGCCTCAGTTTATTTATCTATACTCTTATGATGAGCACTTAGCTTTCTTCTTGCTCTTGACTGTTATGAATAAAGTTGTTATAAATATTCTTGTGCCTATCTTTTGGTAGAATTAATGATGTTTGAGTTTCTTGGGTCAATCCATGGTGCTGGGGCAAGTGGAATAGTTGGGATATGGAGTTTGTGTATTGCCAACTTAGTGAAAATGAATGGCTTTTCTGAAAGAATTAAAAAAAATGTTTTATTTATTTATTTGAGGGGGGGGACAGATAAAGAGACAGAATGGGTATGTCAGGGCCTCTAGCCATTGTAGATAAATTTCAGACACTCCACCTTGTGCCTCTGGCTTATATGGGTACTGGGCAGCCAAACCTGGGTCCTTAGGTTTCACAGGTAAGCACCTTAACCACTAAGCCATCTCTCCAGCAAGATTTTTAATGAAAAAAGTATGTGAAGTTGGACATGGTGACACACGCCTTTAATCCCAGCACTCAGTTATCAGAGGTAGGAGGATCACTGTGAGTTCAAGGCTAGTCTGAGACTACATAGTGAATTCCAGGTCAGCCTGGGCTAAGCAAAAACCTCTCTTTAAATGACAAAAAAAAAAAAAATGTGCATCTGGTCAAGTCAAGGTTGAGATGTGAGGAAATTAGGATCATTTTCAAGATGGTAAGAGGAGAGAGTTAAATTGGTGCTTTCTTGGAACTGAAGTCTTGAGGCTAGGGAGATTGCACAATGGTTAAAGGCGCTTGCTTACAAAGCCTTGTGGTCAGGGTTGTTTCCCCAGTACCCACATAAAACCTCATGCACAAAGTGGCTCCTGCATAATTTTCAGAGATCATTTTCAGCAAGATGCTTTGGAGTACCCACTCTATCTCCTCTCTCTATCTGCTTGTAAGTAAGTAAGTTAAAAACAATGTATTTTAAAGTAGAAAATGGAGTGCTCAGCACAACAGAAAGAGAAGTGGGGTCAGTAAAAGGAATTTAACTCATCTTTCATTTCCAAATAGGGTCAAAGCACCCCATAGTTGCCCCTGAGGCAGAGAAGATCCAGGCAGAAGCAGGAGAAAGGCTGGCAGGGGTAAGGGAGGTGAGGAGGCCTTGCCGTTAGCAGGTAGTCTCTTCATCTAGGTTCTCGCTATAAAATGCTTAGAGCAAATGTCCTTCTTGAGGGGTCATTTGGCTCCAGAGGTTGGAACCAGTTAGCTCAGAGGTGTTTTCTCTCTCTATCTGGCCGTCGCAGCACCGACTTCTTTCAAACGTGCCCTGACTGAAACATAAGCCCTAGGGGTTGTTGGGAAAGCTCTCAGAGGAACTTGAAGGTCTGAATGCTGCCTATATCTAGCCCATGACCCTCTAGAGGCCAGAGCCACTTACTCTAGTGATGGGGCATATCGAGGTGGGCAGCAGAATATGGTCTCTGAGTTCCCCACCATCACACAGCGTCGATAGTTCACATTTGCGGTGAAACTGGCAAGAGAAAAAAAAAAATGAAGACGAGAATGAACAGCGGTGACGAAGTCAACATCAGGCAGGAGGGAGTAAAGGGTTCCTTGGAAAGCAAGCTGTCTAGTGGTCCGCCCATCCTGGCATGCTGCTGGCTCTGGCAGAGTCGTCCGGTGTGTGTGTGCGCACATGCGTGCCACGGCTACCATGGGCAGAGAACAAAAGCTATCCTTGGCTACTGGAATGAGCTGGTCATGAGCAGCCTGGCAGCCCTTCAGAGTTACAGTCTGTGTAGAGGCTAGAGTCACCCCACACAGGGCTCCTGCCTCCATCCTGGAAGGATGAGGGTCTCCATGAATGCGCTCCTGGCAGGAAGGGGTCAAGCCCAGTGGCTATCAGTGGTGACCCCAGTGTCCAGGGAGCTGTGGACTCCCCCATGTATTGCAGTTGGCAGCAGCAGTAGCAGCCTCTGGGTCAGGCACGGGCTGCTGTAATGACTATACCTTCCAGTCGGGTGTCCCCGTTCCCCTGAAGCCTCAAGGATCCTAGTTCGGCTCCTGCTCTGTCAGGGTCCCTGCCACAGGTAACTGGAGTGAAGGAAGCTCATGGTCTAGTTGGGGTCCTCCTCAGCCTCATCCCCTGCACTCTGCATTTGCCCCAAAGCAGGACGTTGGCGGCCCCCAGGCTCCCGCTTGAGCAGACCCCGCCCTGGAAAGAAGTAGGGCGGCCCTGGGCCCCGACCCACCGTCATCCGGCACCACACGCAGTGCCGCGCTGTGACACTCTGGTAGCACTTGATATTTTTATGGCACCGGTCACACTTGACGGAGGAGTTCCCGTCCACCCACGCGTGCTGCATCACCTGTGAGAGGGAGGGGAAGACCAGGGAAGACAATGGAGCCACACCCGCAGGTCCAGGGCTGCGCCAAGGGCTGGGCGGTGCAGGAGGCAGGTCGGAGGGGCCTGTTTCCCATGTAGTGGATGTTTATTGGCTGCTGTGTTCCTCACTACCTAACCAGCATCATGCTAATTAATCAAAATAGATTTTAAAAAAATTGCTGCCAGCTGTGGTGGAGCACGCCTTGAATCCCAGGCAGAGGTAGGAGAATCACCGTGAGTTTGAGGCCAGCCGGAGAGTACATAGTGAATTCCAGGTCAGCCTGGGCTAGAGTGAAACCCTACCTCAAAACAAACAAACCAGGGCTGGAGAGATGGCTTAGCGGTTAAGCGCTTGCCTGTGAAGCCTAAGGACCCCGGTTCGGGGCTCGGTTCCCCAAGTCCCACGTTAGCCAGATGCAGAAGGGGGCGCACGCGTCTGGAGTTCGTTTGCAGAGGCTGGAGGCCCTGGCGCGCCCATTTTCTCTCTCTTCCTCTATGTGTCTTTCTCTCTGTGTCTGTAGCTCTCAAATAAAAAATGAACAAAAAATATTTAAATAAAACCAAAACAAAACACCCACTGGACTGCCCAGTGGCTACCAGAGGTGCTCCTAGTGTCCATCAGCCCCTCCCCCCCCAGGGTCCACAGAGCTCTTTCATCCAGGAGTGCAAGGGTCTGAGCTTCCTCTCACTCAGTATGTCTAGCAGACTGATTTGCTCATGTGGGCAAATCCTTCTCTGGGAGACACAGTGGTATCAGGGAACCCCTGGGGAACCTGGGACAACTGTTAAAATTAGCCTGAGTCACTTCGCAGCGGGGTGATTTTTGGCTAGTTCCTGGACCTTCTGGCTAACTTGTTCCTTACAATAGCACCTTAGGCTGCCTATCAGAACAATCTGAGAAGTTCTAATGCCCACCTAATGAATGACTCTCTGAGTGAGACCTGGGGATTTAAATATCTCCATATGACTTAACTTCATACGACTTAAAGTGCCCTGTGTGGTTATAATGCCCAGGTTGAGGCCCAATCTAGGGGGAGGAGAGATTAAAAAGTCTAGAGCAATGAGTGAGGGGGAGAGTGGAAGGAGACACACGCCATGCGGTGTCTATGGGGCATGCATGTGAGGAGTCTTGGGGGCTTCCTTCTCTCTTAGGATGCCTTCTGTGTGGTGGCTCACGCTGTGCCCCACCTAACCGTCACTGGACTCACTTTTCTCAGTGGCATCTTCCCTCAGCCAATACAAAATGCTGTTTTTTTAAGGCCAGTCTATTTTCAGGCTCGGCAAACGGTGCCACCTAGTGGCCAACATAGAAACCATTTCCTGCCTCTTTCTCTGCAGCCCTGAAGCTTGGACAACTGCCTTTCAAACTTTCCCTTCTCTATTTTTGTCAGTCGGGCAATCAACATGCTCCGTGACTCATGGCCCCAAGAAACATCCAATGCTACCCCAATCTTGCAATACTGGTGAAAGCCGACCTATCCCACTCCAGCCTCGGTATAGCACTGTTTGCTCTAGTTGCTGATGGAATTTTCCTACCTCTTGATTTCTCTCCTATACCAGCCTCAGAAAGTTTCACCTAATTAGCAGACTCAACCATTTTTTTATGCTTGAAGCTATTCATTGACCTTCAATAGCATCAGAAACTTCTAATTCTATTTTTTTTTACATTTTTTAAATTGACAACTTCCATAAGTATAGACAATCAACCATACTAATCCCACCCCATTTTCCTCTTTGTAATTCCTCTCTCCATCATAACCCCACCCCTTCTCCATCAGTATCTCTTTTATTTATTTATTTTTCTCGAGGTCGGGTCTCACTCTAACCCAGGCTGACCTGAAATTCACTCTGTAGTCTCAGGGTGGCCTCGAACTCACAGTGATCCTCCTACCTCTGCCTCCCAAGTGCTGGGATTAAAGACAGGAGCCACCATGCATGGGATCTCTTTTATTTTGATGTCATCATCTTTTCTTCCTATTATGAGGGTCTTGTGTAGGAAGTGGTAGGCACTGCAAAGTCATGGATATCAGTCCGTTTTGTGACTGGAAGAGCACATTGTAAGGAGTCCTATCTTTCCTTTGGCTCTTACATTCTTCCCACCACCTCTTCTGCAATGGATCCTGAGCCTTGGAAGGTGTTGTAGAGATGAGAAACACCTAGTTCTTGATCTGGTTTCCCAAGTCCTTCTCTGCCATTTGAGTATGTCTACCCTGTCCCTTCCCTGGAATCACCCCTCCCCCTCTGCCCTGCCACATCCACACCGGACTCTAGGACCCAGAGTAGGCACATCTGCATGCTCATATGCATAAGCATCCTTCATGGCATGTTTTGACCTCTTCCTTGCCTCGCCAAGTCCTCCTGGTACGGCCCAGGGCAATCAAATGCAACCTCCTTTGTGAAGCGGTCTCTTTCAAGAGTAAGTGTGTGTTCCATGTACCCTATTACGTAGCACCTTGCTACTTTATATTCTGCTCACACACATGTCTGTCCCTGTAGCCTTCATAATGTTTGAGCAGGCTGGGTGGCATCTCTCACAACCCGTAGGTACCCAAGCATGATGCCTGGCACACAATAGGCAACAAGGAAGGGCCCAGTGGATCGGTGAAGGAGTGGGGTTGGCTTAAGAGCATCCTTGAGGCAGGAAAGGGATGGCAAAGGGCTTCCAAAGCCCCTTCCTGCTCAGGAATCTGCGGTGGCTGACATGTCGTCCCCGAGCAGCATGCAGTAGAATGAGGCGATAGGTGTCACTCACCTCACCACTCCTCTTGGCTTTTGAGTATGTTTTGACACAGCCTGGAATGTTTTTGGATACACAGCGTTGGTGGACAGTGTATTTACAGTCTGAAAAGAGAGAGAGAATGAGAAAAAAAAAAGGACTGTTTGTGAGTGACCAGCCACTCCCGACCCCAGCCAAGGCTTCTATCACCTGCTTGGTGGCCAGCGAGAAACAAAGGACACGTGGAGCTGGTCTTGCCTAATGGAAAGTCAACGTTCTCCCATTGTTCTTTGAGCAGAGTTCCCAGTTGTCCCCTGCGCTGCTTCTATACCTCTGACCCACCTCCTCATACTGCCTTCCTCTGGGGGCAGGAAAAACATCACTAGAGGGGGTGACACGTGGTGGTGTCCTGCCAAAGCCTCAGCCTTGAATGTCAGGATGGTGGGGAGTGGACAGAAAACCATTCTTTCCGTGGCAGTGCATGCCTGGGCCCAATTGTTGCCTCTGTCATGTGCAGCAAACCACATCATCTTGGATAAATCGTGTGAACTGAAGTTCCTGAAAATCTCTGCACCTACTTCTAACAAGGCTGCATGCACTGGTAGAACTCCTGTGATCATTAGAGATGGAATGTTGCAGGATCAGAGCCAAATTACCTTGGGCTACTTCTGGCCCATAATAGCCATTTATTTCCCACCTCTGCGTCTGACCTAACATCCTGGTGACTATCAGGTGATCAGGTGAAACCTTTTTGGAATGTACTAGCAGACCACCAACTTCCACTAACCCAAAGGCTCAGAATGTCCTCAGATAACATCTGAAGCTACAGCAGAGATTTCCCTGCCTTGCTACCACCCACCCACCAGAGGTTCCCACCAATATATTTAAAAAGTGCCTTGGTTTATGACTTCCTTTTGTTTTGTAGCTATAAAATCTTCTTGAAATTGTTAACACATTGGAACAGAGAATTTGGGGTAAGCCTGAATTTGTCTGTGTTTCTGGGCCATGGTCGCCCATGAGTGGGTGCAGAATAAACTTTCTTATCTCCTCTGAGGCAAGAGCTCTATGGTTTTCTTTTTTTGGAGTGGGGCAGGTTTGAGGTAGGGTTTCACTCTAGCTCAGGCTGACCTGGAATTCACTATGTAGTCTAAGGGTGGCCTTGAACTCACGGCGATCCTCCTACCTCTGCCTCCGAGTGCTGGTATTAAAGGCGTGCGCCACCACTCCCGGCTGCGCTATGTGTCGACAGTTATTTTAACTTTTCCAAAACTCAGGATTTCTCTGTAAAATATGTGCATACTATCTCCTTTTTCTCATTGCAGGGATTTTGCAGTATTAGATGAGACATTTGTGGGAAGCGCCGTGTACTGAGTCAGATTAGCTATTCCACAAGTCATCACTGCTGTTGTTATTATGATTACGCAAATAGCAGAGGACCACAGGCCTTGGACTTAACAGGAACATGTTGATGAAAAGCAGGTGAGAGCTGGATTTGAGCTGGTCTGGAAAGACTTGGACCTGCCCTTCAGTCTGTCCACTGAATGAGTTTTAACCAGTGTCTTGTCTGCTGTTCACTCCTGAGGTCGTTGGCATGAATACACATTTCTCTGCTCCCAGAAGCCTCTGGCTTCAACTCCTCTCTCCTCTATTCCTATTCCTTTCCCCCTTCTTTCTAAAATCATATTTTCTCTGTCCTTATCAATTTATTTCTCCTGTTTACCATTTTGGACCTTTCCTATCTTATTTCTAGTCTATCCCTCACTTGGAATTAGTTTCTTCTTTCACCTTCAATTTTACTCAGTGGACTATAAAAGGAAGCAGTGTATAGTTATAATTCCCATTACACTTCCAGGACATAGAATATGTTAACTAAAAATTCCTCCAAATACACGTGAAATAAATGTTGACTAGAAAACACAACTACAAGTAGTATGAGATGAATTTTTGTTGGCCATGAACTTAAATCATGTCTTCTCAAGGATCTGTGGTCCTTGACTTTAACGATATTGTAAGTTATCCATTTGACTCAGATAGACTCAAGACATGGCATAGAAATCTTGGGCGTGCCTTGCTTTTGGACCAGTAAGTGTGAACCTTCCAACTGCGATGCTGAGCTATTGTAAGTTATCCATTTGACTCAGATAGACTCAAGCAAGACATGGCATAGAAACCTTGGGCATGCCTTGCTTTTGGACCAGTAAGTGTGAACCTTCCAACTGCGATGCTGAGCTTCCCTGGAATGGTTCAACCCACCACATACATACAGAGCACCACAGAGCTCGGGGCAAGGCTTGCAGAAGTTCACTCACAGATGCAGCACAGGCCTTGCTTCCGAACACCCATCAGCATGAGGTGGCAGAAATTGCAGTAAGTGGGCTTCTTGAAATGTTTCAGGGTCCAGGCATGGCTTCCATCTCCCTGGCAGCTCTGTAGGGGGGTAACAGGAGATGAAACTTCGGGCCATTAGCTCCAGCTAGAGGAAGTCAGAGGCCACATCATGCACGTTCTTCTTTTTCTCTAAATAAGATTTTCTTCTCATGTTCTATCTATCTATCTATCTATCTATCTATCTATCTATCTATCTATCTAATCTATCTATCTGCCTACCTAACTATCAATCATCTACCTGTCTTTCTGTCATCTATCTTTTATCTATGTCTCTTACCTGTCTATGTAAAAAATTCTTTAAATGTTTACAGTCTGACTTGCAAACTTCTTTCCTTGATCTGTAACCTAAAGAAATGCCTGTGAATAAATAGCTGAGCATTTCTGTTCTCTGTCAGATGTTTAGCATTATTTAAAGCAATGAAAAGCTGGAAATGTCCTAAAAGTCTCCAAATTACTAAAATTGTAGTATATTCATATGACTTAATGGTAGGTGGCAATCAAAAAGATATTTATGGGCTGGAAAGATGGATTAGCAGTTAAGGTGCTTGCTGTGAAGCCTAAGAACACATGTTCAACTCTACAGATCCCATGTAAGCCAGACACACAAAGATGAGGCAAGCACAAGGTCACACATGCCCACTAGGTGGCACAAGTATCTGGAGTTTGATTATAGTGGCTGAGGCCATTGCATGCCAATTCTCTATCTCTCTAAAAAAATGATAGTTATAAAATTATCTAATGGCATGGGAATATGCTCTTGGTATAGTGCCAACTTAAGAAAATCAGAATGCACATCTCATGGTATATTATGATTTCAGTAAAAAAAAAAATAAGATCTTTAATGGAAAGAAATTTTGTGAAGCTGTTGACCAAGGTTAGTTATAGCAGGCAGCATTCTGCATTTATTTTATTAATTTTTTACTTTCATTTATATTTCCTGAATTTTTCCTGGTGAACATATGCTATCATTATGACCAGAAAAAAATAGCTTAGTAAAGCAATTTTCTTTTTGTGTTTTTGAGGTAGGGTCTCACTAGCCCAGGCTAACCTGGAACTCAGTATGTAGTTTCAGAGTGGCCTGAAACTCCCAGCAATTGTCCTACCTCTGCCTGCAGAGTACTAGGATTAAAGTGTGCACCACCATGCCTGGCTGAAATAGCTTAGTAAAAATAACAACTCATTGTGACAAATTTTTGCACACAGATAATATATTCAAGAGAAAGATAGGGAATTAAATTATTTTCTCCTAAGTGGCTCAGAAGCAAAATTGTCCTTACCTGCTGCATAGACTATGCCTTATCATAGCCACACAGCTTTCCTGGCATGCCAAGTCTTCCAAGTTTCAGGCCCTGGGTAAGCAGGCTGACTTATGGCTTTATCTTTGGGACATTTCCCTGCCCCCGCCCCCCCCACCATGTGTTACCCCTTCACCTTGCTCATAGGCTCTATCAGAAGGTGCATTGGGGCTTATCTGAACAGTCGTAAAAACAATGGCAGGGAAGAGATCCTTGGGAGGTCAGGGACGCAGATAGAGTCCAGTGTGCCAAACTCAGGTCTAGTTCTTATGTTGGGTCGCAGATGTCTCTGCGCTGGTCACTGTGGCTAGGTTTGTTCCTGGGCTCAAGACATCTACTGATGATCCCTGGAGGAGCCCATATTACTTTTATTTATTTTATTTATTTGTTTTTTAAGGTAGGGTTTCGCTGTAGCCCAGGCTGACCTGGAATTCACTATGTAGTCGCAGGGTGGTCTTGAACTCACAGCGATCCTCCTACCGCTGCCTCCTGAGTGCTGAGATTAAAGGCGTGTGCCACCATGCGTGGATTCATATTATTTTAAAAGACTTGTCTCCTTTTCTGGGCCAGGTGGAGCTTTTGTCTGCTCCCTACTTTAGAACCTTGCCCCACACCTGAATTGTACAGAACTAAGGTCCTTTCATCTGAGTCTCTACTTCCATATGTAGTTTCACACGTGGATAACAATTCTCCAAAAGATTGATTCCTTTATTCACTTGGCAAACAACTGATTTGAGGAATTTTTTGTTTATTTTTATTTCTTTCTTTGAAAGCGACAGAGAGAAGTAGGGAGAGAGAGAGAGAGAGAGAATGGGCGCGTCAGGGCTTCCAGCCACTGCAAACGCACTCCAGACACGTGTGCCCCCTTGTGCATCTGGCTAAGGTGGGTTCTGGCCTCGAATCGGGGTCCTGAGGCTTCACAGGCAAGAGCTTAACCGCTAAGCCATCTCTCCAGCCCCTGATTTGAGGATTTAATATAAGAATTAAATGAAGTGACTACAGCTCTGAACCCCTTACCAGACTCGTTGGAGTCCTTACTTTGTATCAGACACTGGGGGAATACAAAAATGATGCAAGAGTGCTGTTTGTTACCACTCTACAGATAGAAGCAGACTCAGAGAAATTACAGAATTAGCCCAAGACTACAGGTGACAGAGCCAGCAGTCAAACTGGGAACTCTTGGTGGCCTCAGAACCAGTGTTCTATCCATGTCCCTTTCTCAGGATTTTCCTGCATGAACAGAAGGGAAATCAGAGCCCTTTTCAACAGACTTGCTTCTTCACGTAGCCCAAAGGACTACAGTTTTATCTGAAGTCAAGGCAGTTGGCTGTCTCCCCTTTCTCAGCTGTTGTTTCTGTAGCAACAAGTCGCAAATGGACTGATGGTCTGAGAATTTCTGCTTGGGTTAGAGCACCACCGTGTGGCGGGTTCATGTCTCACATGGACGCTGCAATGGGGGAGCACCCTTCCTTAGGCAGCCAGGCTTCATGCCATGGCTAGATTTTCAGACACAAGCTTTATATCGGTTCCACTCAGAGATCTTTAGCCTTCACAGTGGGCCTATGTGATTTTTTTTTTTTTAAGACAAATAAGGGCTGGAGAGATGGCTGAGTGGTTAAGGTGCTTGCCAGCAAAGGCCAAAACCCAGGTTTGATTTCCTAGTACCTACATAAAGCCAGATACACAAGGTGGGACATGCATCAGGAGTTCATTTGCAGGGGCTAGAGGCCCTGGTACACCTATTCTCTCTCTCTCTCTCTACCTCTTTCTCTCTTTCATAAATAAATAAAATAAGACAAATAGGCAATGGGACATCTGAGACGTTGATGGGAGCTTTCCCTAGAGCCACAGATAATAAAAACTTATTTGGTACATATTTAAAATAAGTGCACAAAGTTTTTGATTAATAGCACCTACATTTACATCTATTTTTCTATTTTCTACTTTGTTTTTCAAGGTGGGGTCTCACTGTAGCCCAGGCTGACCTGGAATTCATAGTCTTAGGCTGGCCTTGAACTCACAGTGATCCTCCTCCTTCAGCCTCCAGAGTGCTGGGATTAAAGGAGTATGCCACCATGTCCAGCTTGTTTTCTACTTTTTTTATGTTAATTATGGTTTCTACAAGGCTGATCTGGCATTAGAGGGGGGAGACAGAGGAGGGAGCCATTGGGAAGAATACTGAAGAAAGGGGTAGAAAACAATGAACTCTTTCCATGCCAGGATCTGGTGAGATTCTGAATCCTACCAAGTTCTATATGGAGAAGCAAATGGGAACTATTCCTTGTGTTTAACATGGACCCATTTGGCGATATCCAAAGGAGAATTAGAACAGCAAGCAAGCAGAACTTTCATTTTGATTCATATTAAGTGAGCGTTGAGAGAAGTCTGTTACTTATCTGAGCTCATGTGGATTCTTATATGTAGAGAGCACTGGCAAGGGATCATCCTGATGCTACTGAGGGTGGTGGATGGGGCTCTTGGATTTATTTGGTGTGAGCCCTGGGGGAAGGTGTTTTACCCCACTGTTCCTCAGTTAATAGAATGGAAGGGATGGACCAGAGATCACAAAGGTCTTTTCCTGCTCTGACTTTCTAGGGTTTTGAGGGATAAGAGGATGGCTATGTAGTACCTGGTCCCTTGATTTCTCCTTAGCATTTGAGAAAAACTGGACATGCTATGCGGTGACTGAAAGCTTCTTAGTTCCTGAGCTCTGGAGATGAAGGTGAGCTTCCATTCTGAGTTGTAGGACTGTCAACTGGAGGCATGACCAAAGCAAGCAGCAGGAGACCAACCTCCACTTCCTGCTCTGTTCTTCCTGACAGTTCAGACATTTCCGAAATCTCAGAGAGGTACTGTCTCAAAGCTGTGTGACTATCCTGGTAAATATTAGTGTCACTGTTTGTGCTTGCACTAGCTCTAATCTTTCTAACTTGTGAACTGAAGTTAGCTCACTCAGTAAAACTCAGAAAATTCAGTAACTGACTGGGTTAGATGCAGGCTATTATAACCACTGATTTCACATTGAGACTTTACAGGTATTTCCTGTGCTGTCCGAACTTGGGTATTTTCCTGGACTTCCATTAGGGTCTTTGATTAAGTGGTCTCCTTGACATAAACTCTCCCTTTTGTTATCTTCCTCTAGTCAAGTCATATCCAATCCCGAGAACCAGAATGTGCTATCAAGCTGGGCTTGGTGGGGCAGGCCTGTATTACCAGTTACTTGGGAGGCAGAATCAGGAGAATCACAAGTTCAAGGCCTACTTGGGCTATAGGATAAGTTCAAGGTTAGCCTAGGCAATGTAGTGAGACCTTGTTATAATAAAAAGTAAAAAGAGGGCTGGAGAGATGGCGTAGTGGTTAAGACACTTGTCTGTCAAACCTAAGGGCTCATGTTCAACTCTCCAGATCCCACATAAGCCATATGCACAAAGTGATGCAAGCACCCAAGGTCACAGAGGTGCATAAGGGGGCACATGCATCTGGAGTTTGATTGCAGTGGTTGGAGGCCCTGGCATGCCAATTTTCTCTCTCTCACTATCTTGCATAAAAAGGCCAGTCTTTTGGGCTTGCCTCAAAAAAAGTACAAAAGAGGGATAGAGATATAGTTCAGTGGTAGATTGTTCACCTAGCATCATATTGAGGCACTCAGTTTAATTCCTAATACCAGGCAGTAAATAAATGCATAAAAAGATAGGAAGAAAGAGAAAAAGAATAGGGTGTCAAAGCCTTGCACATTCTTCAGAGATAGGTCAAGCGCCTGCTAGGATGTCTTCTCACCGGTACAACTGACACGTGGATGATGGAAAATATGGGGAGTGGGCAGTCAAACAAATCTTGGCTTTTCTTTTACTCAGACTCAGAACCTTAGTTTTCTATCTGCACAAACTGGGATAAACATCTTCTCTGGTTGCTTTGTTAGACAAGAGGCAATTCTTGAAAGCCTTCCCAACCAATAATCAATATTTTCCACCCCTCCCTTCTCTCCCTTCTTCCCTCCTTCTTTTGCTAGCTCTTTTAGCATTTTAAAGCCTAATTTGTTTAAAAGTTGGGATCCTTCCTTGAAGTTTCTTTTGCTCATTGCCCAGCTCTTGTAGGCAAATATTCACCTCTTCATAGCATGCAAGACAATATTTTTTTATTTTGTAGTAATTTAGCAAATGGCTGTCAAGTAAAACAATATCTTTTGGACATGAATAGGTAAAAGGCATGGAATTAGAAAGGACAGTTGTGCCAGCGTGGAGTGTGTGGCATGTCCACGGGTAGTCTGGGGCAGAAGCTTTCAACATTTATACCGATTACAGAGTTCCTGAATGGCAATGGGTCTTTGAATTCTGCCTTATCAACTTACAGAATCATCCATTCCCAGGAGGACCAACAGTGGGATGGTGGTCATCCCTCCATGGACCCATTCCTGAAGTGACACAAAGCCATCCTGGTCATAGTCCATCCCTTGCAACATCTCCTTCAGTATCTGTGGAATCCAAAGAACAATAGTCTGTTTTTATTGTGGCATTTCTGGATGCCTCTGTCCTTTTCTCTCTTTGGTCTTACTGATGTTTTCTGATTTCCTCATTTTTTTTTTCTTCTTCTTCTTTTTTTTTTTTATTTATTTAGAATAAGTAGAGAAGCAAGGAACTAGACTGGTAGTGAACAGACCAAGGTTTTAGGTCCAACTTGCTCTAACCTGACCATATGGCTTTAGATATGTTATTCCAAGTCTGTGTTTTGGGTTGGTTATCTTAAACATGAAAATATACTGCTGTTTGTAGTATGGTAGTGAAGATTAGAGGGCATGCATATAAAGTGTTTGATATAATAATCTGTTGCTCAATATCTCCCAAGTGCAGTTATTATTAATAACTAAATGAGAAGAATTTCTAAGATTCTAAATTATGTGCATGTGTATGTCTCTGTGTGCATGTGAATGCTTGTGCCCATGAATGTGTGTGCCCACGAATGTGTGTGTGTATGCACATGCATGTGGAGACCAGAGATTGATACTGGGTGTCTTAGTCAGTCTCCACCTTATTTATTGAGGCAGGGTTACTCAGACCCAGGGCTGGCAAGTTTGGCTATTCTAGCTGGCCAGCTTGCCTTTGGGAGTCTCTGTCTCTCATGTGTTGGGATGACAGGCAAGCTGCCATGTCCACCCGGCATTTATGTGTGTACTGGGGATCTGAACCCAGGTACTTGTGCTTACATAGAAAATGCTCTATCCACTGAGCCATATCCACAGCCTTTAATTCCTTGAGCTCTGAATTCCTGTCATTAGAATTGAGCTCTGGTGGAGAGGAGGGCATTATGATCTCCATCGCGTGTAGACATTTTTTTGTTGTTGGTGGTGGTGCTTTGTACATTGTTTTCTGGGGCATTGGGGAGATAGCTCAGGGGTTAAGGGTGCTTGCTTGTACATTATGTTTCTATGGGAGAAATGGGAGGTCAAGGTATAGGATTCCAAAGAAGCTTCCAGCCAGACGAGCCTGGGAGCACCAGACAGCAAGTGTTTGCATTCATGTCCTGAGTGTGTGCTCTCTCTTGGAAGCTGGCTCTGGAGAGAACCCATGTTCATAGAAACTCACAGGCCTCAGCTCTGTGGGATCCCACTCCAGGTACTGGGCAACATGTAGCATTTGGTTCACAATATGATCCATCTCCTAGAAAATATCAGGAGAGAAAATGTCAAAGGGAGAAAACAACCATTATCAAGAGCAAAACTCAAAGTCAAACCCGGTGGGAAGATGGGAGAACAGAACACGAAAAGCTGGTGCAGTACTCTGGCCTTTCATTAGAAGCACATTGTTTCTGCTTTGACCACAGAGGCCAGTGGACAGCAGATGCACACACACACACACACAAAATGACCATGTGTAAGTCAGAGCTATGGGGAAAGTTCATGGACCTCCTGGACCCACTTCTCTTTCACTATTGTGTTCTTCAACTTGAAAGCCTCAGGAAATTCTCCTGCTTTCTCCTTTGTGATTGCAACTCCCACAAGTGCTTACAAACCAAGACAGTTCTCTCTTCCCTTTTTTCTTTTCTCTTTCTTCCTTCCTTCCTTCCTTCCTTCCTTCCTTCCTTCCTTCCTTCCTCCCCTGCCCCCCTCTCTCTCTCTCTTCCTCTCTTGGTTTTGCAAGGTAGGCTCTCATACTGGCTCAGGCTGACCTGGAATTAACTGTGTAGTCTCAGGGTGGCCTTGAACTCATGGTAATCCTCCTACCTCTACCTCCCAAGTGCTGGCCTCTCTTCCCTTTCTTACCACTCCGCATCCCCACTATTTAGCAGCTGCAGATCCATCAGTCCCTCCCTCAAAAAGTCAGGTCCACTTATGGAGGGTTGCCATGCTGGTCCAGACTCAAGCACTAGGATTTAGATTCATTTTGGCATCTCCTCTGTCCAACCCTGAGCCCAGAACTCTGTGGACAGGATTTTTGAGGCACTTGCTTACTTAATAGTGATCCTTTTCTACCAAAGCCAAGCTCTACTTAAAAACCTTACAGATATACTGGATGTTAGTAAGTTAGTGCACAGAGGGACACACTGGGTTGAGGCAGGATTTGGTGTCCTGAGTGGGGTTTTGGAATTTAGAGGATGAGCAGAGGATCAGGATGACTAGAGCAGAATGAATGAGCAGATGGGGTCAGAGTGAGATAGGGACAGGATATGAGATCATAGAAATCATGGGAGAGTGAGAATGGGGTCCCCAAACATATCAAGACTTATGAGTGGCCGAAAGGGTTTATTGTATACTCTAGAGAAATGGAGAGTGATTGAAGGTTGTGAGCAGAGTTGATGTATTGACTTAAGTCTTCAGGATCTCCTAGCAGCTGAGTTAAGTAGGCGGCAAGCAGTGTACCAGTCAGGAAGATATTAAAATGTTCAGGACAGAGAATGATGGTAACCTCCTGTCTTCCTTTATCATCTATTTACTTTGTGCTTCTGCACTATGTGGTGAGATGTGTCGGTGTAATGAGGTGCACCTGCATGTATGTATGTGGAGGCCAGAGAAAGAAATGTCCGGTGTCCCTCCTCTATTGGTCTGTTGTTCTGCTGTAGTTGTCTTGAGACAAAGTCTCTCACTGAACCTAGAGCTGCATTTTCAGTCATACTGGCTGACTTGTGAGCCCCAGTGATTTTTCAGGTTGCCACTCTCCATAGGACTGGACCACAGGCATGTGTGCCCATGCCACCAGGTGCTGGGGAGCAAACTCAGACCCTCGTGCTTGCATGGCAAGTGCTCTTACCCACTGAGCCATTTCCACAGCTCTTCTTCCTTCCTTTATTTTCTTCTCAGCAAGCGTCTACCCAAAATACGTGTGTCTATATTTACATTATATCATATTATATTAATTATATATATTTTTGCCATGCTGGGTATTGAACCCAGAGCACTGTATATGTTAAACAAATGTTCTATCACTGAACTATATTACCAGTCCTCCCTCTTTTCTTTGAGACAGAAACTCATAATTCCCCTGCCTCAACTTCTTCAATGCTGGGATTACAGATGGGCATCCCCATGCCCTGCTCTGACATGTACTTGGCTATACTGTTTAGCACTGATGCTTGGAGTAGGGTGCAAGCTTCACTAGAGAATGGGATGTTGTCAGTTGGCTACAATAATGTGCCCCCAGTACTCAGACTAACACCTGACACAGGGTAGATGCTCAGCAAAGCAATAGTTAAGGCCTGGGATTCTGTAGTTTTCCCTACAACCCCACTCCCCACACTTTCTCACTGCCGGAGGGGGACTGAGGGCAAGAGCTTACCGCCTGGTCGAGGAGTCCATTCTCATCTGAATCATAGAGGCGAAACATGACTGCAAGAGACACACAAGTCAGGCTTGAGCTGTCTTCCAGGGGGCGTGGAGTAAGGGCGGGCTGTTTTGCTGTTGCCAAGTTTTCAGACTACATGTGACCATGACCTGGGGCAAAGGCCGTTGCAGCCAGCTTACCCTCCCTCTTATGGATGTGACTTCGTTAGGGAGAAGGTTGGACAAGGGAGGAAATTCAAGCCATCTGGCTTTTTGGATCTAAGCAGTGACTCTGTGGCCAATGAGATGTAGGTCACAAGTGTGATGCCTCTTGGTATCATCTGTATGGACTTTAAAACAATGCCCAGCTGACGGCGGGGCAGAAGCACGAGAATTATAGCTGGGCCTTGGCCTCTACTGCTTGTAGAACGAATTTGGAGTTAGGCAGATTAAGCTCTCGGTGTTCTCTGCCACTTCTGGGGGGTCAAGCAAGTTACTTCATAGTTCATACAAGGTGGCGGTTATAATAGTTTCTTTCTACTGGGGTCATTATGAGGATTAATATGAAATTATAACACGAAATTGATAGCGCTTAGCATGGAGAAACCATTTCATAGGTGATGTTATTTACTAATAGATGTCATTGATGATCATTTATACATAACATTTAATGTACATCAGGTACTGCTGTATGCATTATATCATTATTACTTAGTCCTCAGTAATAATGCTTCAGAGATGTTAATGCTACAGAAGATGTTACAGTTGAGTATTCTTTACTCAAAATGCTTGGGACCGCAGGCATCAGATTTGGGATATTTTTGGATTTGTGAATATTTAATATATAATGGAATATTTTGGGTACATGGCCTGTGTATAAATGGAGTACTATATTTCTTGTGTGTGTGCATGGGCCAGAAGTTGATGTTGGGGGGAGGGTCTTCCTTTGTCACGCTCTATCTTGTTTTGAGACAGGGTTTCTCATGGAAGCCAGAGCTCACGGTTTTGGCTAGACAGGTTAGCCAGCCAGCCCCTGGGGCACTCCTGTCTTCATCTCCTCATCGCTGAAGTTCAACCATGTGCCATCATACCAGGCATTTGGTGTGAGCACTAGGGATCTGAAATTAGGTCCCCATGCTTGTGTAGCGAGCAGTTTACTGATTGAGCTATCTCTTCAGCCCTTACGTTTCTTATACACCTTACACACACACACACACACACACACACACACACACACACACACACACAGCCTGAAGGAAACTTACTAAAATATATTTAGTGCATCTGCAGTTTAACCGCAATTCATCATGTGCAGTTAGATGTGGAAATTAGATAGAGGCTCAAATGGTTTTGGATTTTGGAGCATTGTAGATTTTTGGTTTTCAGATTAGGAATGCTCAATCTGTATACTGTTGTTCTAGAACATCAGTATAGCTTTTGGGAACATCTTCAGTCATGTTCTTAGCAATAGGGAGGTGATGCAGAAAAATGAAGAAATAGGAGGAGAATTTGGATTAAAGACTATATACTCATTTCTAGGGCCTAGAACCTGCATTTCACTCACACAAAAGGCAGAGAAAGGATCTCTGGGGTCTCTGAAGCAAGCAAGCTAAATATTTTTCCTTGTCATTCCATTCTTTAAGCCCTTCACATCTACTTTCTCTCTGGAGCCTCCCCTTGCTGAGCCTGCTCTGATATAATCCCTCCAGGTCTCTCAGCACATGACCACAATAAATTACTCTTGTACTGTCACTTGCCTCTGCATATTTTAGTGTCCCTGCCACTTGTGTTTCTTTTTCTGTGGTGAATACCTGATTAGAGTCTAAATTCTTTAAAAGTAGGGTTATCGATTTCCAATTCTTTGTGATTCTTCAGAATGTTCTGGTCAGGACACACAGCATATGAATGGATAGTTGAATCACCCCAAAAAACAATCTTCTTGGGGCCCAGGTGGCTGTCTAATGCTGACTTCTCTCTTACCCTACTGTCCAGGAACAATAACACTACAAACAGCCAAGGAAGTGCCTCAGTCTTCAGAGTTGTACCCTTGAGCAAGTTGTTTCACCTTACCAGGCTTTCTTACATGTAAGTAAAACAGTAAGTAAAATGAAAATGACTATATCATCCTTCCACGGTTATTGGGAGGTTGACAACAAGTGACAAGATGGACTCAAAGTGCCTAGCAAATATAAGGTATTCAGTTGATGGGAGGTATTCTTGTATTGGCAATAGGTTTCGAGTTATGGCTTCCAAAAAAATCACATGCTTGATTATTAGAAAAGAAAAGCTTACCTTGTTCCTAGTTATTAAAATTAAGGAGGGAACTTATTCAAAAAGATTAAATAAAAGTTAAGCAAAACTGAAAATTCTACGGAATAAAGACTAAATGAAAAGTGATAAGGAGGGGCTGCGGAGATGGCTCAGTGGTAAAGTGCTTGCTATGTACGTATGAGGACTCCAGTTTGGATCCCCAGCACTCATGTTAATTCCAGGTTGGTGTGGCTTGCCTATAAACCCAGGGCTCATGAGGCAGATGATCCGAGACAAGTTGACTAGGTAGACTAGCTGAATTGGGGAGCACTGGATTCAAGTGAGAGACCCTGCCTAAGGAAGTAAGGTACAGAGTGATTGAGGAAGACACTAGATGTCAACTTCTGGTCTCCATACACACACACACACACACACACACACACACACACACACACACACCACATACATGTGCAAAAAACAGCTTTAAGAAAAACTATTAGTCAAAGATGGAGAACAAACCACAAGATATCAGTCTGAAAAGCTACTTGAATAAACAATGAAAATATATAAGATAACTGGGAAAATGTAAATACTGAGTGAATATTCAGTAATAGCAGGGGCTCATTTTATCTTCATGGAGAGTAGTGCTTTGGTTGTATTTAAGGTCAAGCGTGACTTTAGAGGTATATATCCTAAAATAGTTACAAATGAAATTATGAGATTTTGGGATTTTCTTCAGGATCCAAGGGATGGGGAGGAGCTATAAACAAAGGAAGATGCACCAATGAGTCACCAGCGGTTGAAGGAGCATAGTGCCTATGTGGATGTTCATTGAACTCTCTGCTGTAATCTGTCTTTGAAAATTTCTGTGGAAATAGTTGTAAAATTTTCTTTCATTCCATGCCAAGAAGTTGATGAGAAACTGGAGAGATGGTTTAGCAATTAAGGCACTTGTCAGGGAAGAATAAGGGCCCAGGTTTGATTCCCCAGTACCCATGTAAGCCAGATGCACAAGGTGGTTCATACATCTGGAGTTTATTTGTAGTGGCTGGAGGTCCTGGCATGACCATTCTCTCTGTCTCTCAAATAATAAGTAAATAAATATTTTAAAAGGCGGGTAGAGATCAGTGAGAGACTCTGTCTCAGGGAAATCAGGTGGAAGACTAATTGAGGTTAAGTGTGGCATATGCACATGGGGCAACTGCTTAGCCCTAGGAGTTCAAGGTCAACCTGGCACCACAGTAACACCCCAACTCCCTCTCTCTGCTCACAAATATTAATTTAATTAATATTTAATTAAAGTATTTTAAAAAGGAGTTGGTGAGACCCACTAATGGTGAGAATCTGCTGCTTTTCCCTTATCAGTTATTAACTAATATGATGCCTAAAATTCAAAACTCACTTAAATGCTGGAAATAATTTGACACTTCACTTTTAATGCTAGCCAGAAAAGAGCAGAAATCTGCTTACTTGCCACCCTTAAGGCTTGCAGTTGGGAGCACCTCAGGACTATGGGGGAGATTTAAGCTCAGCTAAGAGCAAACACTTTCACTTTGGTTTTGGCAAAGCTCACCCTGGGTACACTTCTCTTGCTAATGTTTAAGTTTTGTTGACTAGTCCTGCCAACTGAAGTTTGACTTTTGTTCTGTGTTTCTTTGCTGCCTGCTTAAGTTTCCAAGTGAAGCAACTCCAAGACATTCTGTGACAAGGTCCTGTCCCGAAAAGCATGCTGAAAGGCTTCCAGATGTCAGGAAAACCATCACTGGATGATTTTCCTTTAAGCTCACAGGCTCCCTCCACTTAGCTCTTATTATCCTGAAGATGCTTTTGAGAACAACTTCGTTGCATTACAAGTTCAACTCCCTTACTTAGTGAGCCCTCTTTCTCTAGAGATCAAAGAGTTTGTGGGTAAGGGATGAATGGGGAAATGGACACAAGCCTTACCAAGACAGAGGTTTATTAGGAATCAAGGAAATACGTGGAATAACTCCTATAGTTACAGAATTGCTTGCTCACAGCACGGGAAAGAAGATCAGATGGTGAATACTTTTTTCCTAAAATATTCACAGAGGAAAGGCAGCAGTTTTCTGATTAGAGGCATGGAGGAAGTCCTGCCAGGGATGAAAGGAGTCTTAACTCCTTGATGGTTACTCTCTCCTCTCCATAGTTTGATTCTAAATGCCAAGATCTTAAATGCCATTCCCAACCTATATTCAACTGGCATTGCATCCTGGGTAGATTCTAGGTCACATTCTTATCACTGGTGGTGAAAGAACACAGACATCTACCCAGAGAAGCAGGAGACATATCCTGATCCCATACCGGACCCCAATTTGTAAAGGAATGGCTGGAAGAATCCCAGATCCTCCTCTTTGGAAAAAAAGTTGAGCCCCCCCACCTCATAGGATGAACACTTACATTCTAGCTTATCCTGAGGTCTTCCATTCTCCAACAGGGACAAGTAACATACAACATCCCTTAGGTACACTGTAGGGGATTCTGAACTTGAAGGCTGAGCAGCAGGGGTCTCCCGGGGCACTGCTGCTATTGGGTCTTTTGCCGGTTCTTGCTTCTTGGCCATCTTTGTCTCTGGAAAGACAAAAGGAGAGCATCCAAGGACACTCATATTTAGTAACATTAACCCGCCTTAAGTCCCCATTCTCTTATGGTTGAAAAAAAGTTTATATTGGTCTTCAAAAGCTTAGTTACATAGATACTATGTAATATGGACCTAGAAATCTTGTTTGTGATTATTTTCTTTGGAATGCATCTATGCTCACCACTAAACCACCAACATGATTATTTTCTTTGAACTACTTCACACTGATTCCTTTAAGTCTATTTTCCTTGCAAAAAAATTCATCCATTCTCTGAATTTTCAGAAAAGATGACAGTGATTCTTGGTAATCCCAATAGTCCACAGATAAATACCATTCCACACACTTTTTTGGACATGCCTAACTTAGAGGCATAAATTCCACCCTACATATACTATCTCACAATTTTTACCTCAATTATACTTAAAGACAAATAAAATCAATATTCCAAAAGAACAGTTTCAGAAACTAGAAAGCCCTTTGACTAACTGTAAGCCTATTAACTGGACTAAGAAAATGTGCAAGTGATATCTTGCACTACAAGTATAATGAAACTTTCTGTTTGCTCCACACACTTTCTTCTAGTTCAGAAATATTAAGTCCTATAAGTAAGATTATTAGGAGCCAGGTGTGGTGGCACACGCCTTTAATCTTAGCACTTGGGAGGCAGAGGTAGGAGGATTGCCATGAGTTCGAGGCCACCCTGAGACTACATAGTGAATTCCACGTCAGCCTGGGCCAGAGTGAGACCCTACCTTGAAAATCAAACAAATAATAATAATAAAATAATAAGATTATTAGGTAACTGTTTTGCTCTGTGACTTCTATTTTCTGAGGTGCTTTGAGTGCTCTGTCTCACTTCTCTCAGCCTTGTTCTTTCATAACCAGCGGAAATGACCTCTTCATGGCCAGCAGAAAGGCACAACACACATCAAACAACTGACTAGTGAATAAACATAAGACAGAGAGTGGAGAACCCACTGAGATATTGTAACATGACCAATAAGTAAAGGGTTAAAGATGTAGAGGCAGAAGCAGCCTCAATGGCAACACTTGCTGAGGATGTTACCTGTACACTCTATTCAGAGAACCCAAGAGCCAAGCAAAATGAGGAAGCATTCCATCCCAGGACAGCAGAGCTGTATGAGAAGAAAGCCCACCCAGTCCTAGGGTTGGGTTGTAAATCCAATGGGAGTTAAGATAGACATTCAGATAGACAGTGTGGAGGACCAGAGGAAGAGACCAAGTTGGAGCTTATGAAACAACTGCAAGACAAGGAGAGGAAACTTCACATGCAGGAGTCTCAGAGGACCAGATGTTTTAAAGTAGTTTTCACTGGACATGACCCCCAGTAAGCTGTAAAAAGATGTAACCTCTAAAAATAAGAACAGGAAGACTCAGGGTGACAAGTAGAGATAAAAATAAATTGAATGAGATAAAAACAGACCTAGTGAGATGGAGAATATTACAATGAAATTACTTATGCAACCAAACCATTAAAATCCTCCATGGAAGAAAAGTTGTGGAACATCCTAACAATCATATAGAAGACAGATGAGAGAAGTCCTTTGTACTGGGTAGTCTTAGGCCCCATGTTACTGTTAAATCCTCAGATTAGTCATTGATTTTCAAAAACTCCTGTTTGTGTGACCCAGAATAGCAGGGACCAGACTGACCCTGCCACATGAAACAACTAGAAACTGGGCAGAAGGTGTAAAATAATGGTTCATAGGACATTAAACATCAACTAGCACCAAATAGTGATTCTAGACAAGGTGGCAAACAGATGAGATGTGCCCCACATGGGCCACATCTTAGTGTTTGGAAAGTTTCCAGACTGTACCCTGGGAGGGGAACTCAGGAAGATCCAAGCATTGTCTTTGAGTCAAGATGGAGCCTAACACAGCCACATGGCATGGAGTACCACTCGGAGGTGGAGCCAGTCTCACAGAGAGGACTCAGAAAGCAGCAGAAGCCCTGATATGACCAGCAGTCACCGTCAGTTACTCAACACCCTCACGCGAAGACACTACCTGAGCTGTGTGGTGGTGGGGAAGAACCAGGAATTTAATTTTTATGTATTTTAATTTTTTATTTATTTGTAAACTAAGAGAAAGGAGGATAGGAGACAGTGAGAGAGAGAGAGAGAGAGAGAGAGAGAGAGAGAGAGAGAGAGAGAGAGAGAATGAATTGGCACAACAGGGCCGCTTTCCACTGCAAACAAACTCAAGATGCATGCACCCCTTCGTGCATCTGGCTTTCTGTGTGTACTGGGGAATGGAACCCAGGCCATCAGGCTTTGCAAGCAAGTGCTTTTAACTGCTAAGCCATCTCTCCAGCCCAGAAACAGGATTAAAGGAATAATCTGGAATGCAAAGGGGATCAAGAATGATGCCACAATGGATGGATAAACCCCTGAAGTTCCCCAGTACTCACAAGAATTCTGCCTCAACAGTGAGGGAAAACTGACTCAGGTAAATTCCTTTCTGGTCCTGTCCAAATAAGCTTTAAAAACTATACTTCAGGCTGGTGAAATGGCTTAGTGGTTAAGGCGTTTGCTTGCGAAACCTAAGGACCCCGGTTTGATTCCCCTGGACCCATATAAGGCAGATGCACAAGGGGGTGCATGCATCTGGAGTTTGTTTGCAGTAGCTAAAGGCCCTGGTGCACCCATTCTCTCTTTCTCTTTATATACCCCCCTCTCTGAAATAAATGCATAAATAAATAAACTATTAAAAAAAAAACTAGGCTCTGAGGGGTTGGAGAGATGGCTCAGTGGATAAAATGCTTCATGCTCAAGAAAGTGCTCCAGACTTCACATTAAAAAAACAGCTGGGAGCCACGGTGGGCTTCTGTAATCCCAGCAAGCTGACAGGGAGATGTGAGGCAGACAGGAGAATTTCTTGGAAGCTCATGGTGAGCAGAGCAAAGAACATGTGAGCAAGAATCCAGAGAGGAATGAGGTGCAAAGGCAAGGATTGACCCCAAAGTGATCCGCAGACCTCCACACATGTGCTATGGCCTGCATGTGCCTGCACACACATAAACATGTAAATACCACATATACAGCCATGTGTGCACACATGCACTCCCAAATAAAACCTAGACCCTAAAAGGTCAAGACAAGGTCAAGAATGTGTGTGTGTGTGTGTGTGTGTGTGTGTGTGTGTGTGTGTGTGTGTGTGCGCGCACATGCATGGACCCATGTGTCCTTGCCTGATGTGGCTAGAGGGGAATGTCCCATTCCATCAGTCTTCAGTGGATTCTTACTTGAGTCATTATCTTTTACTGATCCCGGAGCTTGCTGCATTTTTTTACATGAACCCTGGAGGATCTCCCATCTCTGCTTCCCATGGGGCTGGGGTAATAGGTACATGTGGCCACAACCAGTCTCATATGTGTGTCCTAGAGATTGAACTTGGATGGTCTTTCTTGCCTCTGCAGGCCTTCTCCATGTTTGCCTAGGAAGTGCTCTTAAACACTAAGTCATTTCTCTAGCTTAAATCAAGAATATTTGTAGGAATGCAGAAACATCCAAGTACTCAACATTTAAGGATAAGAATTTCATGCAAATTCTTCCAGAAAATCTAGAAGTGAGAATTCTATCCAGCTTAATTAGAAGACCAGCATTACTCTAACGCCAAAATCAAAGGCATTTCAAGAAAAGAATAGGCATGCCAACATTCTTCATGAATATAGGTGCAAAAGTTAGCACAATTTCAACAAGGTGAAGTCACCAAGATCAAAAGAAGTTAACTGAAATTAAAAAAACAAAGAGATCTACTGTGCTCAAGGACTAGAAAACCCACTGTGTTAAGATACCAGGTCTGTGTGATCTTGAATTAGGCAAAGATTTATAATATATAATACCAAAGAACATCATAAAATAAAAAAAAAACCCAGAGCGAATTGTATTTCATAAAAATTAGTAACTTTTGTTCTTCAAAAGACTGTTAGAGAAAAAAAAGGCAGGTCCTACACCAGAAGAAAATATTTGCAAGTCACATACGTGGCAAAGGACTTATACCTATAGAATACAAAGGACCCTTCAAGCCAAATGAGACAGGCAGTTCCGCAGTTAAAGGTATTTGCTTCCGAAGCCTGCCAGGCCAGGTTGAATTCCCCCAGCATGCATGGAAAGCTAGACACAAAGTGGTTCATGCATGTGACATTCATTTTCAGTGGCAAGAGATCCTGGTGTGTCCACACACACACACACACATGCACACACAGAAAGAAAAGAAAAGAAACCAAGACACTAGAAAATCCAATTTTAAAAGGGGCAAATTGGGGCTGGGGAAATAAGTAGCTCAGCCAGTAAAAGGCATGGTGGAGCATGCTTCTAACTCCAGCACTGGAAGAGAGGTGGAAGCAGGCAGACACTCAGAGCTCACTGGCCAGGCAATCTGGCCTAATTGGTGAGCTCCAGGCCCATGGGAGATTGTGTCTCAAAATAGGAGGCAGCTCAAGAAAGGTATAAGCACTCCTGAGGAATACCACCCGTGTTTCTCTTCGGACCTGCACAAACATGCATGCATACACATGTATATGTAAACTTAAATACACACATACACAAACACAGATAAAGTGGGCAAAATACTTGAACATTTTATTAAGGACAACATACAAATAAATGGCTACCAAGAACATGATAGGATGTGCAACATCAGTAGGTCATCACGAAAATGCAAGCCAAGACCACAGGGAGATACAGGTACCGCTATACAGAGATTGGAATGACTAAAAATTAAGATATCGATGAGGAATTCACACACTTCTGCTAGATATGGAAAATGACTTTGCCACTTTGGAAAATAGTCTGGCAGTTTTTTATGAAGCTCAATGCATATAGTACCTCATTCCACTTTGAGGTGTTTGCCCAAAGGAAATGAAAGTTGTCCCTACAAAGACTTGTACAAGAATATTTACAACAATTTTGCTTGCAATAACCCCAAACTTGAAACAAATCAAGTGTCCATCAGTAAGTGAATCAACTGTGGACTGCCTATGTTCTGGTTCTGGAGTACTGACTGACAATTAAAATATGTAGACTATTAATACACACAGCATGGATGAGTGTCCAAATTATATGCTGAGTAGACGTGAGACTAAACAAAAAAAAACAAGGAAATACTTGGGCTGGAGAGATGCCTTAGTGGCATTGCAATCTCCTACACAGTGCCAGAAAGCAGACTGCAGGTTGGGTGGAGGTGGGCACAGGGTTAGAGGAAGGGATGGCAAGGAAAATTTTTGGAGATGATGGATATGCCCATTCATCGGTTCTCCTACAGGGTGCGTATGTATTTCAGAAGGTTTTGATTGTATACTTCAAATATGTGTGATTTGTTTTGTGTCAATTACAGTTCACAAGAGCTATTTTAGAACTTTATCACAACCTTTTCTGAAGACCCTTGGATCACTAGAGCCGTGGTTGGATCTGGAGTCACAGTTCTAGTTTTCAATGAGGGCTATTGTTCACACCAGCATGGTGATGTTCCTATCCAGGAGATCTGACACAAACACGATCCCATTACTATCCCTCCTCATGGCACCTCATGGACACCCTTAACCTCATCATTGGAGCATATCCCCAGCTACGATCACTAGTTAAAAGGCCAGCGCTCTCTTTTAGAACATAGGAGTTCTTTCCTGGGGCTATGCCATAAACCCTTGTGCTGAGCTATCCTGGGTGCAGCTGTCTGGTTCTGACTTTCCCCACAGTCTCTGCACTACTTGCCACTTTCCAGCTGGGCAGCATGTCAGAAAGGAAGGATTGGATGCCCAAGACTGACACTGTAGCTCTGAGTTTGTGCTGAATGGTGTGTGATCGTGCCCAAGTAGGTTTATTCCCAACACTCAACCTCAGTATTTTCATCTGTTGAAGAGGTTATTGTGTTACACGTGATAGTTACCCCAAGTCTTGAATGACAAGAATTTTGTGAATATGTTAAGAAAAAACAAGCCTAAATTCTAAATGTTTTATGATCTGATCCCAATTCTATAAAAGCTTATTGAAAAAATATTATCAATTCATTTAGTTGCACTTAAAACGAGTCTCTTTCTTTCTTTCTTTCTTTCTTTCTTTTTTTTTTTTTTTTAAGTTTTAGGGCATGTTAGAGTTATAGTAAAACCAGAGGAAGGTACAGAGATTTTTCACATACCTTGTGGTCCCCTACATGCATAAGGTGCCCTGTTACCAACATCCCTCTACAAGAGTGATGATGTTGACATGATATACTGATGCATCACTATCAACCAAAACTGACAGTTTAAATTAGCTCTACTCTTGGAGCTGCATGATCCATGCATGTGGGCAATGGTGCTGTCACAGGTAGGCATTATGGTGGTGCCACACAGACACCTTCACTGCCCGTCTTCTGTACTTTGTCTATTTATCTCTTCCTCTCCCCTGACCAGGGCAACTACTAGTCTTTGTTGTTTATTGCTCTTTCTTCCCTTCCTTTCTCCCTTCCTTCTTTCCTTCCTTCCTTCCTTCCTCCATCTCTTTCTTTTTTTCTTCCTTCCTTCCTCCCTGTCTTTCTTTCTTCCTTCCTTCCTCCCTCCCTCCTCTTTCTTCCTTCCTTCCTTCCTTCCTTCCTTCCT
Organism: Jaculus jaculus; assembly: GCF_020740685.1. NCBI lineage: Eukaryota > Metazoa > Chordata > Mammalia > Rodentia > Dipodidae > Jaculus > Jaculus jaculus. The sequence continues at coordinate 135,352,490 of NC_059106.1, read as the reverse complement.
TCCTTCCTTCCTTCCTTCCTTCCTTTCTTTCTTTCTTTCTTTCTTTCTTTCTTTCTTTCTTTCTTTCTTTCTTTCTTTCTTTCCTCTTCCCTCTCTCATTCTTTCTTTGCTTTTTGTTTTGGTGCTCTTCAAATTTTTGGCAACATGAGTCTATTACTTTTAAAATCGGGAAATAACTAAAAGAGAGGGGCACTTTCTTTGAATGTCCAATATTGCAGGCTGCTGAAACATCTCAACAGCATAGGAAACGAAACAATAAACAAAAGCCCACAGTTCTTCCTTTCCATCTCATTGACTTCCGGTCCTTTCTTCATTGGCATGTGGTGATGGCAGACTGCCTGGGGCTCGGAGCCCATGTCTGGGTTCTGTGAGAGACCCTTTCTCTTGGTCTTCTGCACACAAATGTGCACCCAGCGCTCTGAGCAGGGATGGACTGAAGTAGACTGGGTAGGATCTGAGTGAAGAAACTTCCGTGATAGGCATGGACCCTGTCAATCAGAATCTGACTTCTTCCTCTGGCTTCTTGTACAACAGGAAAAGGCTGGGATCTTCTACAGGTGGCCTGGTTGCAGGTGATTCCATGACTTGGCTCTTCCTCGCTGGCAGAGGCTCTCTGTGAAGCATCTGCCTGGTCCTAATTCTTATTTCTGATAAACAGGAGTATCTAATTAAAACATCCGTTGATGAGGACCTAGCAGGAAAAGAATTTTTCTTCTTCAAATCTCAAGTTTCAGAAGAAGATGAAAAAATGTCATCTCCCTGGACCAAAAATCAGATAACTCTCTTTTCATGATTAGATCCCAGGGGACTGATTCCCATCCCACAAGCAAGGAGATGGTGCACCACAAACCACTTCTCTAAGGGAGAGTCTGTGGACGTTTCTCTTTTAGACCCAGAATGACAAGGCTATTGCAGATTGGAAGGCCAACCCATTAAGCCAGCCTATTTCCTTTCTTGCAAAGGATGATTTTTCCCAAATATCACACAGTGGATTATCCTCACTAAGTTTTTTTTTCTTGATTCCTCACACTTCAGCCAATAAAACAAACTCATTCAGATAATTTGGAACTTTAAGGAATGAAATATAACTCTTCTAGGCTCCTTTTGAAGTTCTAGATTCTTGGATAAAGAAAATGGGGCAGGACGCCTTCTTGCTGGTAGGTTTAAATCCCCAAACTTCCATCTTTCCCCTTTCTTTATGTTCATGAGAATGTTTTGTCAGAATATGCTTCTCTACTCCATACGAGTTAGAAGATGTACTTATGCCTTAAATTCACCTCACTGAGGGGCTCTAGACTGAGTCTGGGTGGTGGGGTGCTGGCAGGATTGAGTGAGCCCACACCTGTGCGCTGCCACCATCCCCCAAGACCTTAAGAAGGCCAAGGTCCCTTCATCTTTGCTCTCTGGAGCAAGTTGAGCTGCCTTGAATTGCTGAGCTGATGATGCAAATGTCCTTGCCTTCCTACACCTCGCTCTGCTTTTCAGTCAGTGTTATTTTTCCCCTTCCCTCTCACTGCCTCTCTCCTCTCTCTTTTTCTAGATAAGGACTTCATGTTACCTAGTCTCCTGTGGCTTACAACTCGTGAGCTCAAGTGATCCTCCCCCCTCTGCCTCTTGAGTAGCTGGGGCACTTGGCATGACATGAAGTTCCCACAGTGAATAAATTTAAAGAAAGGGGCTGGAGAGATGGCTTAGTGGTTAAGTGCTTGCCTTTGAAGCCTAAGGACCCTGGTTCAAGGCTCGATTCCCCAGGACCCACGTTTAGCCAGATGCACAAGGGGGTGCATGCATCTGGAGTTCGTTTGCAGTGGCTGGAGGCCCTGGTGTGCCCATTCTCTCTCTTTCTCTCTATCTGCCTCTTTCTCTCTCTGTCTGTTGCTCTCAAATAAATGAACAAAATTTTTTTTTTTAATTTAAAAAAAAGTAAAAAAGCCAAACAAAACACTCAACAGCTCTTCAGCTAAACACTGAAAGCTCTACATACCTTCCAGCTTCCCTTTTGGTTGAGGGCAGGAAAGAAAAAGATTAAGTGTCCACTCAAAGAGACTCACTTATCCCAGATCCCTGACACAATTAGTTCCCTTTCTGTCTCAATTGCAGTACCTTTATCTACCTCATCTGGTATATATTGAAAAAAAAACTTATTTGTTAAAAATTTATTTATTTATTTGGGAGTGAGAAAGAGAGATTGAGAGAGAGAGAGGGAAAGAGAAAGAGGAAGATAGAGAGAGAGAAAGGGAGAGAGAGAATGGGCACGCCAGGGCCTCCAGCCAGTGCAAATAAACTCCAGATGTGTGTGCCACTTTGTGCATCTGGCTTTACATGGTTACTGGGGAATGCAATCTGAGTCCTTTGGCTTTTCCAGAAAGTACCTTAACTGCAAAGCCATCTCTCCAACCCCACAATTTCATTTTTTTTTGTCCCCTGTGTATACCCTAAGAGTTTGAATTCACCTTTGTGTGGCTGCAAGTCTTTCCAGCAAGATGACCATGTGTAGTAAACAAGGTTGGACTCTCGTGGCTGAGTATTTGAACCACAGGAGCACTGTGCACAGCCCATGAGCGACTTCTTGTCATAGCAGCATGCCCAGCCAGCACCCTGGGGTCTCAATGGTGTGACTGAAGGCGAGTTTGTCACACCATCATGATCCAAGAATACTGTGTTCATGGGACTGAATAATGACTGCTAGCATCATGGAACATTCACTCTTTGTTCTCCTCTCTTGCACATCACACTCATTTAGCCTGTATAAAACATCACTTACTATCACCATCTCATCTTACAGAAGGGACACAAGGCACAGAGACATTGTTCACACATGCCCACGGTTACAGAATTGGGTAGTGTCAGAGTCAGGAATCAAGCCCAGGCAGTCTGGCTCTTAAATTATCATCAATATGCTCCATGGCCTGATTCAGCTTAGGCAGATAGTGAGCAGGAAACCTCTGTTGAACATGAGAGCAAACTTCAAAGATGGCAACCTTGGCTTCTTCCAGCTTTCGTAGGAGCTTCTGGCCTTGGGCCTGGACCAATCAAAAAGCACAGAGAAATGACTTCCCATTCATACACATGCCACAGAAGATTCTAGATCTGCCATAGCCCAGGAGTGGGATTGTGCATATTAAATGCTACCAGGAACTAACCAAAATGGCACCTTTACATGGAGAAAGCCTCCAGACTCCTCAAGAGAAGCTGTGACTTCTCTGTATAGAAAAAGAGAGCAAGAGCTTTGAGGCTGGGATGTTGGACCGAATCTCTGGCTCCACAGTCCACACAGGTGGTATCTGATCTAAAATCTCTGCTTCTTGCATGTGAAGGGGTGTGAAGGTTAAAAATGGTAATCAAAGAAGCCAAATTATACCCAACTCTTACATGAGGATCAGGATTTGAAATGGAAGCATTAAACAAAAGTTTCAGAGATTAAAAAAATATATATATATATATGTATGTATATATAATATATATATATGCATATATATATAAAACAATCCTTAGACAATGTCAAAAATAAAAGGAACTAATTAAAAAAAATGGTAATCAGCAGGTAATAAGCTGGCAAACACCTTTAGAAACAATTTTAGTTACCTTCCTCTTGCTAGCATTAACCACTCCCTAATTTATTCAAACTGACACACACATTTCTTATTGGTGGTCAACATGCTCTTCCATGCTAACTGTCCAACCATCCATTGGCAGATTCACCTGTATCTAAGTCCTAGAGCCAGGTCTTGGTATGTATACACACATGCACACACGTGTGTGTGCTTCTGGAGAAGGTTTCCCCTTTCCTTCCCTCCCCTGGGGTAGGCAGAGCCATCAGAAGTAACTGTCTAGCCACCTGTCCCAAGTTCTGACTCACTCCGTTCCAGGACAGGTGAGGCGAGAACTGTTACTTAGCCTCATCATGCCACAATGATATGGAGACCAAGCAGATGGCCAGGTAGTCCCTGCTCTCCGGAATCTCATATTGTCAGGACTTACCTGTGTCAGGGGCACAGGCCTCGTCAGCTTGGGCAGCATTATCTGCATTTTGTATGATAGAATCTAGGGGAAGAAAAAGAAGATTTAAAGGCCAGCCTCTGCCTTCCAGCCTCTTAGAGGGACAGGTCAGGAACCTTCTCTCATGGGATCTGGTTTGTCTAGCTCATGCTTGTGTCTCAGGATGACTGTGAAGCTGGGCATACACTCTCCGATGGGTTGACTGTGTCCACCTCTCATAGCCCGAGTAAGATAGCAGCCATGACCCTCCTTCCTCCAACAGTTCTGGTGAGTCCCTGCTGCGACATAGTGTCCCTCGAATGTGGCCCCGAGATGTGCCTGAAGGCTCTCTTCTCCCCTCCCCATGTTACTGTTCCCTCTTATTCCTCACCTCTCACCTCAAGTGGGGGGAATCTCCTCCTCTTTATGCTCTCACTGAGGGATGTGGGTTGATGAGAGGGGCTATGAAGAAAAGATTTGGTCCTTTGCTCTCCATCCCCACATAGGGAAGTTATTATTCCCACTAAGAATGCAGCCTGTGCCTATGGCAAGGGGTTAGAGCTGTTCAGCATCCTCCAATTTGGGGGAGAGCTGGTCCCTGTACCTGGGACATTGAGCTCACTGCTGCTGGCCCCCTCCTTTGGGTGGTCAGACGTCTCCTGTCCGGGCTTCTGGCTGAAGGCTAGGAAGAGGTGTGTGCTCAGTGGCTGAGGAAGGTCCACCTCCAGGTACGCCCTCATGAACAGCTTGAAGACATCATAGCTAATGGGCTGAGAGGGGCAAGAAGAGAGAAGTCAGTGGAGGGAAATGAAGGGGCAGAGAGGAGAGGGAGAAGGAAAAGGGGCAGAGAGGTGGAAGAGGAGAGAGACGAAGAAGTGAAAGAAATCAAGGAGGTGCTGGGAGCTGGGTGACAAGGCCAGGGAAGAGGCAGGGAGAGCAGCATGGGGTGGGATGTAGGAGAGAAAAATCAACAATGCACGTCAGGGCTTGGGGCACACAGCCAGGCCGAGCTTCTGTAGCACTATATGATGTGCTCTAAATTCAGATTTAAGAGGGGGCAATAGATTGTTCTGGGGTGGAGGGCTCTGCCTTTGCCCTGGATCCTGTAAAGGCCATGGCGGTCATGAACAGGGACTCAAGTCAATGTCCTGGGGACCCATTAAGAAGAAGGATGTGGGCTGGAGAGATGGCTTAGCGGTTAAGCGCTTGCCTATGAAGCCTAAGGACCCCGGTTCGAGGCTCGGTTCTCCAGGTCCCACGTTAGCCAGATGCACAAGGGGGCGCACGCGTCTGGAGTTTCGTTTGCAGTGGCTGGAAGCCCTGGCGCGCCCATTCTCTCTCTCTCTCCCTCTAAGTGTCTGTCTTTCTGTCTGTCACTCTCAAATAAATAAATAAAAAAAAATGAACAAAAAATATTTAAAAAAAAATAAAAAAAAAAAGAAGAAGGATGTGGGCTGGAGAGATGGCTTAGCGGTTAAGCACTTGCCTGTGAAGCCTAAGGACCCTGGTTCGAGGCTCGGTTCCCCAGGTCCCACATTAGCCAGATGCACAAGGGGGCGCACGCGTCTGGAGTTCGTTTGCAGAGGCTGGAAGCCCTGGCGCGTCCATTCTCTCTCTCTCCCTCTATCTGTCTTTCTCTCTGTGTCTGTCGCTCTCAAATAAATAAATAATTAATTAAAAAATATTTTTTTTAAAAAAAAGAAGAAGGATGTAATAGAAAATATGAAGAAAAGAGGGCTGGAGATATGGTTTAGTGGTTAAGACATTTGCCTATAAAGCCAAAGGACCCAGGTTCGATTCCTCGGGACCCACATATGCTAGATGCACAAGGTGGTGCATGCATCTGGAGTTCATTTACAGTGGCTAGAGGCCCTGGCATGCCCATTCTCTTTCTCTCTTTCTCTTCCTCTTTCTGTCTCTCTCTCAAATAAAATAAAATAATTAAAAAATATGATGAAAAGAAATGGTTCGTTTACTGTATCTTATTTTTCTCGTATGTCACGAGGATGTGACTCCTGAGGAATCCCAAGGTCTGGGAAGGTAGGAGAGATCTGGAAAAGGACAGACTCCATTATCGTTCATTACTTTCACAGCTCTGCTCTTCCCTGGACAGATGCCAAGATGAGAATGGGTTGTGTGTGTCTGCCTGAGCTGCTTCTCAAAACATGTCCTTGTGAAGGTTTTAGGCACTGGGAGTAGAGCAGGAAGCCAAGGACAGAAGGTAGAATCAAGAGACGTGCCAAAAACTAGACCCTCTCTGTGCTATGACTCTCTCAGTACTGCCTAGCATCTGGCCCCAGGCTGTAAGCATGCATGCCTGGAAGAGCCACACTCAACAACAACAGTTTGCTGTGAGGCATCTCTGGTTCAGGCTTCTGTGGCATCAGGTCTTCGTCAAATCCCAGATGCTCTTGGCAATCATTTGAACAAGTGCGACTCTGAGGGCTGCTGCGCTGGCTTTTGTGGATAAATAGTGACCATGAGAATAAAGTCCGCATTCAGAAGCCTACTTGGAGCTCGCTTCAAAATGTTGATAGCATTTAACCCCTTGCCTGCTCTGGACGTCCCGTGAGTTTTCCTAGAACCAGGAGCTGACTTGTATTTGTACCATCAAGTGTGGGTTCCAAGTCTTGGTTCTAAATTTAAGTCATCAATACTCTACTGGGAATTCATACCATTTTCTGTTTGGCCCTAGTCTGTCCTTTGCAGAGTAGAAGAAACCTCATTCAACTAGAGCCTATTTTGTTCCTCACTAGGCACGGTCTTGCTCAAGCCCAAGCTACTCTGGAACTCACTCTGTAGTCCAAGTTGCCTCGAACTCATGAAAATTCTCCTACTTCATTCTCCCATGTGCTGGACTTAAAGGCATGCATCTCCACACTGAGAAGATTCCCTTCCCACTTTTTAAAACAATAAAATTAAAGGAATTCAGCAAGTGATGGATTCATGTGTATCGTGACAACTATCTCTCTTTCTCCCTTTCCTATCCTTGAGTGTCCTCTCTGCCATCTGTCTCAGATTGTCCTTTTCTCACACATCTTCCCCTTTCCCAGGGCACAAATGCAAAATATTTTCCTCCTATTTCCAGATATAACCCACCCAGTGTGACCCTTGCTTCTCCCCTGTGTCCGTGATTGCATCGTCCAGCATTTGCCTGCCCTCTACCTGCAAGCTTGTTCTGCACCCACAGTCCAAAGACATTGCCATGGACTAAAGCTATTTTCTTTTTATTTTTTTTAAATTTTTTATTTATTTATTTATTTATTTGAGAGCGACAGACACAGAAAGACAGATAGAGGGAGAGAGAGAGAATGGGCGCGCCAGGGCTTCCAGCCTCTGCCAACGAACTCCAGATGCGTGCGCCCCCTTGTGCATCTGGCTAACGTGGGACCTGGGGAACTGAGCCTCGAACCGGGGTCCTTAGGCTTCACAGGCAAGCGCTTAACCGCTAAGCCATCTCTCCAGCCCAAAAGCTATTTTCTTATCCTTCTTCCCTTCCCCTTCAAAGTTCACCAAGTAAATTGCATTGGCCACTCTTTTCCTTAAGCCTATTCGCTTGAGTTCCAACCTTTTACTTCTGAGCATGCTCTTTTAAGAGCACAGAAATTCAATTGTCTCTTTGTAGATTTGCTCATCTTTAGTCTTTGCAGTATTTCATCCTCTCTTGAAGCTCTGTTCTCCATGTAGCTGTTTTATTTTGGGTCTCTATTTTGGTATCACTGAAGAGTGGCTAATAGCATTGTTGTTCATTAATTTGTCTCAAAAGCTCCTCTGCATTGCCTTTTTGCACTGTTTTAATTGACAAGAATTGTTCTAATCTGAAGTCTAGAGTTAGCATCAAATTGAAAGCTATCAGAGTTAATTATTTCTGGAGAAAAATATTGTACCAAATGATTTAACAGAAAGAAAACTCAGTTAAATAGTTTCTAACAGAATGTGGTAACAACAACAACAACAACAAAAACCCCCAAACACCCAAAGATCAGTGCAAACAAGATCATAGTGAGACCTGTGACTGATCTCAGATAGTTCCCTTGATGTGTGTGTGTGTGTGTGTGTGTGTGTGTGTGTGTGTGTGCGTGCACTCTCGTGTGCATGTGGCATGTTGGTGACAGAACCCAGGGCCTTGCACTTGGCTCCTCCACTCATCTAAGGCCCTAACTCCTGGCCTCGGAGATGCTGTTGCATTTTTTGAACCTCAGTATTTTTATAACAGTATTTAATTTTTAATTTTTATTTTATTTAAGAGAGAGACTGAGCAAGAGTGCAGAGGCATACTAGGGTCTCCAGCCACTGCAGATGAATTCTAGCTACATGTGCCACTTTGTGCCTCTAGCTTTACTTGGGTACTGGGGAAGTGAGCTCTGAGCCAGCGGGCTTTGTAAGCGAGTGCTCCCGACCACTGAGCAATAGTCTTATCCCTAAACTTCAGTTTAATTATCAGCAAGTTATTAGTACTGAGCCAGAAGCTCTCAACTTCTATTAGCACATACCCTAACCCAGCTCCTCGTCCTGACTCTAGCACTTCTGTTCATGTCAATGGCAACATTCCAGATTCAGCTTTGCACTGTCTGTGACCTGAAACCAGTTCTTGTCCCTTCATTCTGTTGACTATTCCCATGTGACACCCAGTACATCCTGACCTTTTGCTCCCTGGTGTCATCACCAAAGTTTCAGACCCCAATTTTATGCATCTTTCCTGAAACCACTGTGGTACCTCAGAAAGGTATCCGTGTCCCCTCGCCTGTCAGTCCCCTGTTTGTGTCAGGCATCCTTGCCAGGTTGATTTCCTGAGGCATGGCTCTGAGAAGATTGCTTCTCCACTCAAAAACTTTCCATGGCTTCTCATTGCCCGTGGGAGAGTTGACACCACTCTCGTCACGACCATTACACTATTCAATAGCAAATATGTTCCAAATGGAACTCTGATGAATAAAAGCGAATGTAGGTGGACGCATAAAAACATCCACATATGCAAACATAAATAGTGCTCCTATAATCCAGTGGGTTATCCCATGCACTTTCTGAAATTTTGGGGTTCAGAACCTCCCCAATTATCCCATACTAACCTAGAGGTGTAGCCACTTCAAGCTTTCAGAGCATTTTGCTATTCTCTCTTATCATGCCTGATGTCCCCCTAACTATACATCCTGCCCTGTCTTCTCTTGTTCTTTCCCAACCAAGCCTCCAAGCACTTTGCTCCATAGGATCCACTGCCTTATTTAACTATTAAAATTGTAGCCATGCTTTAAGGCCCGGGTCAGGAGCCACCTTCCACAGGAAGCCTGATAGGATTTCCTGTACCAGGATTTAAAAAAACTTCACCTTGATTCTGTCTTGTGAAATTCATATATGCTGCTCTGTATTAACACAGTTATTTATGACATCTTAACTCAGACTAGAAGCTCCTAGAAGACAGTAAGAATGCCTTATTTTTAATCTGCTGAACCATTCATCAAAGATCACATTATTTCCTAATAGGTTTTTGAATGGATGTTGAGGTCCTAGTTCTTACCTCTACCAAATGACCTGGTATCTGGCCCCTGTCTGAATGGGGTCCATTCAGTAAATTGCGTGTGTGTGTGTGTGTGTGTGTGTGTGTCCCTAAGGACTGGCACAGTCCTGAACACAAATGGTGAACACTACCAGTTAGACAGGGGTCCATGCCTTCAAGAGAGTCATTGTTATACATGTAGGTAAAAGCCTAGAAGTAACTCTACATCATGATGAGCACCACTGGTGAGCACCACAGGACAAAAACTGACGTAATGTTATGAGTGCTTAGAAAATGTTGATGGACCTCAGGCCACTCATTCATGCCTTTGTCCCCAGAGTCCCCTGGAGAATGAAATGACATAGAACATTTCCAGAAACATAGACAATTAAATCAGGAGAGTTTTAGTGGGATCTGGGTCTCTTCAAGCCATGGGTGCTCAGGATATTCAATGATCAGCTCACTAGTGGCAGAATTAAACCAGAAGGCAGCTCTTCCTGCTCCTAGTCTGTTACTGAACCTGTCAGGTCCCTGGACTGGAATAGTCCTTCCAACCACTCCCTCCGAGCATCACAGTTCAGAAAGCAAAGGAAGGTGACTGTGTGGCCCTCTCCAAGTGATATCTGAGTTATAAGAAAGTCTTCTACAAGCATAGGCCAGAGGCAGAGTAGCTGCTTAGTGAACTGGATTTTATGTTCACACTGGAGAACAACCACTGGGAGGCAAGGCTCTGCACTCCAAGGAAACATCACAGGCACTATCGTTCAGGCCAAAGGAAATCTGTTTTTGTGGCATTTCAGTGTAACAGGACCACCAAAGTAAATGATTTTGTTCTGGCTAAACGTGGGCCTATAGAGGGAGACTCTAGCTTCTTAAAAAAAAAAATTCCTAAAACCTCACCAGAGGAGAACAGTGCCTCTGTTCTTATCTCTTCCTTTCCTGGGAGAGGGAGGAGTGTTAAGCCCCTTCCCCAGAACTTGACCCCAGACACCAAAATCAGGAACAAACTGAGCAGTCCAGCCACCCATGCAAACTCTCAAATCATTTTCATGAAACAACCAACAAAGCAGTTTTGCTGCTGTTGCAACCTGTTTCTTATCTAGGCCTAGAAGGAAGAAGGCCTAGCTAGAGAGCTTACCATGTATCGGGCACCTTAATTTTTAAAACAGCTGTGAGAGGGAGGACAGCAAGTGACAAGAAGATCACTTGTTCAAGGTCACAAAGCGTGTGGCAGAGTTGGCACAGTACCACTTGTCTGTTTTGCTCTGCTGGGGTTCCCCCTTCTCTAGTTATCACCACTGCTCCGCTTTGCAGAGGGTCCCTTGCTGCTGAAGGCAAGGACATAGTCATCGTGGCCAGATGCAGCTCTGCAACTCTGCAAACTTCTATTCTCCAGCTTTCCTAGCAACCCGCCCCTTCCCACAGCTAATTTCTTTCGTGCTGAGGCATTTTAGCAGCAGGAAGTCATCAACTCAAGAGAAACGGAACCCTTGCTGTTTCCCTAGCCCCGTGCCATGACATTACACCTACCAGAAGTCAGGCACACCATATGAGAGAATGAAATCAGAGTGGCAGAGCTCCCCTTGGCTGCAGCAGGACCAGGCGCACCGAGTGGGGGCCAGCCCCGACAGAGGCGAGGGCGGCTGTGTACTCATAACAGACAAGCTGCTCCCTGCTTCTGAAAGCCCCCCTTGGCCTTCGCCCCCCTCCCCAGCCCTGAGCAAATTGTTCCTCTCCCACGCCTCAGCCCCCAGGCAGACAGGCTGATTGCCAGCCACTGCCAACTTTTGTTCGCGTTTTCTGGAGCTGGGGGTGGGAGGTGTGGGGCAGCGAGTTCTTTGCTGGCTCTGCCACCTTCTCTGCCTGGCTTCACCTCAGGAATGTTCTCTGAAGTGGTGCCTTCTCCTCGTAGCCTCTGTGCTGTCAGCCTCCCTCCTGCTTCATTCTCCCCATGGTGGGTATGTTTTAGCCGAAGGTATCTACCATGAGAGCACAGGCTCATTCCCAGTGCCCAGCAGAGGAGGCGTTGACTCAGGCTTACTGAATGGAGGACAATAGGAGTAAGTGGCCGGCCTCTTTCCAAGCTAGTTCTGCTGATAGTTCACTTTTCTTTTGGTAGTTAACCCATAAAACGACTCAGGAACAGGGAAAAGGGAGATGAGTATAGGACATTCTGGGGGAAAGAAATGGAACAGGAATAATAATGAGTCCTGTTTTGAGTGTCCTATATCTGTTTTGAGTGTTCAGTATCTTGCAAATAGTTTCTCATTTAATCCACTCACCTACTAACTTCATCTCTAATTTTTTCTTAGCTTTTCTGTCACAAATAAGGGAAGTAAGACTCTCAAAGAGATGAAATATCAGTCAAGGCCACAGTACTGGTGGATGGCAGAGGTAGAAGGCTAACCTAAGACCATGTGGCTCATTACTCTTGAACTTGAACCTGTCACTATCTTGGAATTTCAGATACTAGAAACCACCTGTCCTCATCTTTAGATCTTCTGTATTTATTGCACACTGCCTGGGCAATGCTAGGTGCATTGAATTTGAAAATAGGAAGAGGTCTTGTATTCATTCAACAAATATTTGTCTGATGTCTGTTATGAGTTAGTTACTTCTCTGGGCATTGGAGACACAATAGTGACCAAAATTTTTCTAGTGAGTGAAATAGACAATTCAGTCAATTACTTAATGTGACAGCGAGTGAGAAGCATTAAGCAGGTAAGCAAAACAGAGCGATCGGGTAAGAGATGTCAAGAAAGAAGCCTTCTGATTCTGTTCACGAAGGTGACAATCACTGAGAAGGTGATCGGAACACAGACCTGAAGGCGGTGAAGGAACGAATACTGTGTGTATGTTGGGAAAGCATCCCAAGGTGAGGCAATGGCAAGTGGGGTGGTGCTGAGGCTATAGAAGCATCGGCTTATCTGACGGCAGGAAGGAGGCCAATATGACTGGGAAGAAATTGGGGAAGGGAGAGTAACAAAAGATGAGGCTAGGGAGTAGGGGGCAGACGGATTGCAATGATTTTGACTTTTGCTTTGAGTGGGGAATGGGAGAGCCATGGAAGATGATGGATGAATAATGACAGCTCTAACATATGTTCTTTCTTTTTTAAAAGATTGTAGGGAGGGAGGGAGAGGAAGAGAGGGAGAGAGAGAGAACGGGCACACCAGGGCCTCCAGCCACCTCAAATGAACTCCAGATGCATGAGCCACCATGCGCATGTGGTTTATGTGGGACCTGGAGAATCAAACCTGGGTCCTTAGATTTCGCAGGCGTGCACCTTAACCACCAAGCCATCTCTCCAGCCCTGTTCTTTCGTTTTTATGGGAGAGAGAGAGACAGAGAGAGATTGGCATGTCAGGGCCTCTAGTCACTGCAATCAAACTCCAGACACATGTACTACCTTGTGCGCATACATGACCTTGTGCACATAAGTCACCTTATGTGTCTGATTTATGTGGGCTTTGGGGAGTCAAGCCTGGGTCCTTAGGCTTTAAAGGCAAGCTCCTTAACTGCTAAGCCATCTCTCCAACCCTGTTCATTTTTTGTGTGTAGTATGTGTGGTACATACATGCATGTGTATGTGCAGGTGTGTGGACCCCATGCAAGCATGTACAGAGGCCACAGGGGAATATGGGTGTACTGATACTGCTCGCTCCATGGTTCTTTGGGGCAGAGTCTCTCATGTAAGGCTGAGCTGCCATTTCCAGGCAGATCAGAATGGCTGACCAGCAAAATCTGGCAACTGTCAGGTTTCCATGCCTCACACAACTGGGATTACAAATGTGAGTGGCCACATGTGGGTGCTGAAGATCAAACTCAAAGCAAATTAGAACCTTTCAGGCTCTTACACTTTTGTGATAAGTGCTTTTAGCCACTGAGCCTCTCCCTAGTCTCTCTGACATTGGTTTTGAAAGGTTGCTCAGGATGTGTGTGAAGAACAGACTTTGAGGGACACAGAAAGAGGCAGAGAGCCCAGTGAGGAGCCTGTAAATGTGATGTTTCAGGTCAGGATGCTACAGGGCAGAAGGTGAGATATGGAGGTATCTCGACAGAGGAGTTTTCTGATGAACTGAGTTGGGAAGTGAGAGCGAGGTGGAATCAATTGTGATTCCATACGTTAGGTTAATACTTTGAAGGAATGGTTGTTAGCTGAAGTGGAGAGACTGTGAGAGAAGCATGTTTTACAGAGGAATATTAAGAGCATTAGTGTAGTTCATGGTAAGTTTGAAATTTCTATTTGATTTTCAGGTAGAAATGCTAAGTGCAGAGGAGAGAGAGAAGATAGGAGAGTTAAGTTTCTTAAAAAGCAAATGAAGACCATGGAGGAAGGTTTAGCTAACTGCATCCACTGGCACTGAGCAAAATCGTCATGGGGTTTAGCCACGGAGGCCATGGGCATCCTGACTAGTGCTTTTAGTGGAGCAGTGGGAGTTACACCCTGATTGAAGGACTTTGACAAGGATAGGGAGAACATTTGGAGACCAAGAGTATCAACCAATCTTTTTATATTTTTTCCATAAAAGTCAGGAGAGAAAAGAAATGGTAAACGAAAGGAAAAGTGGGGTCAAGAGCTTTTGTTACCAGAGTAGAAGTGATGTTATGTGTGATGGGGGGAAATGTGGAGAAATATGGAAGTAGAGATAGACAGACAGATGGCAATACTTGCCAGCCCCAGAAAGCATGAGATTGAGTGGACAAGAGGAGAGCTGGTTTCGGTCAGAGCCCCAGCACTCACCGTCAGCTGCAGGGCAGAAGTTTGACCCCGCTAGTGAGGTAGGTGGTGGAAAATATTTTCATTGTTTATTTTGTCCTTTATTAGCTGAGTATAAACAGAGAAGAAGAGGAGCAAAAAACTTGAGCATAGAGGTATGATATAGTCATCTAAGACGGAGGGGGTATGTGAAAGGACTCGGGGAACATAAATTCCAGGCAGCATGGATGGCTTGCTTGACATTTAGGAGAAAACATGTCGAGGAGCAAGCTCTTTAAGGCATGCCAAGACCCAAGAGGGAAAGGCTGGAGCACAGGCTTGAAATGGAAATTTCCTTACCTCATGTGGGTCATATGGCTTGAGGCTTCCACCATGATTAAATTCATTCAGCACATCCTTTATCTTCTTAGAGGAGTCTGTAGAGACAGAATGCACACGTAAAACAATGGTGAGCAGCGAATGAAAGCTGGGCCAGGTACGTTCTGGTTAACGATAGTCTGATGGAGCAGGACCATGTGGAAATCGGTCACCCTTGTCTGTCCTCCTTCCCTCTCATTGTGCTTTCTTCCAGTTTTTCCCTCTCATGGATAATCTTTCTAAAACATTGACGTAATCAGACCATGTCTCTGTTCAGTGTACTTCTATTTTCTCAGAGGAAGTCTTGTGTCCTGGGCTGGAGAGATTGCCTAGTGGTTAAGGTACTTTCCTGTAAAGGCTAAGTTCCCAGGTTTGATTTGTAAGTACCCATGTAAGCCAGATGCACAATGTGGTACATGCATCTGGAGTTCATGTGCAGTGGCTAGAGGCCCTGGCATACCCATTATGTCTCTTGCTCTCAAATAAATGAATAAAGCTTTAAAAAGTCTATGTCCTTGGCTTGAATTCAGCTTTTGATGATCTGACTAGCCTGGTCTTTCCTTCCTGCTCATCCTCCCTACTTCCCAGCCACATCACATATTTCCAAAAATCCCCAAACACACTGTATTATCTCTCAGGATGTTTCTTCTCTGTCTTTCAAACTTCATTCAACTTGACATGCTGCTTAGAGGGCAACTGTTTTATACAGTCTTCCTTTGGGGCTCAAGAGATGGCTTGGCAGATAAGGCACTTGCCTACAAAGCCAAAGGACCTCAGTTTGCAAAGGACCTTGGTTTAATTCCCCAGAACCCACATATGCCAGATGCACAAGGTGGCACATGCATCTGGAGTTCGTTTGCAGTGGCTGGAGGTCCTGGGTTGTCCATTCTCTCTCTCTCACTTTGTCTATCTCAAATAAAATAAATAAAATCATCCTTTGTGCAGAATTAATTATCCCTTCCAGCTCCTACAGATATACACTTTTGTAGAAAAACTTGCCTTACAATATTATAATTAATTATTAACTTGCCTATCTTGCTCTTTTCTTATTTTGAGTCAAATTTTATTGGAATAAAATTATACTTTCTTATACATTTATTCTCCCAAATTCTTTTCAACCTCCTCCCCTCCCTCTATGAATAGAAAAGTTTTTACCCCTAAGTAACAAAACAGAAGGATGTCATGTCAGATTGGAGTGTGGCAAGACAAAAGCCCTCTATGGGTTTTGGAAGGCCCATGGGACAATTGAGGGGGTTGGGGGCAACTTGAGAGCTATAACTGGTTACTGAGGTTTATTTTTATATCATACAGAATCAAACATAAAACATTTGGAATATGTATATGAGTGTATAACCACTTGAATGAATGTTTTGAGAAATGATTTTATGTATCCCAGGCCGGCCTTGAACTCAGTATGTAGCCAAGGATGACTGAATTGTTGATCCTCTTACCTCCACTTCCCAAGTGCTGTATTACAGGCATGTGTCAGTATGCTTGGGTTCTGAGTGGAAATTGAAAAAAATTAAAAATGTTACAGCACTTAGGAGATGAGGACAGGAATATCAGAAGGTCAAGGTCATCCTTGGCCACATAGTGTATTCAAGGTCAGCCTGGGCTATATGAGACCCTATCTCAATGATCCTGCAAAACAAATCAAATATCTTGAGTTAGGTGTGGTCATGCACAGCTGTAATCTCAGTGCTTAGGAGGCCGAGGAAGGAATATTTAAAACCCAAGGCCAACTTGGATCGCACAGAGAACTCATCCACAAAAGAGAAAACACCCTTCTCAACCCCTCCCCCAATATCATTAATTATATAGGAGAAACTTGTATCAGAGTCAATGAGGCTCTGTCCTTGGTGCTGAAAATTACTGTACACTTAGGGCAAGGTAGTTGCTTTTAATTCTGGGATCTTGACAGCTCTGTCCCCTTTTTCTTGATTTTTATTTTAGATCTTGTTGGAAGAAATTGAGACATTCATCCTGACACACAAAATAACCTCAATTATGTCCCATAATTAGCTGGGCTGATTTAATATTCTTACAGTAGTTCTGTCATATTTCTGCCAGCCAGAATTTTTTCCTCTGTGTATCAAATCTCTCCAAACTCCATGTTTACCCTTTCATGTTCCATGCATGTTACATTTATATGAGAAGAGGAAAAATAAATAATTAGAGGATTCAGAAAATATACAATTAAAAAATTCTGTTTTCTATAGAAACTATTTCAGAAACCACTGGGGAAAACATTGGTTGCTTCTTTTGAAAATTTTACAAGAATTAAGAGTCAGGGCAAGAGAATAAATAATTGTTATGAGGAAAACATCATGAGTGTATGTTCAGTTATCAGTACTGTAGATGTCAAAAACCTGGGGCTTCTATGAACTGTGCTTCTCTTATCTCTAAGTACTATGGCTAATTAAGAGCTTCTTAGGTTCCATTATTGCTTTTACTTAAACATCTGAATAAATAATCAGGCCATTAAAAACTCAGACACTGTTCTCTGTCTTTTAGGTTCTTTGTACAGAAGGTTATGGTCTCTCAGACCTAGGTAAAATAGATATACTAATCGGAGGAGCTGTTCTCCATGATTTGCTGACTTGAATTCTATCAAGCAGAAATTATTATCATTGTAGGATTGAAGCTTAAAATGTCATTGCAAAATACTGCTATTGCCTAGAAATGGAAATTCCTTTCAAAACTCAAAACAGATGTCGCAAATCTATAGCTTAGTATGAGCTAAGCAGCAGCTGCCAACAATTCTGGATGCTTTCATTCTATTCTATGGGGGGTAAGAAGCCACATGGTACTGTTCATCATCTAGCAGATAAAAATGGTTGGCTAATTGTGGTAATATAACTGCACCTTATTGAGTATGCTTACCTGCATGTTCTCATAAATTATTCCCTAATGATATAAGTAGTTTTAGCAATATTTCTTTAAGTTTACAAATGAAGTAGTTAGAATTCAGAAATATTAACTGATGAGTCCAGATGCAATGGCTTTAAGGTGCGGTCTAGCTCTGAATAAAAGTCTGTATTCCTTTTCCTTAAGCACTATTCACTATTAATTATCAAGTGTTTTCTGTCATGAGGAAATGTGAAATCATGGCTGTAGTGATGATATGAAGCTCTGGGAAACACTGAGTAAGAAGTAAAAATTAAAGGGGAGACTAAGGTCAAGGTGGGGACTACATCTATGTTATAATGAAAGTGACATTTGAGCCAATGCACAAAGAGCAAGTTGTGAAGTGGAAAGGATACCTAGAAATGTACACATGAAGTGAAAAGGATGTTCTTAGAATGGTCAGAATGACTCAAGATTCAGTGACGGGCACCACAGAACATGTAGATCAAGAACTAGAGAGTAGCTTGAAATCAGAATGTGGGGGCCTTGAATGCCAAATTAAGACCACTGCTTTGAAGTAGTTAAAGGTTTTTGGAATGGTAGAATAACATAAAATCAGGTCTTTGTTTTCTAAAGGCCACTCTTGAAGCAGAATGTAAAAGTGCTGAAAACTAGGCCAGAGCTCAGTTAGCCTCACATGTATACTTTAATTATCCTACAAGCAGCTATATTACCTAGGGGAAAATTCCTATATTTTATAATCCATTTTAATGGTATATTTTCAGCTCAAAGTGGCCAAATTTAAAAAATGTAAATTTAAGAACTAGATACCCTGGCTTGGCTTTTGTAAGAATAGTATAAAATCAGCATTTTTATTGAGGACCAAGAATTGATTTTAATAGAATTTGTTCTCTTGATATTATTGTCCCATTTTGGAAATTCCCAAGTTCACCTTCATTGAAATCTTTTAATCTTAAAATGGTATGTCTTATTCCAAAATCCTAATTTATATTTAAGTATTTTATGTTTATTTATTCATTTGAGAGAGGGAAAGAGACATACAGAGAGAGAGAAAGAGAGAGAGAAAATGGGCATGCCACGGCTTCTGCAACCACTGCAAATGAACTCCAGGTGCATGCGCCACCTTGTGCATCTGGCTTACGTGGGTTCTGGGGAATCAAACTGAGGTCCTTTGGCTTTGTAGGCAAGTGCCTTAACTGCTAAGCCATCTCTCCAGCCCCTCCTAACTTATATTTAAATGTGGATGTATATGCCTGCATATTCATCCATGTCCAAATATCTAAGAGGATTTTTAAAAGAGAAATTAGACAGCTATTTATTTTAAGATACTTGACCAACAGCTTAAAATTAAATAGAAATAAAACCCCTAAACAAACCCAGGATTTCTGATTAATTTCCCATGCATACCATTCCTCACCATCTATTTCAACTTGTCTTATGGGCTTTCTTGTTGGGGTATATGCATGTGCATGTGTGTGCATAGGGTGTGTGTGTGTGTGTGTGTGTGTGTGTGTGTAGGCCAGAGGATGACCTTAAGTATTGTTCTTCAGGAATACCATCTGCCATTCTGTGACAGAGTCTCTTTCATTGGCCTAAACCTTACCAATTAGGCAAGACTGGCTGGCCAGAGGGCCTTACAGATCCTTCTGTTTCCATTCCTGGGATGACAACTGTGTGCTGCCATGCCTGACTGTATTATGGGAATTTTGGGGGTTAAATTCAGAGCACTTGACCAATTCTCTACTTAGCCCTTTATGGGATTTTATAGACTCATTGTATCACTTTTGTTGTTGTTGTTTGTTTTTTGCTGGGTATGGTGTCGCATACCCTTTTTATGAGAGAGAGAGAGAGAGAGAGAGAGAGAGAGAGAGAGAGAGAGAGGGAGAGAGAGAGAGAAAGGAGAGAGAGAATTGGTGTGCAAGGGCCTCCAGCCACTGCCGTCAAACTGCAGACATGTATGCCACCTTGTGTGCATATGTGCCCTTATGCTCTTACATCACTTTGTGCATCTGGCTTACATGGGACCTGGAGAGTCAAACATGGGTCCTTAGGCTTCGTAGGCAAGTGCCTTAACTGTTAAGTCTTCTCTCCAGGCCGCATCACTTCTTTTTAAGAAGAGGAAACAGCAATGTTCCTAGTTAATCTTAGCCAAAAGGCAGAGAAGCAGCAACCACATTGTCCAAGTTGATAAACATTGCTTTCTTTTTGACGTCTTCTTCTCAGATTTTGGGGTTAGGTTTCACTTTCCATGATGACTGAGTGGGTATTTTCATGATTAATCTGCTTCCATGATTAATGCATTCTGTTTCATCTTCAGACACTTAGGAGCCATGATGGGCTCCTTTGGAACTCTTATTTCAGAGATCATCTGTGGGCCTAGTAGTGAAATCTCAGCAGAGGTCATAATTGTATCACAGATCAGAGGATGTCAAATTGCATTTCTGAGAGCATAAAACCAGGCTATTTCTATCATTCTTTGTAATGACTCCCATATGTTGGGAGTTAATTATATATTGTGCACTGTCTTAGTAGCCCTAACATTTGACTTAGATCCTTGCAACTACTTTCTAGAGCAATAATTATCTCAAGTTTAGAGAAGAGGAAACAGAGGTTGACAAAACTCATGTGCTTCCTTCTAGGGCATGCAGCTTGAAGTTGCTCCTCGTAACATAACTGAACAATACCGTGCAGCTATTACATGCATTGGATATATGAACACCAGTAAGTCAGGAGACAAGATCCTTTATCTGTGACAGTGGCTCTCAACATGGCTGCATATTAGGTCTGCTTGGGAAACTCCTATACTTAAGCCGGGCCTCTCCCAAGACCTATTACATTAGCATCTATTGTAAAACTTGGGAAATAGTATATTGAAAGATTCCTAAGGGATTCAGAGTATAGTTCTGTTGAATACTACTGTCTCATAATGTGGTTTTATTCTTACATATAAGACTATCTGAAGAAGCAGTTGAATTTGTTGGATAACTGTTACAAAAAAATTTATAACTCTTGAAAATGTAAAATCGCTGTGTGTGACAGACAATCTCTATTGTTGAGGTGGACAACACCAAAAATTCCACTCAACCTTCTTGAGCTTCTTGAGAAGGCTGGGGTAGGTTTTTGCTTAAATTCAGATTGGTTGGGCCATCAGCATACAGTTCTACCCCAAGTAAGGTGTTTAGAGGCTCTTCTCTGTAACCAAGGTCAGCAGGCATAACAATGGCCCTAATAGGTTTTCAGTCCTTAGGCTCTATGTGCCAGGAACTCTGGAACTCAAACCAAACATCTGTTCTTAGTATCTGAGAAAATCCAAAGCCTTTATAAGGAAAAAAAAAATATTAGCTCTACTCACAGATACTTTTGCTGGTAAGGCTGGGAAGACATATTTCAAAGACTTAGAACAATTACAGAGAAAAAGTGGGAAATTTCAAAAGATTCAAAAATTAGAACAACCCCTACCAAGGAAGACAAGGATGGTACTAAGAAAAAGGGGAGGGAGGGCTGGAGGGATGGCTTAGCAGTTAAGGTGTTTGTCTGCAAAACTAAAGGACCCAGGTTCGATTCCCCAGGACCCATGTAGGCCAGATGCACAAGGAGGTACATCCATCTGGAGTTCCTCTGCAGTGGCTAAAGGCCCTGGCATGCCCATTTTCTCTCTCTCTCTCTCTCTCTCTCTGTCTACCTCTTTCTCTCTCATAAATAAATAAATAAATAAATAAATAAATAAATAAATAAATAAATAAATTTTAAAAAGGAGAGGGAAAGTTCACACATGAGCAAAAAATACCATTTTCTATCTTTTGAACGAAGGCAGGAATGTATGAGTACATTTTCTAATTACTCCAGTGAGTTATGATCACTTGGAGATGCACAAGAATGAGAGCAGTGCTTTCTGAAGGGCCTGGAAGAGGGAGGATTGTGTTAAGATAAAGATCTAGGGCCAGAAACCTCACACTGAAAGGTCTACCTCATAAGTGAGGGGGAATCAGGCCCCAGAGCTGGATGTGAAATCATGTGCAAGAAGCCCAGGGTCATAAGCACATATTCACTTGTACACACACATCCTCCCAAGTTCACTTCCTTTCCTGCTCACTGTGGATGCCCAGCCTGGAGCCCACTGATGTTCAATAAAGGCTTATTGAAGAAATGGGGATTAGGCCTTATATTTCAGAAGTATAGTGGGGAAAGGTAGGTCAGTAGTCCTCAAACTTGGCTACATGATGGAATTGCCTGGAGATCTTTAGAAAACAGCACCAGCCTGGCATGGTAGTGCCAGGACCTTTGATTCCCAGCACTTAGGAGACAGAGCTAGGAAACTCAATGTTAGTTTGAGGCCAGTCTGGAACTTTAGAGTGAATTCCAGATCACCCTAGAGTGAGACCATACCTCAAAAATTTTTTTAAAAAAGAAAATAATACAGTAGGGATCTCATACCTATATATTACGGTGAAATACTCCAGGGTGTGGGCAAGGCATTGGAATTATTCAAAGCCTTCCATATAATTCGAATGCATGGAATTTCTGACAGAGACCACACTGAATACTTGGAGGAGCCTGGGAGAATGATGGCTGTGGCACAGATGTTATATATAAAATAAGAGGAAAAGACTTCACAGTAAAACAAAAGGACATTTTGGCTGATACAAGAAAACCCTTTTTAGGATGCTTAACTTTTTTGATGCATCATACATGATATGAAAGACTGGTATGGCTCATTTGTGCTGATAAAATTTGCATTGCTAGTGAATTCCCCCCCTTTTCTCCAAGTAACTTGGCGTCATAGTCACATTTCCAGTGAGCGTGAAGGAGTGAAGCAGAAATCTCTACCATCATGCAACCACGAGTGTGGTCTCTGGACCACAATGTCAGCATCACCTAGACACTTGTGAGACATGCGGCATCAGCCCCTGCCAGACCTTCTCATTTAGCATCTGCATGTAAGCAAGCTCTTCAGAAGATTCACTGTATATGAAACTCTGAGAGCCATTGTTCCATAGAAGTTTCTCTCTAGCCATACATTCCGTGATGCTGTGTGGGCAGAAACCTAGTCATCACTGAGGAAAAAGAGACCAGCTGTGCTGAAGTAGTTGTGGGTGAGCAATCACTGTGGTTTCCTCTTTCAGTAGGGAGCAACTACATGCAACCCTCTCTAGGGTTGGGATTGCATGAGCATTTGATTAAGTCACACCCCAATGGCCTATATAAATAGCAAGGTTCCAATGACTTAGGAGTCTTATATTGCTTTGCAACTCAGCCCTAACCATTTTTCTAACCCCACTAATAACACTGGAAGGTTTGAATTTTGAACTGTACCATTTGGATACCTTTTGAACTGTATACTTTACAGTCAAAAAAATTGCTATAATGTAATTCTAACAAAATACATTTCCTAATAGTAAAATGTGCCAATTCATTGTCTTTACATGCAAATTCTTTGCTCTAATTATCTATCTATGTACACCTATCATCTATTTTTAAAATGTTTCTATTTATTTACTTGAAAGGCAGGGAGACACACACACCAAACACACACAGAGAGGCAAAGAGAGAGAGAAAGGGACAGAGACAGTGACACAGAGAGAGAGATAGAGAGATAGAGAGAGAGAGAGAGAGAGAGAGGGAGGGGGGGAGAATGGGCATGCCAGGTCCTTCTTCCACTGAAAACAAACTCCAGATACATGCGTCACTTTATGCAACTGGCTTCATGTGGGTATTGGATACTTGGACCTGGCCCATCGGGCTTGGAAAGCACATGCTGTTAACCTCTGAGCCATCTCTCCAGTCCTATCTATCTTTATCTGTCTATATTTATCTATCAAAGTATTGAGTTGAGGGACTGGAGAGATGGCTGGAGAGTGGTTAAGCACTTGCCTGTGAAGCCTAAGGACCCTGATTCAAGGCTCCATTCACCAGGACCCACATTAGCCAGATGCACAAGGAGGCTCATGTGTCTGGAGTTCGTTTGCAGTGGCTGGAGGCCCTGGTGAACCCATTCTCTCTCTCTTTCTCTGTCTGTTGCTCTAAAATACATAAATAAAAATAAACCAAAATTTAAAGTATTGAGTTGACAGTTAAACTTCAATGGATAGTTTTTGTATATTTCTTGAAACTAAATTGGAACAAATGGAACCTGTACTAGATTTATTTTATTAATTAATTAAGACAATTTAGCCTGGGCTAAATATCACTATGTAGTCTGGGGTGGCCTGGAACTCATTATGTAACCCAAAATAGCCTCAATCTTGTCATCTCCTGCTAACACGTCCTGAGTTCTAGGATTAAACTGTGTTTTTATTTATAATAAAATTCCTTTTTTTTTTTTTCCAAGGTAGGGTCTCACACTAGCCCAGGCTGACAGAATTCACTCTGTATTCTCAGGTTGGCCTCGAACTCTCAGTGATCCTCTTACCTCTGCCTCCTGAGTGCTGGGATTAAAGGCATGCACCACCACATCCAGCTTATATAAAAAAAAAATTTCTTAATGTCACATTATCTTTTCTAAAAAATATTTCTTTATTTGCAAGGAGAGAGAAAGAAAGAGAGAAAGAGAAAGGGAGGGAGAATATGGGCATGTCAGGGATTCTAGCTGCTGCAAACAAACTCCAGATGCATGTGGCACCTTGTGGGTACCGGAGCAGTCAAACCTGGGTCTTTAGCTTTGCTGGCAAGCACCTTAGTGGCTAAGTTGTATCTCCAGCCCCACATTAGCTCTCCCCATTTTTTTCTTTTTTGAGGCAAGCCCAACAGACTTTATATTTTTTCTGAGGCAGGATCTTGAGCTGGCCTAAGCTGACCTGGAGTTCACTCTGTAGTTTCAGGGTGGCCTCAAGGTCTCTGCAGTCCTCCTACTTTTGCCTCCTGAGTGCTGGAACTAAAGGTTTGGGCTATCATACCTGCCTCATTTTTTAATGAAAGAGAACGAGAGATCCACAGAACAAGAGATTGAGAGAGCAAGAGAGTGGGAATTGGTGTGCTAGGGCCTCTAGCCACTGTAATTGAACTCCAGATGCATGTGCCACCTTGTGCACTTGTGTGACCTTGTGCATGGATCATATTGTGTATCTGGCTTATGTGGGATCTGAAGAGTTGAACATGGGTCCTTAGACTTTGCAGGCAAGTGCCTTAACCACTAAGCCATCTTTCCAAACCCACATTAGCTTTTTTGTCAAGTAATTTGCACTGTTGCCCACATTACTCTTACTGTCAACTAGAGATGTCTATACATGTATATGATTATATGTATGCACTTAACACACACACACACACACACACACACACACACACACACACACACACATCTCCAAGATCAGTTTTCAGATGGCTTCTCACACAGAACACCTCCAGGAAAGATTCAGGTTTATGTAACATAAATGGAGTCCATCTCCTCCCTGGTAACCCCACTGGAGAAAGATCTTAATTCTCAGGCTGTGTCCTCCATCATTTCTCTATTGTAAAGCTCCTGCTTAAGTGGTTATGAAAGAGTGGTTGCTATGACAATGCAATCCAACTGAATATCAGAATGTAACTAAAATTGCTGGAAGTGACTTTTTCAGACTTTCCTCTGAGGACTAAGTATTTTCCAAGAATTTTATCTTTTTTCCCTTCCCTGTTAGAACAGCATTACCACTTCATCTTGCCCAGTGCACCATGCTGGGTTGACATCCAACGCTCCCAGGTCCATCCTGGGAGCTCTTTTTCCTAGTTGTCATTCTAGTTCTTCGATCTTCTGACTCCTCTTCCTTCTTTGATCCCCACCCACGATCACCCCCCTCCCCAGCTCAAGGCATTCTCTAAACCTTATTCTCTACCCTTACTCATCTGTCTCCTAACATTGTACATGTCTTTTACTTTCTTCTTTTCCTGTTATCTATACATGATTCCCAAGTCAGAGCTCACTCCTCATGCCCACCTATATCCACCACACACCAGCTAGCTCACTCAGAAAGTAGACTCCTTGTGAGGTGTCCTGTGTGGGCTGGTAGTTATCCCTCTAACTCCTCCCACACTCCAAGCAGGCTTTCAGTCTGTGTCTGAGAGCAATACCCACCCCAGGAAGTCCTTGTGGGGCTGGGCTGGGCTAGGCTTCCTTCCCCCAACTCCCTGCTTCTGGGCAACTGCCGTACAGAGTTGTCATTGAGTCCTGTCTTTTCCTTGGGGAGGCTTCTCGCCTTGAGAACAGTGTCTCCTTACTGGCTAGTTCCCAGGAGCCTGGTCCAATAGGCATGCATAAGTGGACATATTATCACCCTTGCAAAGTCAACATTCCCAACTCTGTGGCCTACTGTCTGCTGCTTCACAGATTCTTTGGGGTATCTTTTGTGGCTACTTTTGTTCTATACATTCTGAAGACATTTGCACCACATTTTTTTTTTTTTTACTAATCAGCATATGTTCCTCACTAATCTTCCTCAGCGCAGACTAGATTTAATCTCAATCACTGTCTAACCACCCCACTGGCTGCTCTGCACAACAGCCTCCAGATTCCCAGCTCTGCATCTCCCCACCTCGGTGTTTGGCTCACCTCGACACATAGGACCAAGGGCTCTCACTAGCCTCATCCCTCCTCACACCCCTCCTCATCCTCCCGATCCTCTCCCTGTCCAGCTCAGATCTCTACGTATCATTTCCTACCCATCTTCTCCCAGTAGGTCCCCCTGTGTTTGCTTTGAATTCACCCAACTAAAGTGTTTCTTAGTTCAGCTGTGCTTCCATTTCTATAAGTTCAATCCCCTGTACCTCAAGATGTGATCTTAAATAAGGCTGTTACAAGTGAAGATGAGGTCATACTGGAGTGGGATGGGTGCAATCCAGTAAAATAATATCCTTATAAAAAGAGAAAATTTGAAGAGAGAGAAAGAGAGGAGAAAGAGGGAGAGAAAGAGAAAGAGAGAGAGAGAACACGGTAGGAAGAGACAGGCCTAGGGTAGGTCTCTCTACTTCTCAGAACAGCCATCCTTGCCAGTGATTTGATTTGGGGTTTATGGCCTCCATAACTTGGATACAATAAATTTCTGCTGTTCAGTCCAGTCTAGCTGTGGAACATACGCCTACCATACCACTTTCCCAGCTCGCAGTTCCTCTCTCCGTCCTGGGCTGCTACCCAGCGCTTCCAGAGCACGCTCCTGCTTCCTTCAGCCGCACTCTGCTTCTATCCTGACTCCCGACAAGACTCTGCTCCCTTGAGAATCAGCCCTTTCTTTTTATTTTATTTTATTTTATTTATTTTTAATTTATTATTGACAATTTCTATAATTGTAAACAATATCCCATGGCAAGTCTTCCCTCCCCCGACTTTCCCCTTTGAAACTCCACTCTCTGTCATATCCCTTCTCCCTCTCAATCAGTCTCTCTTTTATTTTGATGTCATCATCTTTTCCTCCTATTATGATGATCTTGTATACATAGGACTCCTTACAACGTGTTGTTCCAGGCACACATGGCCTGGATATCTGTGACCTCACAGTGCCTGACACTACTTACACAAGGATCAACCCCTTTTTGTGCCTCTTTTTCAGCCCTGTCAGGGCCACATTCCTCACAGACCTACAGAGCAGGCTGAGTTAAATGGAGTTCTTCCTGGAGGGTGATTGATTCTTTGATCCCAGTAAATAAGGTACATGCAGGTAGAACTCAACCATGCAAAGCAATGTGCTCCAAGATGCTCACTGAGGGCATGGGTGACTTTAAACCTGATCTCCTTGGTCCAGTGAGCATTCTAAACTTTATGGTGAGTATGGATTAGTTATAGAACCATAAGGAGATTGTGCTTTTTAATGAAAGACACTAATTCCGCATCTATAAGGCAAATAAAGCGAACTGTTCTGGCCTGATCTTCATGGCTTTGCGATGACTCTGGTCTCCAGAAATTACTTCTCCAGGCAAGAGAAAAGTCCCATCCCACCTCTGCCAAAGTCCCTGCTTACATTCTGAGTATTTCTGGAGCTGATCAAATTCTTCTGAAGTGAGAGAGACCCATCGTCCTTCACTCATCTTTAAGCTGAGTGTGAGTGTCTTGAGGCCAGGGATAGAGTTTTGTTCACCAGGGAGAAGCCAAGGCCCAGCCCAGGGCCTGGCTCATTGTAGGTGTGCAATGGACCAGGCCTGCAGAAGACTCCTCAGGGACTCAGGTGTCGATGGCAGCAGCAGGCAGCTCTTGCAGCTGAGAAAAGACCTCTGCTATTCCTCAGGCACCATCCTCTTGCTAGCATCAAGGCCAATTCCAAAATCCTGGCTCTTCCTGGGTAGAAACAGAAAAGCCATTGTAAGTGAGAATGTCAGAATTAAAAAAAAAAAAAAATCCCTAAGTGGCTCTGTTGAACGAGTTACAAAGGGCAGCAGTTTAGTGGGTCTCAAGAGAGTGTTCTAGCTTTTTTTGGGGGGGAGGGTGGATCTGAAGAAGGCAGTGGCCAGGCTAGCACAGTCATACTCCACTGTCTGTCTGGAGGTTGGGTAGCAAACTGGCCTGTGTGACTAGGTGGCCACATGTCTAAACTCCAGAAAGGAGCAGTCTGAATGTCTCCCACGAGTAGTAGGTAGTATTAGGGCTCTCAGGGGCACAAGATGAAAACACCTCAGACTGTTAGTTGCCTCTTGAGTATATGGAGCAGTAGCCTGTATGGGTGATTTGAAAGGTGAGTCATTTTCTTCTTTATTTGTTTCTAAGTCCCACCACTACATATGTTTTACTTACATCTGGTGAGTTGCCATAGAAATTCAAATAATCCCAAGGTTGGCAACATCTGGTGTCTGGAGCAGTTTTATGTCCTCTCAGAACCATAAGAAGGAGGTTAGGGAGGTCTGCCAGCTTCGGGGCACAGAAGCCCAGCAAAGGGAAGGCGATTAGATGGGGACACTTCGCTTCTTTCCCTTTGATCTTTTCCTAGCACAGTGCATTTCATTCACTTGGTTTTGTGGGTGATAAAATAAAAGTAGTGGGCCAGAACTAGAGTTTAAAATCATGAAATAATTAGGACAGAATGGAATAAAGTTGAAAATGAGAGACCCTCTCCCACGGTCAGTTTTGTTTCATAAGAATTTCGATTATGTATGTATACACTGATCATAAAGTAAAATGCAATTCTGTCCTGGATAGAGGATAAAAACAGGTTGGAAAACCATTGATATAATGGGAGGAGAGAAAAAAATCCCATAGGATTCAATGATGGTTACTGAGGAATAAGTCTTGTTCCAGTACCACAGGATGCACCCCTGGGGAGCAACTGTGGAGGCTGGTGCGCATGGGCAATCCAGGGGGAGATTGCAGTGGGGAGGCATGTGTGGATGAGTACATACACTTGGCTAGTGTGGCCCTGCTTTGCAGGGCGGGACTACAGCTGAATCACTAAGACTCTAGCTTGGGAGCTGGGCGTAGATGTGCACGCCTTTAATGCCTGCACTTGGGAGGCAGAGGTAGGAGGATCACTGTGAGTTCAAGGCCACCCTGAGACTACATAGTGAATTCCAGGTCATCCGTGGCTAGAGTGAGACCCTACCTCAAAACCCCTCCCCCATCCCCCCCCCCAAAATCCCAAAAGATTGTAGCTTGGGAAGGAAGGACAGTAGGTGGGATTATGGAGTCATGAGGTGCTTCCATCTCTAGAAGCATTCAAGTACCAACTACCCACCCCCCAAACAGGCCGGATTCCTCCCTCCACAACTGGCAGACTGGGTCCTGTTTATCAGCGTTTGCTCTTCTTAAAGTCACCAGTCCCAAATCCCACAGGCTCTCCTTGCTTTCTTCTGTCTCTGCATCTATATGGCAGAAACCCCCTTCCTTGAACCTTATCTTTCTGAGAGTTCTCCTCGGTCTCCTTCAGCTCCTTATTTTGCCATCTCTGAATACTATGCTTCCCAAATTCTCCCCACAGCCTTCTTCTTGTTCAAAACTCTTATTTTTATTTATGAGAGAGAGAGTGAACGAGTGAGCGGGTGCAGGGCCTCTAGCCATTGCAAACAAATTCCAGATTCATGTGCTACCATGCACATTTGGCTTACATGGGTTCTAGGGGCTTGAACCAGGTTCCTTTGGCTTCTCAGGCAAGATCCTTAACTGCTAAGCCATTTCTCCAGTCCTCCACAACCTTCTTCTTAAGCTGCCTCCCTTCCTTGAGGGCTCCCATCCACCTTCACAGCCCTTGTGATTCTTGCATACTGAGTTCTATCCCTGATCACATTCTGAAAATTCAGATGTTCAGAATGTGGTACCCAGATAGGACTATTCAACCATCTACTTTGACTCCATTGTATGTTTCAAACCGCCTTAAACAAGCACCCATCAGCGTCCCCAACCTACTCTTCCTGCACACTGGCCACACTCCAGAAGAGCCAATACCCAGGCCAGATGCCTAAGCTCTTCCTCGTCCTCTAATGCTAAACTCAAACACCGGTCCTGAGATGTGACTGTCCACTGCTTTCCTGAATTCAGAACACCCGCCTTTCCTGAATTCAGACCCCAGTCATCTCCTGCCTGGTTTCTCACAATAATCTCAAGCTGATCGTCCCACTTTGGTTTCTACTTTCTTCCCCTTGGTCTCCTCTGTAAATTGACAACCAGATTGTATCTCTCCTGGTAATAAAATTCTTTAGTGCTTTCTGTTGCCTATGCAATAAGATATAATTTTTTCATGATTTCTTTATCAGCTAGTGTATTCATAACAACACAGTGATTATCCACAACCTCCCCACCCCCACCGCTGCAGAGGAGAGCCCTCAGTGGAATGGGGGCAGGGGTGAGGGGACAAAAGAGTGTAACCTTATGGGGATATGACCAATTTAAAGTGTGTTCATATATTTTATTTATTTACTTATTTATTTATGAGAGAGAAAGAAAGAGGTAGAGGCAGATATATAGAAAGAATGGGTGCCCCATTAAAGTTCAGAATAAAATTGTGTGTGTGTGTGTGTATCTATGTATATACAAAAGCCAGAGGACAACAGAGTATTTCTTCTTTCCTTCTACCTTCTTTTTTGAGGCACGTTTTCCCTGTTTTTTTTTTTTTTTTTTTTTTCCCCGAGGTAAGGTCTTGCTCTGCAGGCTGACCTGGAATTCACTATGTAGTCTCAGGGTGGCCTCAAACTCTAGGCTATCCTCCTGCTTCTACTTCCCATGTGCTGGGATTAAAAATGTGTGCCACAATGCCCAGCTTTCCTTGGTTGTTTCTGCCACTGCTATTTGTGAGTTTCCAGATTCTCCTGGTTCCACTTCCCATTGCTATAAATGCATCTGGATTACAGACATGTGCCATTTTGTGTCCAGCTTTATGTGGGTGCTGGGGAATTGAACTCTAGCTGGCAGACTGGGAAACCAGCACTTTTAATAGCTCATCTATCTCCCTATCCCCCAGAATGCTACTCTTTTTATTTGTTTATTTTTGCTTATTTGTATTTATTTATTTGAGAGTGACAGACAGAGAGAGAGAAAGATAGAGACAGAGAATGGGCGTGCCAGGGCTTCCAGCCACTGCAAATGAACTCCAGATGCATGTGCCCCTTGTCATCTGGCTAACATAGGTCCCGGGGAACTGAGCCTCAAACTGGAGTCCTTAGGCTTCATAGGCAAGGGCTTAACTGCTAAGCCATCTCTCCAGCCCCCAGAATGCTATTCTTTAACAGGACCAGTGATAATATGGAAGATTCAAAGAAGCAGGTGGATGAACCAAAGAAATCTATTCATGACCTAGTGTGAACAAAACTGTTAGGAAATTTGAGGGAGAAAGTTCTAAAGAAGGAAGATTAATTCAGAAAGGAAACTGAAACACTGAAAAAGAATTAAAAAGAATTAAATAATAATTCTGGAAATAAAGGAAATAAATAAACATCACAACAGATAGTATCACCAATAGACAACATCATGCAGAAGAACAAATTTTAGTGATGGAGGACAAAATCAACACAATAATTTATGACACCTGTAAAAAAACATCATTGACTGAGCAACACTTTCAAGAAGTTTGGGATATGTTCAAGAGAACAAACCTCAGAATACATGAAGTAGAGGAAGAAGCTGAGATGTTATCAAAAGGAGTAGACCAGTTATTTAATGAAATCATAGCAGCTAATTTCCCAAGCACACAGAGAGAAGCTGACATCCAAATGCAGAGGCACCCAGAACTCCAAACACACATAACCAGAGAAGAGCCTCTCCATGGCATGTCATAGTCAACATGTCAAAAACACAAAGTAAAGAAACAGTACTGGAAGCTATTAGGGAAAAATGTCAACTTGCATACAAAGGCAAGACTATCAGATTAATTCCAGCTCTTTATTTTTTAAAAAAATATTTATTTATTTTTATTTATTTATTTATTAGAGACAGAGAAAGGGAGGGAGAAAGAGAGGGAGAGAATGGGCATGCCAGGGCCTCCAGCCACTGCAAGTGAACTCCAGACGCATGTGTCACCATGTGCATCTGGATTTTGTGGGACCTGGAGAATCAAACCTGGGTCCTTAGGCTTTGCAGGCAAGCTTCTTAACCACTAAGCCATTTCTCCACCCCTCCAGCTCTTTCTTTAAAAAAATAAATTTTTATTTTAGAGAGAGAGAGTGAACGAGAGGGAATTGGCACGCCAGGGCCTCAGCCATTGCAACCAAACTCCAGATGTTTGCACCACCTAGTGGGCATGTTTGACTTTGTGATTGCCTCACCTTTGTGCATGTGGCTTACTTGGGATCTGGAGAGTCAAACATGGGTTGTTAGGCTTTGCAGGTAAGCACCTCAACTGCTGAGCCATTTCTCCAGCCCTTACTCCAGCTCTTTCAAAGCCAGAGAAGCAGGGAATGAAAATATATAACTTCCAAGCAAAAGTACTATTCTCAGCAAAGTTATTGTTCAAAATTGATGGAAAACTAAAGAGATTTCAGGACAAACAAATTAAGACAATTCATGGCAACCAAGCTATCTATACAGAACATTCTTAAAGGAATGTTACATTGAGAGGAAGAAGAAAAATCATGACAGTTATAGGAATGCATATAAGAAGTAATAAAGGGCTGGAGAAGTGGCTTAGTGGTTAAGCGCTTGCCTGTGAAGCCTAAGGACCCCAGTTCGAGGCTCGATTCCCCAGGACCCACGTTAGCCAGATGCACAAAGGGGTGCACACGTCTGGAGTTCATTGCAGTGGCAGGAGGCCCTGGCGCGCCCATTCTCTCTCTCTCTCTCTCTCTCTCTCTCTCTCTCTGCCTTTCTCGCTCTGTCTGTCGCTCTCAAATAAATAAATAATGAACAAAAAATAAAAAATTAAAAAAACAACCTATGGCTGGGGAGATCATGAACCCTAGGGGGGAAGCTACTAGATTGTCTGGACAAATGGAAATACTATGCCCACAAAGTTGCCCTATTCAAACACTTATGTGTTTATACCCATATATTATGGTTAAAGAAGATTCTCTTTTCAGGTAGCAGTGATCACTGGGGTGACTGAGAACTCACCAGAGTGCTGAGAAGTGACAGTGGAGTGTTCAACACTAAGTAAGACAACTCTATCTCACCCTCCAAGGCTCAGGGACCAATGCAGAAGGGGTGGTAGAGACAGCATAACAGTCAGAGGACGGGGAATAGGACTTACCACACTGTCTTTTAGATACCAAGTAGCTTTGATAACTCATGACCTCACAGTGGTGATGTTTCCTACACAGACCTGCATAATAGGAGGAAAGAAATGATGACTTCAAAATAGAAAACTAGTTGGAAAGAAGAAAGGATTCAATGGAGGGGAAATTTGAGAGGAGAGAAAGGGAGTGGTAGGAGGGAATTATGATCTTGGCATATTGTCTATGTTTATGCAAGTTGTCCATAAAAAGTAAAAAAAAAAAAATCTAAAGAATCTCAAACAAACAATGTAATGTTGCAACATAAAGGATCAGAAAAACAACAAGAAGAGAACTCCAAAATCAGCAGAGGGCTAGAAATAATAAAGTTAATAAGATTGCCAAACTGGGCTGGAGAGATTGCCCAGTGGTTAAGGCGCTTGCCTGCAAAGCCTAATGACTTGGGTTCAATACCCAGAACCCATTAAAGCCAGATGCATAAAGTGGTGCATGCATCTGGAGTTCTTTATCAGTGGCAAGTCACCCTGGTGCACCCATTCTTGCCCCCTCTCTCTTTCTCTTCTCTCTCTGTGTGCAAATAAACAAGTAAGTAAATAAATAAGTAAATAATATTGAATGATTGCCAAACCCCTAGCCAAACTAATCAAAAGGAGGGAGAAAACCCAAATGAATAAAATTAGAGATAAAAAAAGGAATTGTTCCAACAGACTCCAATGAAATCCAGAAAATCATTAGAGATATAATAAAACTTAAACTTCCAGAGACCTTGATGAAATGGAAACATTTCTGAATGCACATGATCAACCAAAGTTAAATAATTTAAACAGACTCACAAGTGATCCAGCCAAATGTTTATGGAAGATCTAATATCACCATTTCTCAAACTGTTCCCCAACTAAGAAAGGAAAGGAACACCACCTGGCTCTTGTTATGAAGCTGATATCCTGATACCAAAACTAGAGAATGAATACAAAAAGAGAGAAAAACTATAGAACAACTTCCCTGATAAGCATAAATGCAAAAATTCTCAACAAAATGTTTGCATTGGACTCAAGAGAATATTAACAAGATTACACCATGACCAAGTTGGCTTCATCTCTGGATGTAAGATGGGTCCAACACATGCACATCAATAAATATAATTCACCATGTAAAAATCTCAAGGATAAAAGCACATGATTGTCTCAATGACACTGAAAAGGCTTATGACAAAGCTCAGTGTGGCTTCATGACCAAAGTCCTGAAGAAATCAGGAAATAGACACAACATACCTCAAAATAATAACAGCTACATAAGCCCTTAGCCAACATCATACAGAATGAAGGAAAACTGAAAAGAGATCCTATAAAATCTGGAATGAGACAAAGGTCCCCTCTATCCCCACTCTTATTCAATGTTACTGGAAGTTTTAGCTAGAGCAATGAGGCAAGAGAAGAATGTCAGAAAAAATAAAGGAAAGGAAGAAATGAAAATTATCTGTATTGCACATGACATGATTCTATAGTTAAGAGATCCTATAGCCTCTACAAAGAAACTTTTAGATTTAATAAATACCTTCAGCAAAGTTGTAGATACAAAATCAACAAACAAAAGTCAGTAGCTTTCATACATGCTAACAATGAATTTGCATAGAAAGAAATTAAGAATAATATCCCATTCACAATAGCTCTCAAAAAATAAAGTACCTAGTAATAAACCTCAAGAATGTGAGAGACTTGTATGAAGAAAACTTTAGGACACCAGGAAAGGAAAGAAGAGACCAGATGCTCAAGAGAACTTCCGAGTTCCTTGACTGGCAGAATTAATATGAGAAAATGGCTATATTACCAAAAGTCATCTATAGATTCAATGCAATTCCTATCAAGGGTCTAGTGACATTCTTCTCAGAACTGGAAAACAACAACAATCAACAATCCAGCACTTCGTATGAAAACACAAAAGCCCATGCATTGGCAAAGTAAGCCTGAGCAGAAACAACACGGCAGGAAGTGTCACTATCCCAGGCCTAAATCATGACAGAACCACAATAACAAAGACAGCATGGAACTGGCACAAAGGCAGACACACAGATAAATGGAATAGAATGGAGGACCCAGAAATAAACCCGCACTGCTATGGTCACCTAATTTTCAACAAAGGCATCAAAAACATGCGCAGGAAAAGACGTATTCAACAAATGGTGCTGGTAAAACCTGATAACCACCCGCAGAAGGACTGGATCCACAGCCCTCATCCTGCACAAAGATCAATTCAAAATGGATCAAAGTCCTTCATTTTAAACCAGAAACACAGAAACTACTAGAGGGAAACAGAGAATCACTGGAAATTATAGGCATAGGTAATAACTTTCTGAACAGGACTCCAATGGCACCAGAAAGGTTCCTAAATGAACAAATGGGACTCCATGGAATTAAAAGGTTTCTGCACAACAAAAGCAAAACCAATATACAGATATATCAGCAGAGAGGACAGAAAGGCTACAGAGTGGAAGGAAGTATTTGCCAGCCATACCTCAGATGGGGGTTTACTACTAAGAATAAAGAAGGGGCTGGTCCAGCTCAGGGGTTAAAGGCACTTGCTTGCAAAGCTTGACTAGCTGGGTTCAATTCCCCAGCACACAGGTAAAGCCAGATACAAAGGGGTGCACGCATCTGAGATCCCAGTGGGCCAAAACAATGGGAGGTAGAGCCAGGAGAAACTGAAGCTCACAGGGCAGCTGGTCTGATTTTTGTTTGCAGTCAGTCACTTTGTTTGCAATAGCAAGAGAGCTTGTCTCAAAGAAGGTGGAGCACAGACATTGATCTCCATGTGCACGCTGTGGCGCACGCGCGTGCGCACACACACACACACACACACACACAAAAATAATACATAAAGAACTGAAAAAGTTAAATACCCCAAACTCTGCTAATCTAGAATGATTGTAAAAGGAACAGTTCTGAAGAAAAGAAACAAACAACCAGCAACATTCTTAGCCATCAGCAAAATGCAGTTTCAAACCACCACCCCAGTCAGCAAAGTTAAGTGCCAGATGTGGTGGCGCATGCCTTTAATCCCAGCACTCGGGAGGCAGAGGTAGAAGGATCGCCATGAATTCAAGGCCACCCTGAGACTACATAGTGAATTCCAGGTCAGTCTGAGCTAGAGTGAGACCCTACCTCAAAAAACAAAAAAAACAACCAGAAAGAAAGAAAATAAATGACAACAATGCTGGCAAGGATGTGGGGAAAGGGGAAACCCAGATTCACTGTTGGTATGAAGGTCAACAGATGCACAAAGAAATACAAGTGACCAATAAACATATGAAAACATGCTTAATCTCATTATCCATCAGAGAAATACACATGATCTTCCATCTTACCCCTGTCAGAATGTCAGTCATTAAGAAAGCAAGCAAATACTGTTTTGAAAATGGGCAAAAAGGAACTCTCATACACTGCTTATAGGAATGAAAACCAGTCCGATTGTCATGAAAACCTGTTTGGAGGTTTCTCAAGAACTAGAAAGAAGTCTACAATATAACTCAGCCAACCCATTATTGGGTATTTACCTGAAGGCTCCAAGTTAACATATCAGAAATCCTTGTACTACTGCTTACTGTAACTATTCACGAGAGCTACATTGTCCAACCAACCCAGATGCCCTTCAACAGAGGCACGGATAAACAAAATCTCATATATATGAGTTTTTGAGCCATTAGTAGGAATTGCATTGTTTGTAAGCAAATGGATACAAGTAGAGGCAATCATATTAAGTGAATTAAGTCAGTCTCAGAAAGACAAATGTTTTTTCTCTCATTTCTAGTTCTCAGATTTTATATAGTCACATAAGAACATGTATGTATATGTAAGATGAAAGTACAAATGAAATTGTCTAGAGGAACAGAGGGGATTAGAAGGGAAGAGGAATGGGCTGATGGGGGAAGGTGGGTATGTCTACCCTATACTAATACCTCTTGCAGTAAGCTTTGCTGGCACAAAGCACCTGATCAAAAGTGGCACATGGAAGGAAAAGGTTTATTTTGGCTTACAGATTCAAGGAGAAACTCCATGATGGCAGGGGAAAACATGGCATGATCAGAATCTGGACATCACCTCCACCAATACCAGACAACAATAGCAGGAGAGTGTGACAATGCTGGCAAAGGGAAGTTTCTATAACTTACCTATAAGCCCATATCCAACAAAACCCCTCCAACAAAGTTCTGACCCCCAAATTGCCATCAGTTGAGGTTCAAACATTCAGAACACATAAGTTTATGGGGGATAATTGAATCAAACCACCATATTCCATCCCTGGTCCCTACATACTGATAACCATCCATGATGTAAAAATGCAATGCACTCAGTCCAATTTTAAAAGCCCCCATAGTTTTTTTTAAATCAATCCCAATGCTGTTCAAATATCCATATAGGCCAAGATCTCTTACCTGAGAAGTAATATCAAAACAAACAAACAATAATGGCACAGAATAAACATTCACACTGTAAAAAATATGGCACTGAGCATAGCAAAGAAATATTGAACCAGTGAAAGATTTATGAGGAGACATCAAATTCTGTAACTGTCAGTCTGACAACTCTAAGTAGTGACAAGACTCTAAGCCTGATCATTCTAACCAGTGATGAGTCTCTGGCGTTCAAATTTCACTCCTCCAGCTAGGCTACTCACAGATGATAAACAATCCATCCCATGCAGGCAGATCTCCATGGCAGTCATCCCATAGGCCTGACATCTCCACTGAATCTTCATTGCAACCCATGATTCATCCTCATGGTTCCACTAGGTCTCCACACAGGGATTTTCAACAACCCTGCCTCACATTCATTGCCTATGGCTGTTTCCAAAAGATTACTGCATTGCAAATTCAATGACCTTCTCTTTCCTGCATTTTTATACTCCATAATACCAGGTGGTCTGCCAACTTGTTAATCCAGGGGGAAAATAAAGATGACTTTGAAGAGCAAGACACTCCTTCAGCATTCAGGCCCCTTCCTTCAAAAGAGTTTACATATTTTCTGCTGTCTCAATGCAGAACGGCTGGCACAATCTCCATATTTATCTCTCAAACAACTATAGCTGAACTGAGCTGTTGTCTTTAGCCCAAAGCTTTCATTTCTTTCTGTGCCATATCCTTCTGCTCACACCAGTCCATTTCTATGCAAGGCAACCCTGCACAAGTTCTCATTACACAGGAAGGCAGAATGCAGCAAGTGTCTCATACAAACTGCTTCTAGACCAGTCCCTACAAAGTTCTTTCTTCCTGTCATAAGCCAAACCTCACAGCCCATTCAGGTCTTTCAACTCTGACCAGAATGGTCATCCATGAAACTCTTCCTTCAGCACTGAAAGGCATCTCTTAGATGAAGGTTTCAAATCCGTCCACATTCCTCCTGCATATCAGTTATGAAAGGCCAAAAGCCACAGTCAGGTTTGTAGCAGCAACAACTCACTACTGTTGCAGTTGCCTTCTCATTGCTGGCACAAAGAACATGACTAAAAGTGGCTCGTGGGAACAAATGGATTATTTTGGCTTATGGACTCAAGGGGAAGCTCCATGATGGCAGGAAAAAAAATGGCATCAGCAGAGGGTGAACATCACCTCTTGGCCAACATCAGGTGGACAGCAGCAGCAGCAGCAGCAGCAGCAGCAGAGTGTGCCAAACAGTGAAAAAGGGAAGCTGGTTATAACACCCATATTCCTAGCCCCCACAAACAGCACAAGGTTCCAATTCCTAAATTGCCCATGTAGAGCCTGATTCAGTAGTGCATGTATCTGGAGTTCATTTGCAGTGGCAAGAGGCTCTGACATATCCATATATCCATTTTCTTGCTCTCAAATAAACAAATAAGTAAAAATATCTAAAAACAAATTAGATGAGAAGTTTGCCTAGGCTCGAATACCTAATGAGAGGCTGATCCCAAAGCTTGATTTCTGCCTTCTGGGTTTGAGTTCAGTTTTATCCTATGCCACTGCATATCTCTCTCCTGTCCTCTGACAACTCCGAGCTTCTGAATCTTCAGAGCTATTAAAGCATACAATTGATAGAAATGCCATGTTTTCTTTTTCTTCCCTTTGAGTTTTGGGTTTTCTTGCTCTATGTATTCTAGTTTTGCCTCATACTCACAATTCACCTTAGCTTCTCGATTCCTGCTAGATTTCAGACATGAGCTACCACAACCAGCTCATGGTGGCATTTTTTTTTTTTTTTTTGCTTTAAATTTTTTTTTCTTACAGGTATTGTGGCCATTTGATGATGGTGTTTCCCATGAACTCATGTGTACATGGGTAGTGGGGAACTGGACCCTGGCCAGCAGGGTTTGCATGCAAGTACCTTTTACTGTTAAACATCTCTCCATCCTGAATTTCTTGAATACTGTTTTTTTCTCTCAACAATGAGAAAGTGAGGAGTTGGAGAGATTCCTAAGTGGCTAAAGTGCTTGCTTGCAAAGCCTAACAACCTAGGTTTGATTCATCAGTAACCACATAAAGCCACATGCACAGTGGCACATGCATTTGGAACTTGTTTGAAGCAGCTGGAAGCTCTGGAGCTACCATTCTTTCTTTCTCTCTTGCTCTCTCTCTTTATCTCTCTGTGCTTGCAAATAAATAAATACATACATACATAAATAAATAAAATATTTTAAAAATGATATACTTGGGTGGGGAAACAAAGTCTGACAGCCCAGGTTAACTCCCCAGTAATGGTGGCACATGCTTTTTGGAATTCATTCAGAGTTCATTCAGTTGTAGCAACTCATGTGCTATGAGTTTCTGAACTTGAAACTTTCCTGCTCAAGGTTTTTATAATCTTGTGAATACTCATCTAACCTCTCATATTTTATTTATTTGAAAGAGAGAGAAAGAGAATGAGAGAGAGAAGAAGAAGGAGGAGGAGGAGGAGAAGAAGAAGGGAGAAAATGGGCATTCCAGGGCCTCTGCAAACACAGCTCCAGACGCATGTACTACTCTGTGTATCTAGCTTTACATGGGTACTGGGGAATTGAACCTGGGATCCCTAGCTTTGCAGTCAAGCACCTTAATCGCTAAGCCATCTCTTTAGACATAACTTTAAAAAATATTTTTATTTAGTTAAGAGAGAAGGAGAGAAACAGGGAGAGAGAAAGAGAGAGAATGGGCACCCCAGGGCCTCTAGCCACTGCAAATAAACTCCAGATACATGTACCACTTTGTGCATCTGTCTTTACCTGGGTACTAGGGAATTGAACTTGGGTATTTAGGCTTTTCAGGCAAGCGCTTTAACCATTGAACAATCTCTATATCCCTCATCTAACCTTTATTCACTCATTTTAACATCCATGATCACTCTTGCCTGGGTCTTAACTGTATTAGCAATCTTCTAATTCAATCATTCCTACTGTAAGGAAAAGATTTTTTTTTTGATTTATGACTTATATCAGCTTATGCATATCAACAAATATATAGATTTATTTTATATCAGTGTATATATACTACAAATTCCATATATAGATAGGGACCAGGAAGATGGCTTTAGTCTGTTGGCAGAAGGCAGCTTGCTGATGGACAGCAGCTCTGATTTGAGGAAGAAACCCTGACTCAAGGGAAGAAATATGCAGATGAGCATTTAAGAGAACACCTGGCAGTCTCTTCTGGCCTTCCCATGCATATGTATGGGGCATGCACATCTGCACACACGTGCATATACCACTCATCACACACGTATCTGTGCACACACCCATTTGTGCATGTAAAACTATATACACTATGTATACTATATGTGTATATATATATATATATATAATATATATATAACATATAAATCTCTATATATTAACATGACTAAAGTATATATAACATTTGTATAAAGAGTAATTATACATTAAATAGATATTTAATTATATCCACTGGGCTGGGGAGATTGTTCATCAGGTAAGAGCGTTTGTGGAGCAAGCATGATGGCCTGAGTTCCATTGGCAGAATCCATGTAAGCAGCTGGGTGTGGTCACACACACCTGCAACCCAGGCCCGTGGGAGTCAGGACAGAAGAATCACTGGGGCTTGCTGGTCAGTCAGTCTGACCCAAACTGGCAGCTCCAGGTTCAGCCAGAGACTCCGTCTCGAGGAAATAAAAGTGGACGAACGATAGAGGAGGGCAGCCAGCATTCTCCCCTGGCCTCTGCGGGTGCACAGGGGGTGCATGCATCTTCACACACGTGTGCACATACCATGCACATACCACATATACTATACACACACATACAAAAAGAAAGAAAAAGGTCTAAAAATTATATTTATGGATACTTAGTTTACACAGTGGGTTATAATATATTGCTACCATTTGTTTGGATCCTCAAAACTGCCCTGAATTTGAATAGTGGAAGCTCATTTCAAGTAGTTCCTGTAATGTATTGCTGTTGAAAAACATCCCCTGCATTTCTGAGCACAGCCTTATTTTCTGGCACTGTAAATTTTCAGACTTCATCAG
Source organism: Jaculus jaculus (assembly GCF_020740685.1). Lineage (NCBI taxonomy): Eukaryota > Metazoa > Chordata > Mammalia > Rodentia > Dipodidae > Jaculus > Jaculus jaculus. The sequence goes on along the minus strand of NC_059106.1, from coordinate 135,311,059 downwards.
CTCTGCCTCTAAAGCCAGTGAATTCTCCGTGGATTGTTCACTTCCTTGCAGTGGAGAATATCTGAAAGGGAGGTTTGCACATCACGGCTGCTTATTGCTAGTGGAGTATGTCATTGCTAGAAGCTATCAAGGACAGAGCTAGGAAACATGTGCATGCATGTTTGCCTGTCTGTCTATCTCCTCAAGTTCATACTCATGAATGCCCATGCTAGCTTTCTTTTTGTTCTGGACTAAGCCCTCTTTCTTAAAGACCTTTGTTTCCATGATCTATAATATAATCATTTGTTCAATCTTAAAATACACAAATAAGGGCTGGAGAGATGGATTTTTGGTTAAGGTGCTTGCCTGTGAAGTCTAAGGACCCAAGTTTGATTGCCCAGTACCCAAGTAAGTCAGATGTACACGGTGGCACATGCATCTGCAGTTTGTTTGGACTGCCTCTCTCCCTCTATGCCTCTTTCTCTCTCTCAAATCAATAAATGAAATATTTTAAAAATATACAAAGTACCTTCAGGATCATTAGTCCACAGATCTGTGGAAAACAGTTCACAAAATATTTAATGTTCTTCTGTTTTTAGCCAACAGGGTCTTCTTAAAATCTCATTTTCCAGAGCCACTTGGTTCAGCATTGTCCCACTCCCATTGCTGTGTTTGTCTGTCACTTCTGAGTGTTTCCTCTGCTCCCATGGAATCTTCATCCAAACTCTCTAGCAAGGCACACTGGGAGAAGTACTGCGTTTCCTACCCCCTTTGCACTCTGTTCCCCGCCTTCTCTTCATCTTATTCCCACCTGCCCCTGAACATTTCTACTTTTAACTTTCTTGGGTTTATTTATTTATTTATTTATTGCGCAATCATGTGAGCAAACACATGGATATCTTATTTCCTCTTTTTTCTTGCACAAAAGATAGCACATTATAGATTGTCATGTGCACATTGTTTTTTTGCTTGACAGAATGCCCTATGAATCACTCCACATCTATATACAGAGCTCTTCCTCACTTAGAACCCATGTGACTCCAGCACTTCCTTGCCAAAACCCTTTAGAGGACTCTCTTACCTTTAGGAAAAAGGGCCAGTTTCTTGGCTAGTTCCAGAAGGTTCGTTATCCATGGAAATAATTCCCTCCCTGTTTGCACCCCAATTTTGTCCTGCTCTACATGTTCCAGCCGAGTTGATCATCTTGCCTACTTGCAGCACTAGCAAAGAGCCTGGCACACAGTAGGACCGCATACATGAATTAGTGGACTGGCAGGGGCACCAGGCCTTTAATCTCTCTGGGATGCCCTTTACTACAGCCTTCCTGCTACAAACCACAGCTCGTCTGCCTGGTGGTGATAAGAGCAAGCTCACTTTGTTTCTGAAACTCTGTAACTCTTGGAAATCCAGTTCACCAGTCTCCCAGCTGTGCTCCCTGGAACTCCATATCTCTTTATTGGGGGAGCTCATGGTCCTCTGTGGAGACAGACACCCCAACAGCTAATTAGCATACAAGTTATGGTACAGACATTCACAGGGAATGAAAAGACTGAATAGACACAGAAGTCCAGAAGCTTCCTGAAAGCGCCCGTGCCCCTGCTGAGGAGGGATGAGGCGGAGAGGTGTATGTTGTAGCAATTCAACAAATATTCATATTATCATTACTGCTCTGTTATAGCTCAGAGTCCTTTTCTTCAGCGGGAGGGACTCCCTTGTTCCTTATCTCTGTCAGGAAAAATAAGGGCTGAAACACTGTCTGGCTGTCCAGATGGGGCTCACACAACAGCCCACTTCCCTTTTGCCCTTTGATGGATGACACCGACCGCACCACAAGCTGCTCTGGCCCCATGGTTGGCATCTGTCTTTCAGCACCAGCCTAATCACTCTGCTTCGAGGCTCTTTGCAGTGTAAACAGTCTTCTTTTTATGACCATGAGCATCTTTCCCTATAGACAAAAGTTTTATAGGGGTTTCTAAATAAAACTCAGACCGTAAATTATCTGACTAGGATGGGAGACTAGTGTTTCTCATGTCACTGAAGCTATGCCACTCTGAGCGATTACTTCAGTTCCCTGGGCCTCTGTTTCCTTGTCTGTAAAATGAGGGGCTAAAAGGATGGTTTCTAACATGATTCTAGCCCTGTGCCTTTGTATACTGGTACAAATTCTATTTATTCTGTATAGATGTCAGCATAGAAATCATAAGTCAAAGGAGAGGGTAAATTCAATGAGTATTGAATTATACCCTAGGTCTTCCTATTCATGCAAATGAATCAGGAACGAACATCTCTTCATCTCCTCTGCGCTCTCCTGCATATTAGTACGAAGATGACATCATTCTGGGGAGCTTATATACATACTTCTGCAGATGTACAGCAAAGCCACAAGAAGTCAAAAGGTAGGTGCCTTCCTTTTTCCTAGATTTGGGATAAATCACATTTTGATAACTACCAAGGCTTTCATTTTTGCTATTCTTTGTTCACCATGTGATTCCTTTGTGACCCTTGAAGAGAATATCTTCACTGAACACAGGGCTTTTCGGTATATGGCACTTACAGCACCACCCAGACTTTCCAGCTCTCTTCCCTACAAGACTCTGAATTCTTTCAGGGAAGAATGTGTTCTGTTCACTTCATAGCTTTTGCTAGAAAATCTCTCTGTGTTAATGTCTTTCTCTCCTTTCTCTTTCTCTTGCTCTTTCTTTCCCTCTCTCTGTCCCTTCCTTCCTCTTCCTTTCCATGTGTGTAGTATGTGTGGTGCATGGGTATCGTTTGCAGTATGTGTGTGTACTTGTATTTGTGTGTGTGTGTGTGTGTGTGTGTGTTTGTATGTGGGATATCTATGCATGTGTACATGCAAATGCATGTGCTTTGTGCACACAGGTGCAGAGGCCAGAAGAGGGCACAGTGTCTTTTTTTAAATTTCTTTTCCATATGATTTCCTTGAATTGAGACCTTGCTGTTTCACTAGACAGGCCCAGAGATTCTCCTGTCTCTGCCCCTCCTGCAGGCCTGTGTGGCCATGCCCAGCTTTTTATGTGGGTGCTGGTGTTTGTGTACAAAGTGCCCTTATCTGCTGAGCCATATTGTCAAACCCAAGGGTCCATTTCTTGCTACTAGGAAAGTGGTTCTCAACTTTAAAACATATATATAGTTTTTTTCAATTGACAACTTCTATACTTACAGACAATAAAGCATGATAACTTCCTCCCCTCCCCTACTTTCCCCTTCACGACTCCACTCTCCATCATATGCACTCCCTGTCTCATTAGTCTCTCTTTCATTTTGATGTCATCATCTTTTCCTCCTATTATGAGGGTCTTGTGAAGGTATTGCTAGGCACTGTAAGGTCGTGGATATTGAGGCCAATTTCTGTCTGGATATTTGTATTGTAAGGAGTCGTACCCTTCCTTTGGCTTTTACATTCTTTCCGCCACCTCTTCCACAATGGACCTTGATCTTGGAAGGTGTGATAGAGATGTTTCAGTGTTGGACACTCCTCTATCACTTCTTCTCAGCATTATATTGCCTTTGGAGTCATACTAGTGGTCACCACCATCCGAAAAGAGAAGCTTCTCTAACCAAAAGTGAGAGTAGCATTAATATATGAATATGAACATTAACTGGAGTGCTTTCAGGGTAGTTTGGTGAGTATAATATATGCATTTAGCCAGGTAAGAGCAGGCGTTATACCCCTATGGCTCCTGACCTCCCCTGCCATAGACTTTTGATTAGGTTTTCAGTACCATGTATATATTCCCTCCCATAGAGTGGGTCTCCAGTCCAGTTAGAGAGCAGTTGGTTTCCCCCAGAATAGACAGGCCACTGTTGCACTCGTTTGGTCATTTGGCCTGTTTGGCCAAACTTGAGGCTCCAGTGTCTACTGTTTTCACCACTGATGACTTCTGTCTCCCATAGGGTTGCACACAGTGTAGTTTTTTTTTCCCCAGCATTCTCTTGGCTGGTTTATAGGGAGAAGGTTTTCAGCTCAGCCCCAGCTTGACCTCTCAGTGACCTTGCTATCCAAGTATGTGCAGTCTTTAGCAACAGGGTCTTATTATCTGTTTCTGGTGGGAAACCAAGGGCCTTGACAATAGCCTTTAATGTTTTGGAGGCAACAGGGACCTCCTTGGCCAACAACTCACTGGAAGGTATCCTATCCCTGGCATTGAAATTTTTCTATGGCTTCTGGATGTGCCATTATCCAAAAAAGTAGGCTTTCATATGTCATATTCAGAATATCTTGAATTTTTATTGACCCTCCCCCCACCCTTCTTTTACTCAATCTTCTCCTGGCCTCACTTAGGCCATTCCACTCCCTGTAATCTGTTCTTCTACTTACATATATACAAGACCATCCCCTTAAGTCCTTTGCTCTCTTCCCTCCCATATGGCCTTTTCCCAGCTTACTGGTCTCTGCTACTGATGTTTGGTTCCAGCTCACACACAAGTCTATACGTTTATAGCTAGGATCCATAGATGAGAGAGAACATGCGATGTTTGGTTTTCTGGACCTGGGTTACTTCACTTAGTATAATCCTTTCCAGGTGCACCCATCTCCCTGCAAATCTTATAATTTCAGTTTTCTTTACTGCTGAATAGAACTCCATTGTGTAAATGAACCACATCTTTATTATCCATTCATCTGTTGAGGGACATCTAGGCTGGTTCCATTTCCTAGGTATTATGAATACAGCAGCAATAAACATGGGTGTGCAAGTATCTCTAAGGCAATTTGAAGAGTCCTTAGAATCTATGCCTGGGAGTTCTATAGCTGGATCATATGGTAAATCTATTTTTAGCTGTCTCAGGAGCCTCCACACTGATTTCCACAATGGCTGTACCAGACTACATTCCCACCAACAGGGTAGAAGGTTCCCCTTTTTCTGCATCCTTGCCAACATTTATTGTCATTTGTTTTCTTGATGATAGCCACTGACAGGAGATGGAATCTCAAAATAGTAATAATTTGCATTTCCCTCATGGCTAACTCAACCTTTTTTAACTGAGATAATTTGCATAGAGTAAAAGGGCATACTGTTTCTATTTGCATATCCCTGGATAATAGGGCAATAATAAAGATTTGGAGAGAAACAAAAGAAACAAGTTGGAATAAAATTGTTTGTAATCCAATTTAGGTGTTGCTGACTTTTTATTAAAATAATATAAATATGCACTGATATGCATGTTTTCATACTAAAATAATGACCTATTTGTATAGGCTTATGAGTTACAGCATATATACTCATGGCCTAGTTATTTCATTCTGTTTAGCTTGATTATATGTTGTAAGCAATTAAGTTTCTTGGCTCATCAATGAATGCCACTGTTATCATAATTTGCTATATTGATTGTCTTTCATAAACCATCTTTTCCCTGATATTTTAGGATCTTTTTAGCCCATTGCTCTTAACTTTGGGCTGTGCCTATGACTTGTTCTAACCAGGAAGACATAGTAGAAACCACACTGTGACTATCATCCCAAAGCTTTGGCAAAGGCCAAGAGCTTCCCTTTTCATGTTTTTGTTCTAAACCACCATGTAAATAGCTCAGTCACTTTTCTGGAGAGATCACATGGAGACCACATGGAAAGGCAACATAGATAGAAAGAGGCTTAGCATTACACAGAGAACTGAGAAAGCCAGGTGATGATGAGACCTGAAGGCCCAGGTACCAGACCCCAGTCAAGCCATTCCAACCAGCACTGAGTCTCAGAAGTCATGGTAGCTGTGGTGATGAACATATGAGACAAGAACACACCTTGGGGTTTTATAGCTTTAGTATGAATCATGTGACATGCAGACAACCTATTTCTGCTCAGCTTTGTCTGGATTCCCTGTGCACATATTGTGCAGAATAATAAAATGATTTTTGAGCCACAGAATTTCGGAATAATTAGATATACAGTCATAGATAGCCAAAACACCAGTGTAAGCACTTCTGGATGCAGATTACACATGTATCTGTTTAGTAACAGGGTGTTCATGATTTTTGCTCAAACTGACATGTGTTCATGTGTTAAAATCTACTTATTGCAAAATTATAGACCCAAGGCTGGAGAGATGGCTCAGCAGTTGAAGGCACTTGCTTCCAAAGCCTAATGGCTCAGTTTTTATTCTCTAGTGTCTAGATAAAGCCAGATGCACAAAGCACATCTGGTGTTCATTTGCAGTGGCTGGAGGCCCTGGCGTGCCCATTCATTCTCTCTCTCTGCCTGCTAGACGTGGTGGCACATGCCTTTAATCCCAGCACTCTGGAGGCTGAGGTAGGAGGATCACTGTGAGTTCAAGACCAACCTGAGACTACATGATGAATTTCAGGTCAGCATGGGCTAGAGTGAGACCCCACCTTGAAAAACCAATATCACATATACATATATTCAAAATACTAAATATCACCACTGCATTTTGTAGGGTTAGCCAAACATCCTCCATAGACTAACAATACAGTGAAGTCAAATGAAGGCTACTTTCTAATTACAAAGCAAGTATAAGAATAGCCAAATAGCACAATCACCCGAAATCAGTCTGACATGGCAATGACAACACTTGATCTCCCTGAAGGTATGGGATTCTAATCATCTGCATCAGTGCAGGGGCAGGGGCTGTAGAGGCAGCTTGACTTCACAGATAACTGAATCAGAGCCTCCAGGGACCTTGGCAATGAGCTCATTTAAGTTCATAAATAACAGATATGAGTGAAATCTAATATATCATTTAGTGGATTACCAGCAAAGTGTCCTTACACATAAAAATAAAAGCGTTGGGAGCACGTGCTCCTCAGAAGAATCCAGAGAGGACTTGCATTTGAGGGGCACCTTGTCCAGCACGTGTGGCACCAGAGCGAATGTGAGAACCTCTGCTTTGGGAGAGCCGTGAACCTGCCATGCTGAACCAGGCTGCCCAAGTACAGGGTGTGGGTCTGAGAATGGCTGTGTCCAGGAGAGGCTTCAGGCTTTGTGAGGAGAAGCTGAGATCACCGCACACACACAGTATTGGTCTGGGAAGTGTATATGGACCAGGGGTATCATAGCTTACTGACGGATCACTAATTCATTTATTAGTTCATCTGTTCAATAAATCATTTCAGTAACAATAACAGTAATAAAAGCAGCAGTCTCCACTAATAGAATAGAATGTATCTACTCCATCTGTAATATTCACCAAACCCTGAAAGGAAGCTCTTTTTATGCCCATTTTGCAGTGGTAGACACAGGCCCAGGGCGATTTTCTGAAGTTCTCCTAATAGTAAGAGACGGACTGGGATTTGAACCCCAGTGTGTTTAGTTACAAGCTGTGATCTTTCACTTTCCACAACATTACTGGGTGACCAAGTGTTGAGAACCTAAGCGCTGGCCCTGTGCAAGGCACAGATACCAGAAGTAAACCATGCATGGAGATGCTACAACCTCATCCTCCAATGGTAACATAAACCAGAAGGCAGAGACAAAACTATAGCAAGCTTCTGGAAGGCTGCTACTAGTCAAGGGAAAAGCTACATTAAACATGAACACAACATGCCATAGAGTGTAAAATATGTGGGAAGTTTGTAGGCAAAACATAAGACTTCCTCAGATTCTTCCTGGGGCTCTGTCTTTGTGAAACCTGGGATCACCGGGTTTTTTCCACCAGGTGCCCTACAGTGAAAATGTTAAAGAAAGATTGAAAGCAACAGAAAGTTTTGATTTCAATAGAACTGAGGGGCTAATGCGAAAAGATCAAGAGTGGAAATTACTATCTGAGGAGAATTCATAAGTCTGGCCTTGGAGATAGAGACATCAGAATTTGACTACTGGTTCACAACTGTGTGATATGACGAATCAGGTTGTTAATAATTTCTAAATAGTCATGTCGATAATTCATGCATGATTTCTATGAGGATCATCATAAAATTTATGAGAGGTAGAGTAGTAAGAATTTGTTTTAGTGGTGCCTAAGGTGTTGTCCCCACACCAGCAACAACAACATTGCCTAGGAACGGAAAGAAAACATTTAAAACTTACCTCACACCTTGAGAAAGCTGGTGTTTCAGCAGTATGCAATTTAAAAAATGTTAATATATTTATTTTCATGGAAAGAAAGGGAGGAAGGGAGAGAGAGGGAGAACAGAACACAAAATCCCCTTGCTGCTCCAAGTGAACACTAGACGCACATCACTTTGTGCATCTGGCTTTAGATGTACACTAGGGAAACCAACCTGGGTTATCAGATTTGCTGCTGAGCCATCTCTCCAGTGCCATATGCTAGTGCTTAAAAAAAAAAAAAACACACACTGTTTTCCATTAATGAAAGGGACAAGCTGAGAGTACCTGGAGCTATTAGCTTTCCTTCAGAGGTCCAGAGGCAGACAGATTTCTGGATCTCTTATGTCAATCTCACTTTCTTAAGGCAGAAAACCATTGCTGAGAATCCAGGGCCATAACGACTGCCAGAAACCTGTCACTCTGCCATGATCCTAAAATTTTTATGTTATGACTTATAGTTCGTGCAGAAATATCCTTTCCTTCCAACTCACATCTGTTTTTTCTATGACATTTTGTGCCAAATATGTCATCTAGGGAGGGCACAGAATGGGAAGTAATAGTTTGTTACTCTAAAATGAATGGACACACACACACAAGAAAAAAATCCTCAGAAGGTGAGAAAAATGCTCTGACACTGCTGTCAGCTCATCCCCACATCAGATCCAGGACTGTCAGGAATGAAATACCAGGAAATTTCTGGTCCTTAAACATGAGTTTGGGGTTTGGGCAGACCAAGGAGATGGTATTGTAAACATACCAGGTGGTGTGGGGGCAGTGGTGTGACGCATGCATGCGTGTACATGTTGTAGCAGCAACCACAGTGAAACCACACTAGCATTTATGTTTGGGAGTATGTGAGGCCACATGGAGCTCTATGGGTCAAGAGGAACTTGAGGAGCTAGGGAGGTGGTCCAGCAGCTTTAAAGTGTTTGCTTGCAAACCTGCTAGCCAGAGTTTGATTCCCTAGAACCCACGCAAAGCCAGCTGCAAAGTGTCACACACATCTGTAATCTCAACACGCCTGGTGTCTTTAATGCCAACGTGCCTATGGCAATGGGAGATGGAACCAGGAGCATCTAGAAGCTTTCAAGCAGCAGTCAGCAGTAGGAGAATGAGAACGAGAAGGAGGAGGAAGAAAAAGAGGAGGAGGAGAAGGAAAAGAAAGTGAGACCTTGTCTCCAAAGAATGGAAGAGAAGTACCAGTTTACCCTCTGACTTCCATAGACTGTGGCATACATATCCCCATGCAAACACACACACACACACACACACACACACACACACCACATACACACACCAAAAATAGGAAAAAAAATTAAGAGGAACATGAAGTCAGCTGGTCCATCACCTTTTCCAGGTGGTGAACTCTTGTGTTCTTCCTCCTTTCCTCTCTGCTTCCCTCACTTCCTGTTCTTTAACTTCCTGTCTCTATCTTCCTCCATTTCCTACTTATCATTACAATATAAGCAATAATCATTTACTGGAGTCTATTAGACCTATGTTAATGTAATCTTCAAGATAACTTCTCAGGTAAGTATTATTTATTACACTGTGGCACCTAGGACCAGACTCCTTGCTGGCAACTATGCCACTGTTTACACCCATATCTGTCTGAATGTAAATTAGCTCATATCCTGCCCTCCCTCCAGTATTGATACTGGTTCTCAGACTTAGGTTTTCAAATGCAATCCCAACATTGTAAACTGCCCAAGGATGCATCTTCTGGCATATCCTAGAAGGCTAAGATTTAGTTCAGAGAAGGCTCTGGACATTTAGATACCTCTTCCTCCACCAACTCCCTATAACCAAAAATGTTGTAATGGACAATCATGTAATAATGATTCAGTACCATAGGCAATAGCACCCAGTGGAGGGGAGGCTAACACCTTATTTCTACTCCAGACAAATATGTTCTTGATGACTCCCTTTGGGTGATCTAGAGGTATCTTGAACCCAGTATGAAAAAAAAAAATCACCTTTATTTACTGTGTGCCAGGCTGTCCTAATCAGTTCGCATGAGTTGTCATATCTGATCAGTTCCCCATAACTACCCCCAGAGAAAAACAAATATTGTGGTCATTTTAAAGATGAGGAAGCCGAATCCCAGGATGGTGGTGACATGCTTATAATTTTTGCATTTCGGAGGCTGAAACAGGAGGATCATGAGTTCAAGGCCAATGTCAGTGCCATGGTGCTTTCCAGACTATCCTGGGTTAAATAATGAGACCATATTTCAGAAGAACAAAACAGAAAATGATGAAGAAACTAAAGCACAGAGGTGACGTCGCTATCTTAGGTCTTGCCATCACTGACTGATGCAGGACCCAGGTGCAGCTGAGCTGATGCCGGGGGCTGTTTGTGATGGTCATGCCTGCCGTACAACAGAAAGGTAACAGGGGCATGGAAATCACATGACAGCATTTGACTGAAGATAGCCATCTATAAATTGAGAAGTGCAGAAAAGATGTCTTAAATACTTAGACTTAAAGTACAGGTGTACTAAAAATTGTTTTAAATATTGCCATTTGAATAAAGCCCCAAACAAACATTTCCCAGGTGACTCACAAATCCCCCTTTAGAAACCACAGCTCAATGAGGTTTGGACAGTGGGAAGGACAGAGAAATCACTCCCCAAGCAAACACCTGGGGCATTTGGGTCTAATCCTAGTTCTGAGATTCAGTAGCTAGGATGGCTTTGAGCAGTCACGTCCACTCTCTCAAGTCCTAATTTGATAATTGTGGAGAGAGAAATAAATAATATTTAAGGTTTCCATTTTCTTTCTAGAATGTTGGACACCAACTCTGCTCCATTTCAGGATCTGAGTACCTGGATATCTTGGTCAATAGCAATGTGAAAGTAAAGGAGGTGGTCCACACATTCTTAAGTAACCTCTCGCTTAAAAAGAAAATAAAAACTTGGGAGCATTACATATTGATTTAGTAGAGGTGCAGTTTATAGAAATGCTTTAAGGACACTTGCAGCCTGAGTGAACTTCTTAGTAAACAAGGTAGATAAAAGCTAAACAAGCTGACAAACAATAAACCAAGCACCCAACTCATGCAGTGTGTAAAGGAACAGAAATGTAATCTAAAAGCGATAGTAATAGAGGCAGTCATTAATGAGCTGGAAATTAACAAAAAAAAAACAAAACAACTAGGTAATAAATAAAATCAAAAGCTTTTTTTTTTGCTGTAGATATTGTTGAAAAATAAAGCCAATAAAATAAAAATGTTTGGCAGAATATGCGAGAGTTAGGGTAAAAGGAAGTAATGCCAGCAATGAAGCAGAAGAGTAAGTAGAAATACAAGAGATTTTTGTAAATTATGAGAGAATACTCTATTTAATGTGACAGCACTGTACTTGAAAGTCCTTGATGAAATGGAATCTTTTTGAGAAAATACAGAATGTTCCCTAGAGGTAGACATCTTTTACATAGTTACTAAAAGGACTTATGAGTCTGGGTATGACTATTAGGTGTGGGGTTATAATATAAACTATGGACACTATAATGTTTTGTAATTAGTGAATATCATTTGCGTATATGTGAGCTTTGGTATTTGTGGACTTTGTGAGAAGGCATACTATGGTTAAATAAATGAATCCCCTACACTTTTCCTACACCAGAATTGTTATTTTTGCACACCACAAAGGACTTTTTTTTTTCTTTTACTTTTTGGTTTTTAGAGGTAGGGTCTCTAGCCCAAGCTGACCTGGAATTCACTCTGTAGTCTCAGAGTGGCCTCCAACTCTTGATGATCCTCCTACCTCTGCCTCCCGAGTGCTGGGATTAAAGGCGTGTGCCACTGTGCCCGGCTCACAAAGGACTTTTTCCTCCTTAAAATCCTATTCTGTCTTCTGTTTTTCTTATCTTTTCCTATTAAGTTTGGTTAAAATAGGAATGGTCAAAAGACAGTTATGCACTGGGCGTGGTGGCACACACCTTTAATCGCAGCACTTGGGAGGCAGAGGTAGGAGGACAACTGTGAGTTCAAGGTTACCCTCAGACTACAGAGTGAATTCTAGGTCAGCCTGGACCAGAGTGAAATCCTACCTCAAAAAAAAAAAAAAAAAAAAAAAAAAAGATAATCATGCTTGTACATTTACCAAGCTCTTAGCATGTGTTCACTTCTCTGCTCGGAGCCATGGGCATGTGGGGTGAGTTATGATTAACTTTAGTCTTTAGGAAGCTGATGGCCTACTGAGGCTACCACAGAGCTCTCATGAAAGCCATAGTGTTAACCTGTGTGTGCAAAGGGCTCAGAGAAAGAGATTGGCATGCAATGACATAAATATACTTGATTGAGAAGTGCAGAAAAGATGTCTTAAATACTTAGACTTAAAGAATCTCTCCCTGAGATGACTGAGAAGTTAAAGGTGCTTGCTTGATAACCCTGATGGCCTGGGTTCGATATCCCCAGTGTGGTGGTTTGATTCAGGCGTCCCCCATAAACTTAGGTGTTCTGAATGCTAGGTTCCCAGCTAATGGATATTTGGGAATTAATGCCTCCTGGAGGGAGTGTATTGTTGGGGCGGGCTTATGGGCTTTAGAACCAGTTTCTCCATGCCAGTGTTTGGCACACCCTCCTGTTGCTGTGGTCCACCTTATGTTGGCCAGGGGGTGATGTTCACCCTCTGCCCATGCCATCGTTTTCCCCTGCCATCGTGGAGCTTCCCCTTGAGCCTGTAAACCAAAATAAATCTCTTTTTCCCAGAAGCTGCTCTTGGTTGGGTGATTTCTACCAGCAATGTGAACCGGACTGCAACAGTAAAGTGGTACCGAGGAGTGGTATTGCTGCTAGACACCTGACTGTGTGGCTTTGGCCTTTGGAGCTGATTTTCAAGAGGAATGTGGGAGGAGTTGAAACCTTGGCCTAAGAGATGCCTTGCAGTGCTGTAAGTACAGCTTGATGGACTATTCTGGTCAGAGCTGAAAGACCTGAAGGCAGTAAGAACTATGGACTGTGAGGTTTGGCTTATGAGGGTGAGAAAAAGCTTTGCCTGGACTGGGCTAGCAGTTTGTGTGAGAAGCTTGCTTTTATGCCCATGTCCTGAGAAGTTGTGCAGGGTTGCTTTGCGTAGAAATGAACTGGTGTGTGCAGAGGGATATGGCACAGAAAGAAAAATCTTTGGGTGAACTGTTGCCCATTCAGCTGCAACTGAGAGATTACAATCTATGAGACTGGGCTAGCTGACCTGCACTGGGGCAACAAGAAGAATGTAGACTCTTTTGAAGGGGCCTGAGTTCTCAAGGAGTGTCCTGTTCTTCAAAGTCTGCTTTATTCCCCCCTGGATTAACAAATTGGCACCCTACCTGGTATCGTGGAGTATAAGAAATGCTGGAAAGAGGGTCAGTGAGTTTGCAACACGGTCTTGTGTTTTGGAAATGGCCATGGGCAGTGTGAAGCAGGTTTGCTGGTTGCCTGCATAGAGACCCCATGGGGCCATGAGGATGAACCGTGGCTTGCAGTGGAGACCCAGTGGAGATGCCGGGACCATGAGATGGCTGCCGAGGAGCTGCCGGCCCGGATGAAGTTTCCCAGGACTGTGAGTAGCCTAGCTGGAGGGGTGGAATTGGAATGCCAGAGACTTGTTGCTGGTTAGAATTATTGGACTGGAAGATTTGTCACTGGCTAGAGTTGTTGGACTTGAAGCTACAGTTTGATATTTGCCCTGGCTGTTTTAAATCTTGTATTGGTTGAATGTTTCTTTGCTATGCCCAATGCCATCTTTTGTAGTGTGAATATTTATTCTGTGCCATTATGGGTTTTTTGAGGTTATTTTTTGGAATTATGGCTCAGTTAAAAGATCTTGAACTATGGGGATGTATGAACATCATTGGGATTGATAAAAACTATGGGGATTTTTAAAGTCAGACTGAATGCATTGTATTTTACATCATGTATGGATATCAGTTTATGGGGGCCAGAGGTGGAATGTGGTGGTTTTATTCAGGTGTCCCCCATAAACTTAGGTGTTCTGAATGCTAGGTTCCCAGCTGATGGATATTTGGGAATTAATGCCTCCTGGAAGGAGTGTATTGTTGGGGGCGGGCTTATGGGCCTTATAGCCAGTTTCCCCATGCCAGTGTTTGGCACACCCTCCTGTTGCTATGGTCCACCTTATGTTGGCCAGGGAGTGATGTGCACCTTCTGCCCATTCCATCATTTTCCCCTACCATTGTGGAGCTTACCCTCGAGCCTGTAAGCCAAAATAAATCTTTTTCCCAGAAGCTGCCCTTGGTTGGGTGATTTCCACCAGCAATGTGAACTGGACTGCAACACCCAGCATCCATGTAAAGTCAGGTGCACAGAGTGGTGCATGCCTCTGGGGTTTGTTTGTGGCAGGAGGCCCTGGAGTGCCCATGCTCATGCTCTTCTGGCTGCCTCTTTGTCTCTGTCTCAAATAAATGAATAAAATATCTAAAAAAACTTAAAAAAAATCTCTCCCCACTTTTCTTACATTTTCCAGTTTCGCAAAAATACAGATGAGGACTGAATGGGTTTAGTGGTTAAGGTGCTTGACTTCAAAGCTCAAGGGCCAAGATTCCGTTCCCCAATACACCTGTGATCCAGATGCACAAGGTGGCACATGTGTCTGCAGTTTGTAGTGGCTAAAAGCCCTGGTGTGCCCATTCTATCTCTATCCACCTCTCTCTCTCAAATAAATAAATAATAAATAAATAAATACAAATATTTAAAAATACAGATATATTTTTCAGTTCAAAGTAATTAGTAATTTACCATTTCATTTCCTCAAATCTTTCCATTGAATGAGCCCAGTTTTTCCAAGCACGTGCCTGGCTAGCAATATGGGTAATATATTCAGAGGCCTTTACAGACTTGAGATATAAAAAGTTCCGCTCAGGCTGGAGAAATGGCTTAGTGGTTAAGCGCTTGCCTGTGAAGCCTAAGGACCCCGGTTCAAGGTTCCGATTCCCCAGGACCCACGTTAGCCAGATGCACAAGGGGGCGCACGTGTCTGGAATTTGTTTGCAGTGGCTGGAGGCCCTGGTGCACCCGTTCTCTCCCTCACTCTCTCCCTCTCTCTCTCTCTCTACCTCTTTCTCTCTATTGCTCTCAAATAAATAAATACAAATAAACAAAAAGGGGCTGGAGAGATGGCGTAGCAGTTAAGCACTTGCCTGTGAAGCCTAAGGACCCCGATTCGAGGCTCAGTTCCCCAGGTCCCACGTTAGCCAGATGCACAAGGGGGCGCACACATCTGGAGTTCGTTTGCAGAGGCTGGAAGCCCTGGCACGCCCATTCCCTCTCTCTCCCTCTATCTGTCTTTCTATCTGTGTCTGTCGCTCTCAAATAAAAAAAAAGAGTAAAAAAAAATGTTTTTAAAGCTCTGCTACACCACTGGTTTCTGATGTGAAGACCAACATATGAACAGATATACTCAGAACTCAGTATCAGCCAGGAAATAAAAAAGTACAACCCTGGGATCTAAGAAACAAAAATCCGCATCTCATCTGTGATGTGTCTAGATTTGTAGTTTCAAGCATGTTACTTACAAGTTTCCTCATCAGGAAAAAGGGGATGGTAGTATATATCACCTTATATAATAATGGTAAAGAGGCCTGGAGAAATGGCTTAGCGGCTAAGGTACTTTCCTGCAAAGCCAAAGGACCCAGGTTCAATTCCCCAGGACCCATGTAAGCCAAATGCACAAGGTGGTACATGCATCTGGAGTTTGTTTGTAGTGGCTGGAGACCCTGGTGTGCCCATTCTCTCTCTCTCTCTCTGAAGTAAATAAATAAAAATAAAATATAAAAAAAACCAGTAAAGATAAATACAGACTTCCTAGTGCAGTGCTTGGCAGATAAACTGTGGATGTTAATTGCCTTCCCTGCTTTATCAGGTACAAGGAAATGTGCAGGACTCCCTGTGCACTAAGGGTCCTATAATGAAGAAAATGGATAAAAATGAGAAGGTATTAATTTAGAGATGAAAAATACTGAAAAGGGGACAGAGAAGATGCTAACCAGTATTAGCTGTAAAAGGTAAAATCTGCGAAGGTATAAATTTTTACCTTCACTCCCACAATTAACAGTTAAGGCACAAGATGATGAACTTTGTGGCACTATCTGCTTGCAGGTGTGTGTAGTCCAGATGAGGACAGCCGAGGTTTGAGAGATGAGCAGAGTCCGTCATCTGGCTGAATGAATTTAATAAATTACAACCCAACTGCATGGACTGGTCTCCCTGGAGAGTCACTCTAAAACAAGAAAAAGCAGACAACAGAAACTATGCCCCACAAAGGGAAAAATTTTGATCAGAGTGTGAAATTACATGCTGAATTTAGTCAGAAAGACATCATGTTGCTTATAGAATCATATACATTTATTCATTCCTCCAGCCATTAACTAGGCACAAATGTGTTTTTTTTGCATGTGTAAGTGTACATTAAATTTTTTTTTTTTTTTTTTTTTTTGTGTGTGTGTGTGTGTGTGTGTTTTCAAAGGCCCAAGATCAATGTTAGGTGTCCTACTCAGTTCTCTCTTATTTTTTGAGACCAGGTCTTTTCACACCAAACCCAGAACTCACCCATCCAACTACATTAGCTAGCCAGCAAGTCTTAGGCTTCTCCTGTCCCTGCCTCTCCAGCACTTGGATTATAAGTGCACCTGGCTGCTAGTTATGACTTTTAAACCTGAATAGATCTACTCTCAAACTTACCTCCTCCTCCTCTTCCCTGTGCTTAAGTACTGTTTCCCATGGAAATGTTGTTCCCTGTATTCACCAGACTTGATACATTGGTTTCTTCTTCTTCTTTTTTTTAACCTTCCTTCCTCCAAAAATCTTGAGCAAATCAGAAACCAATTCCCCTAGTTCTGTTTCATATATATATATATATATATATATATATATATATATGTTTATTTTTATTTATTTGAGAGTGACAGAGAGAAAGAGGGAGAGAGAGAGAGAGAGAGAGAGAGAGAGAGAGAGAGAATGGGCGTGTTGCTTTCAGCCACTCCAAACGAACTCCGGATGCATGCGCCCCCTTGTGCATCTGGCTAAAGTGGGTCCTGGAGAATCAAACAGCGAACCGGGGTCCTTGGGCTTCACAGGCAAGCGCTTAACCACTAAGCCATCTCTCTGGCCCTTGTTTCATATAATTTTTTTTCAGCTTTGTTCCTTGCGTTCCATTTCACTTCTTGGGGCAGGCCACACCTTCAGTTTCTGGGCAATAGCTTCCTAGTTGGCTCCAGCACTAGCTTGCAGTTCTCATAGCTGCCTACCCTGGTCACAGGTTGCTCTGCTTAGAGGTACATTCCAGAAGCCACTAGTTTCAATTATTTTCTTAAATTTTTTTGATAATTTCATATATATATATTTTTTGATAATTTCATATATATATATATATATATATATCACAAATTTTGATCACATTCACCTCCCATTATACTCTTATTACTCTCTTGCTCTTGTGTATCCCTTTCATCTTTCCCAAATATTCCCCTTACTACTTCTTTTGTGACCCACTGAGTCTGATTAGTGTTGCTTACATGAGCATAGGAGGGGATTATTTGCTGGAGCAGGAACAACTTACTAATGGCTATATGACTGAAGAAAATGAGTCTCCCTCCTCCGGCGATGATTAACTGCCAATAGCTCCGCAGGGAGGCGCTGGCCCTCATGAGCCCTTGTCCACAATGAAATGTTGATGGGCCCAATCTTACGCAGGTCTAGTGCAATTCACCACCAGTGCTGTGAGTTCATGAGTCCAGCAGCCTGTACTGTGTCTAGAACACAGCATTCCTTTAGCGCTCCTTCCCATCCTCCAGTTCTTAACTTCTGCTCTCCTTGTCGCCATACTCTCTGAGCCTTGCCGGGGGTGGCATAGATGTTCAGGGCTGAACACTCAACAGTTACTTACTCTCAGCCCTTTGACCAGTTTTGGATCTCTGCAGTAATGTCCACTCAGTGCAGAAAGAAGTTTCTCTTATGAAGCTTGAGAGAAACACTATCTATCTATAGGTCTGAGCATAAATATTTAAAAGGCAGTTTGACAACACGCCCATTTAGCAAACAGCAGTAGTATGTCTTTTCCCCACCCAAGGGCCTGATATCCCCAGCCATGGGCTTTTGACCCAGTTTACAATATCATGTATGAATTCCTCCTATGGAGTGGGTCTCAAATCCAATCAGAAAGTGGTTGTTTAGTCCATAACAATCAGGCCCCTTTAGCACCAGTGGGCACATCTTATCTGACAGGTCAGTATTGCAACACTTAGTGTCTACAGCTGGGAACAACTATTATTAACTTTCCTCCCCCACCAGTCTGCACAGTACCTTCAGGAACTATGAAAAGTAGTCAACAGGGGCTGGAAAGATGGCTTAGCAGTTAAGGCATTTGCCTGTGAAGCCTAAGGACCCCAGTTTGATTCTCTTGGTCCCACGTAAGCCAGATGCACAAGGGGGCGCATGCATCTGGAGTTCGTTTGCAGTGGCTGGAGGTCCTGGGGTACCCTCTCTCTCTCTCTCTCTCCCGTCCCTCCCCTCCCTCTCTCTCTAATAAATAAATAAAAATAAAAAGTTTTTTCAAAAAGAAAAAAAGTAATCATTAGGCAGGAAGCTTCCAATTTAGTTCCAACTCAAATTTCTTTATGTCTTGTAACCAAAGTGTCTTCAGCAACAGGGTCTTGGCATCTAGCCCTGGGGGTAACCAAGGGAAGTGGTAATGTTCTGTACTATTTTGGGAACCCCTGAGGCCTCCCTGCTCAGCAGCACAGAGGTATATCGTACACCTGGCACTTGGATTTTCGCTTAATGACCTACATAGCTTCTGGGAACAGCATCATTACCCGAGCAAAGCACTTCTGTTCAAACTCAATTTCTTATTTTTTTGAATCATATTTTAATTATATTTCAAAGTACCAGGTTTTCGTAGTCTTATTCAGACATCTTTAGTTTTGGTTAGCTTTTCAATACCTCCTCTTCCCACTCCCCACTCCAATTTCCACTTAAACATTTCTGCCTGCAATTTTCCCTTCCTCTGCTTTCATACTACCCGTATTATCCGACCCCCTCCCCACCTGAACATCTCCTGCTATCACGATTCCCTCTTTTGTTTCTGGAATATATAGATATTCACTGTAACTTGGACATACAAATCTGAAAAACTGAAGCTAGGATCCTCATATGAGAGAGAATATGTGGCATTTTTCTTTCTGAGCCTGGGTTACCTTACTTAATATAATTTATTTCAGGGCTGAAGAGATGGCTTAGTGGTTAAGCGCTTGCCTGTGAAGCCTAAAGACCCTGGTTCGAGGCTTGATTCCCCAGGTCCCACGTTAGCCAGATGCACAAGGGGGCGCATGTGTCTGGAGTTCGTTTGCAGAGGCTGGAAACCCTGGCGTGCCCATTCGCTCTCTCTATCTGCCCCTTTCTCTCTGTCGCTCTCAAATAAATAATAAATAAATAAAAACATACAAAAATTATTTAATATGATTTATTTAAGTTTCATCTGTTTTTTTCTGCAAGTTTTATTTTTCTTTAGTGCTGAATAGAATTCCACTGTGTATATGTACCACATTTTCGTTATCCAGGCATCAGTTAGGGGACATCTAGGCTGCTTCTGTTTCCTAGCTGTTGTGAATAGAGCAGTGATAACCATGGATGAGCAAGTATCTCCATGGTAGGATACAGAGTCCTCTGGGCATATGTCCAGGAGCGATATAGCTGAGTCATATGGTGGATCTATTTTTATTTATTTGAGAAACCTCCTCAGTGATTTCCATAGTGGCTGCACCAGTTTACACTCCAGCAACAGTGAGTCAGGGCTCCCATTTCCCCACACCCTTACCAGCATTTGTTTTCTTGATGACAGCCCTTCTGATGGGAGATGGAATCATAAAGAAGTTTTGATTTATATTTCTTCAATGACTACTGATTCTGAGCATTTTAAAAACCATTAACCGGAGCCAGGCACATACCTTTAGCACCAGTACTCAAGAGACTGAAGTAAGAGAAATTATCATGAGTTCAGGGCCAGCTTGGGGCTACAGAGTGAGTTCCTAGTCATTGTGAACTAGAGTGAAAACCTGCCTCAAAAACAACAAATCACTGATCATTAGCGTTTCTTCTTTTGAAGATTCTCTGTTCAGTTCCATAGCCTATTTTTTTAAAATTTTTATTAACATTTTCCATGATTATAAAAAAAATCCCATGGTAATTCCCTCCCCCGCCCCACATTTTCCCTTTTGAAATTCTATTCTCCATCATATTACCTCCCCATCTCAATCCTTGTACTTACATATATACAATATCAACCTATTCCATAGCCTATTTTTTAACTGCATCATTCTCTCTTTTTCTTTTCTCTGGTGTGGTGTGTATACATGTCTGGCATATGCACATATATGTGTTCATGCAACACCCATGCACTCACCTATGGATTGGGGTGGTGGTGGCCTGGACAGAATGTTGGGTGTTCTGCTCCATTGTTCCTCTGCCAGTTCTCATTTGAGTCAGAGTCTCTTACTCATTCAGGAGCTTGCTGGGATTTTTTTTTTTTTTTTTTTTTTTTTGGTTTTTCAAGGTAGGGTCTCACTCTAGCCCAGGCTGACCTGGAATTCACTATGGAGTCTCAGCGTGGCCTCGAACTCACGGCAATCCTCCTACCTCTGCCTCCCAAATGCTGGGATTAAAGGCGTGCGCCACCACGCCCGGCCTGGGAAATTTTGTTTTTTTTTTTTTTTTTTTTTTTATGAGCTCTGGTGAAACTCAGGTCCCTGATTTCCTATGTGACTGGGGTTACAGGTGTGCATGATATGCCCAATTGTTTAAGTGTGTTTTGGGGAGTGAACTTGAGTGGTCTTTCAAGTCTCCTCAGGGCCTCATGATTGTACAGAAAATGCTCATAACCACTGAGCCATCACTCCAGCCTTTGTTTGTTTTCCTAATGTTTAGTTTTCTTTGGTTCTTGTGTATTCTAGATAGTTATCATCTGTCTGGCAATTCTTTTCCCCATCCTGTAGGCTGCTTCTTCACTCAGCCATCTCTGCTGTACAGAGTTCATTTTCCTGAGGTCTCACTTGTCCACTATTGATCTTATTTTCTGAATGACTGAAGTCCTAGTCAGAAAAGTCATTCCTATGACTGTATCTTAAAATGTTGGTCCTACTTTTTCCTCTACTAGTTTCATAGTTTCCGGTTTTACATTAAGGTCATTAATCTATTTGTAGTTGATGTGTGTGTGTGTGTGTGTGTGTGTGTGTGTGTGTGTGTGTAGTGGGAGATCTAGTTTGATCCTTCTACATGTGATATTCAGTTTTCTCAGTCTCATTTGTTGAAGAGGCTGTCTTTTCTCCAGTGAGTGCTTTTGCTATGTTGGTCAAAACTCAAAAGACTTTAGCTGCATGTGTTTATACATGGATCTTCTATTCTGTTCTAATGATCTACCTGTCTGTTTTTTCATCAGTACCATGTTGTTTCTATCTCTATGACTCTGTAATATATCTTGAAGTCAGGCAAGATAGTACCTCCTGCTTGCTTTATTTAAATTTGTTTGTTTACTTGTTTGTTTGTGCTGAGGATTACTTTGGCTATCTGT
The DNA here is from genome assembly GCF_020740685.1 of Jaculus jaculus. Lineage (NCBI taxonomy): Eukaryota > Metazoa > Chordata > Mammalia > Rodentia > Dipodidae > Jaculus > Jaculus jaculus. The sequence goes on along the minus strand of NC_059106.1, from coordinate 135,289,496 downwards.
GGTCTTTTGTGGTTCCAAATGAATTTCGAAGTTGTTCTTTCCTGTTTCTGTGAAGAATGACATTGGTATTTTGATAGAGTTATTTATATTAAATCTTTAGATTGCTTTTTGGCAAGATAACCATTTAATGACATTATTTCATTTAATTTATGCTCATAGGAGGGCTTTCCATTTTTTAGTGCCTTCTTTCATTTCCTTGGTTAGATTTTATTCCTATCAACTTTATTATTTTTCTACAACAGTTGTGATTATCATTGCTTTCCTGATTTCATCCTCAGTATGCTTGCTATTGGTATATAAGAAGGCTACTGATATTTGAAGTTTACATCAAAAATTTATATCCTATCATCTTGATGAAAATGCTTATCAGCTTTAAGTTTTCTGGTAGAGTTTTTGGGAACTCATACATAGAATTATATCGTCTGTAAAAAGGGATACCTTGACTTCTTACTTTCCTATCTATATCTCTTGTATTTATTTACTGAATGCTATTGCTCTAGCTAAGATTTCCAGTACTATATTGAATAAGGGTGGTGAAAGAGTATACCCTCATTTTATTAGAAATACTTTGAGTTTCTTTTTCCTGTATAGTATAATGCTAGCTATAGGTTTGTCATATATAGTCTTTATCATTTTGTGATATTTCTTCTATCCTCAATTCCTTCAAGGCTTTTTATCATGGATTGTTGTATTTTCTCCATCTATAGAGATGATCATGTGATTTCTGCCTTTGTTTCCATGGATATTATTTATTTATTTATTTTTGAGCAAGTAAGCTCAGAGAATTGGTGGACCAGGGCCTCAGTCACTACAGTTGAACCCCAGACACTTGTGCCATCTAGTGGTCATGTGCAACCTTGCACTTGCTTCACCTTTGTGCATCTGGCTTACGTGGGATCTGGAGAGAGATGGGACATAAGTCCTTAGGCTTTTCAGGCAAATGCCTTAACCACTAATCCATCTCCCCAGCCCCATTTATATTATTTACATTTATCAATTTGCATATGTTAAACCATTCCAGCATCTCTGGGAACAAAACCAACTTGATCATGGTGAATGACCTTGTTGATCATGTTCTTCTATTTGGTTAGTGAGTATTTTGTTGAGAATGTTTTCATCTCTTTTCATCAGGGAGATGGGTCTATAACTTTCTTATATTGTGTATGTATATCTAGTTTTGGAATCAGGGTAATATTGGCTTCATAAAGAATTTTGTTTTACACCTGAACCACAAGACACTGGAGAGGGTAGGATCAAGACTGACCTAAATCTCCTACATCTTCCCTCCCTCCCTCTCCCCCTCTCCCCTCTATCTCTCTCCTCTCTAACTCTTGTATATTAGTTATCTTTTTCCTCAATTTCTTAGTGGACACTGACCTGTAACCCCCACTTCCAGCTTGGGCCTACCATCCACAATGAGCTTTTGATCAGAGAAACCTACAAGGTTTCCCAAAACAATGACAGACTTCTGTCAGAGTACTTGATGACCCACCAAAGGCCAGTGGTAAGACCCTATTGCTGAAGACTCCATACACAGCTGACACATAAAATGGAATGACATGGCTGGAAGCCAGGAGAGAGTCAGTCCCCAGACAGTCAGTGTGTCTAGTGCCACAAGGCGCTACATAGGCGACTGGGGGAAATGACCAAGATCTGTCCAAGCAACACATTGTTTAACCTAATTAGCAACAAATAACCGGATGTGATGCCCACACAAGTTCAATAGTGGTACACAGCCATGGTGAGGAATCAATTACTCTTGATTTGGCTAACTGATCCACTCAGTGGTACTAGACCCTTAGCTGGAGCTGGGAAACAAGTCAGAACCATACCCAAACACAAGCCCACTCTACAATATCAAGCCACCATCAATCACGGGGTATAAGAACCTATCAAACTGTCTATCAAAAAAGTAAGTGTTATCTCAATTTTCCGGGTGCTAACTTACTCTCCGTTGGAGAATCTGCTTCTCTTTTCCAGATAGATGCAGATCCTAAGAAGAGAGCTGCCCCAACATACCTCAAAAGGGGCCCAACTGAAACTAAGGACAACTGGCGAAATAAGCAAGGGTGATGTTTTCCTGTGAACCGGATACCAGCACAAAGGGGAAGGAGATCAACGCAGAGAAAAATCAACTCCTACCAAATCAGAGAGCCAAAGCCTCAGAGGCCCCCAACACCTCAGCAATGAAGCAGACCAAAAATGAACCCAACATGGCTCAGAGAAATCTTGTGGGAGAGGGGGCGGAAAGAATGTCAGAGTTAGGATTTGCAGAGACATTTATCATACCAATAACTGGGGCTAACTCCACAATGCATGACCCATTTTCATTAACAAGGAGGGTCTAATGGGAGGGGGTAGATCACAGATGAGCCTAAATAATGGTACCAAACTGCCTGTATTTACTGAAAAGAAAACTAATAAATTAAATTAAAAAAAAAAAAAGAATTTTGTTTTAGGCTGAGAATGAGGTGTACGCCTCTAATCCCAGCATTCAGGAGGCACAGGTAGGAGGATAGCCATCAGTTTGATACTGAGACTAGTGAAATCCAGGTCAGCCTGGATTAAAGCAAAATACTATCTTGAAAAACAACAGAAAACTTGTTTTAAGCCACCTGACAGCTCTCCACAGATGTATCACCTCTACCACATTTACCGTGGTCCAGAGATAACTGCCGAGGAAGCAGCTACATGAGTACTGCTTCCAATGATAGCCTGACAACCACCTCCAGGAAGAGAGCAACAAACAGTGTGGTGAACTGAAACACATCATAACAAAAATACAGAGGCTACAGAGACATCAACACCAATTGCTAATAACACACCTGCCAAGGCTCAGGGACTGTTGTGCAGAGGGAAGCCTAAGAGGAAGACTGTAAGAGGTACATGGTGGGTAGAAACACCCTGAGGCACATCTTCCCATAGAGACAGAGGCGCTGATTACCCACAGTGAACACTGATAACACTGCTGAGGAGGGTCCACAGAGAAATGTGGACCAGGGGAGAGGGGTTATACTACAACCTATGCCCTATGTGTGTATATGTATTTAATCTATATAAAATAAAAATTGGTTTTGTTCCTTCTTTTTCTATATTATGGAATAGTAGGTGATGAGAAGCACTGGTGTTCTTTGAAGGGCAGGCAAAATTCACCAGGAAGTACATCTGGGCCTTGACTTTTTTTCAGTTATAGAATTTTTTTTTTTTTTTTGAGGTAGGGTCTCAATCTAGTACAGGCTGACCAGGAATTCACTATGTAGTCTCAGGGTGGCCTTGAACGCACAGTGATACTCCTACCTCTGCCTCCCGAGTGCTGGGATTCAAGGCGTGCACCACCATGCCTGGCTTCAGTCATAGAATTTTTAAGCCCTATTTTAATCTCACTGCTTAAATTATTTATTTCATAATAGTTTGATTTTGATAGTTTATATGTACCTAGAACTTCATCCATTTGTTTTAGAGTTTCAATTTAATGGACTACATATTTTTAAGGCATGTCCTAATAATTTTCTTATTATCTGTCATTATGACTCCCTTTAAAAATATATTTGTATATTTGATAGAGAAAAAGATGGGCCTTCCAGGGCTTCTTGCTGCTGCAAATGAACTCCAGACATGTGTGACACTTTGTCCATCTGGCTTTACATGGGCACTGGGGAATTGAATTTGGCCAGGAGTCTTTGCAAGCAAGCCCCTGTAAATCCTGAGCCATTTCTTGAGAAAATGGCTCCCTTTTTATATTTAATTTTATTAAGTTTGGTTTTCTTTCTCTTTCTTTTGGTTAGTTTTGCTAAGGGTTTATAGATCTTGTGTATCCTGTCAAAGAACTCTACTTCTCTTTTTGTTGATTCTTGGCATTTTTTCATTTCCATTTTAAAATAATTTAAGGATGGTTTAAAAAAATTTAATTTGTACCTAGGTGTGTGTGTGTGTAACAGCATGAGTGTGGAGGCCAGAGGACAACTTTAAGGTGCCCGTGTTCCACCTTCTTTGAGACAGTCTCTTGCAGCTGCAAATGAACTGTCAGACTAAAACCGAACTTCAGACTAACTGGCCCATGAGCTTTGGACTTTTCTGGCTGGCTCCACCCACCTTTGTTGTAGATGCATTGGGATCACAGGTGATCTCTCCACTCTGCAGCTGGCTTTACTTGGTTTTAAAACTGAACCTGGGCTGGCAAGTTATACAAGGAAGCTACTTAAAACTGCTAAGCCATCTTCCCAGACCCCCTCTGATTTCTCTTTTTTTAAAATTTGTTGTTTATTTATTTATTTATTTTTGAGAGCAACAAGCAGACAGAGAGAGAAAGAGGCAGATAGATAGAGAAGGGGAGCACCAGGGCCTCCAGCCACTGCAAATGAACTCCAGACGTGTGAGCCCACTTGTGCATCTGGCTTACGTGGGTCCTGGGGAATCAAGCCTTGAAATGGGGTCCTTAGGCTTCACAGACAAGCACTTAAATGCTAAGCCATTTCTCCAGTCCTCTGATTTCTTTATAAGAAAAATATTTATTTATGACTGAGCGAGAGTGCACATGTGCATGAGAGAGAGAGAGAAAGCGAGGAAGAGAGAGAATGGGCACACCAGGGACCTCCTGCAGCTGCAAACTTACCAGACACATGCACTGTACCACAATGTGCATCTGGCATTATGTGGGTACTAGAAATTCAACCCAGGTCATCAGGCTTTGCAAGCAAGTGCCTTTAACTGCTGAGCAATCACTCCAGGCTCCTTCTCTGATTTCATAATGTAGGCACTTAAGAGTTATGATCTTCCCTCTTAAGATTGCTTTCTTGTGTCCCATGGGTTTTATTATGTTGTGTTTTTATTATCATTTAGTTCCAGGATTTAAAAAAATCCTTCTTATTTCTTCAACGACCCATTCATCACTCAATAGTGTGTTGCTTCATCTCCATCTCTATAGTTACTCTTGCTGTTAATTTGTAGTTTTATTCCGTTATGTTCTCATCAAATACAAGGCATTATTTCAATTTCCTATACTTGTAAGGATGTGGGTTGTATACTGATGTATGATCTATTTTAAAGAAAGTTCTATTTAGTGCTAAGAGGAACATTTATTCTGTAGTTTTTGGATGAGTATTCTGTAGATGTTTTTAAAATCAATTTGATCTATGATACAATTTAATCCAGAAATTGGTCTGTCTACTTTTTGGCAGGATGATTTGACAACTGGTGAAAGTGGGTCATGGAAGTCTATTATTGGGTTAGGGTTAATCTGTGTTTTTTATATCTAGTAATATATGCTTTGTAAAATTGGGTGTACTCATGTTTGGTGCATAAATGTTTAGAATTATAATGTTTTCTTATTGGGTTGATCCCTTAGTCAAAAGGAAGTGGTCTTCTTTATTTCTTTGGATTAGTTTAGGTTTAAAGTCTATTTCGTTAGACATTAGAATACCAATGCCTATTGGGTTCCTAGTTCCACTTTCTTGGAATATCTTTTTCCATCCTTTCATCTTAAGTTAATGTCTGACTTTTATGGTGAGGTATGTTTCTTAGAGGTAGTGAAATGATGGATCTTATTTATCTGTTAATTAATTTATTTATATGACAGAGATATAGAAAAAGAGGGAGAGAGAGAATGGGCATGCTAGGGCCTCTAACCACTGGGGGGGGGGGAAACTCCAGATTCATGCACCACTTTATGCATCTGACTTTACATAGGTGCTGGGAAATCAAACTTGGGACCTTATGCTTTGTAGACAAGTGCCTTAATGGCTGACCAGCTCTCCAGCCCCTGCTTTTTTTTTTTAAATTTTTTATTTATTTATTTGAGAGCGACAGACACAGAGAGAAAGACAGATAGAGGGAGAGAGAGAGAATGGGTGTGCCAGGGCTTCCAGCCTCTGCAAACGAACTCCAGGCACATGCGCCCCCTTGTGCATCTGGCTAACGTGGGACCTGGGGAACTGAGCCTCGAACCGGGGTCCTTAGGCTTCACAGGCAAGTGCTTAACCGCTAAGCCATCTCTTCAGCCCCAGTCCCTGCTTTTTAATATAGTCTTTTAGTCTGTGCCTTTTTATTGGGGGATAGAGATAATTACTGTTCAGTGTTGTTACTTTTAAGGTGTGTATTAATACCTGTTATTTTGTTGCTTTGTAGTGTTTGGGTCTTTTTCTTAATTCTCATTTGCCTACCTGCTATCCTAGTATCCTTTATTTTTAGGCTCTAATCTCTTGGATGTGCTTTCATTTTCTTCAATATGAAAGATTATTTCCAGTATCCTTTGTAGTGCTGGCTTAGCAGTCACAAATTCCTTTGGCCTACTTTGATCATGAAATGCTTTTTGTCCTTTAATCATGACAGATAGTTTTGCTGGTATGTTAGTTTGGGTTGAAAACTGTGGTTCTTTAGAACTTGAAATTCATCATTCCAAGCTTTCCAGTGGAGAGGTAGTATACGTGATCCTAGCTTGGCTAAGTGTCTTATACACCACATTCGTGGACAGTGGGACAGGAACCTGTGATAAGTCAGGATGCTGGAGTATGGGTCTGTGACCCCACACAAGGTTTATCTTAAGTGTGGTGAGGCAGAGGCTGGGGTCGGGTGGGGGCTCAATGTGTAGGTCTCTGACCTCACGGGATGGGTCTGAAGTTGTGTGTGGTTGTGCCGAAGCCTGAGATTGGGCAGGAGCTCAGTATTCAGGCAGTTTCAATTATTTCCTAGCCCAAGAACTAAATTTACTATTGATCTGTGGTAAGTTCCTTTTCCAGATATTCAAGGTCTTTTGTCTTCTAGACTCAGTCGTTCACTAGTTTGGGACAAGACAATGAAGGATTTGGGAATAAGTTGGAGTTGCCATCCATTCTTTTTGTTGACAAGTTGGGATTCTTGGATATGAAAGGAAAACGACCCTGCTGGCTGGCTGCATATTTCTTGGCCGTGATTTACCACTTGTTGGAAGGATGAGTTAAAATGCAGCCAGAAAAGATTTGCATGAGTATGGAGCATATATTTTCCTAGACGTTAACTAGAAAAAGGATCAAAGTGTTGGAAATTATGATCCTGTCAATTGTATGAATCTGTAACTTCTGGTTAAACAAACATAAGACAGAAGATGTCTGGTAACACACTCACATAGAAAACTTTCATTTGTCTCCATAGCAACATAGTTTTTAACCAAAATTGGTTTATGACAGGAATTCATGAACTTAAGAATGGAACATCTTTGGGAAAAAAAAAAGAATGGAACATCTTTAGTGTCTTGTGAGTGAGAAGAACAAGGTTGGAAACTCATGTGATACCACCGAGAGTATTTTCCATATGCTACTTGGCCACAAAGAGGAAATGGAAGAGGGTGCAGGCCTCACCACTACTATTCTGGCACATGGGAAATTAGACCAGTAAAAGTGAACTTGTTATGTCTCAGTTTTACAGAAGCTTCATTCTTCTAGGAGTAATGTGTCAGACATGTCTTTTCATGCCTCCTGTTGATGTAGAGGAAAGAAGTGTAACAGGGTAAGCTTGGGACCTGCAGAAAGACCCCAAGTAACAAAGCAGTGCCAGACATATCTCGGGAGAATGAATCCACTCAACTCAATCCCGATTGCCTGGAGGAGAAGTGTGGTTATAATAAATAGCCAGAACTCTATGTTTGGGCAGACTTTTGTTGTTACAAAGATGACTTTGATTGCTTAAGTTTCTGGAGGGGAATCAGACTGAAGTTCTTCAAAATGACGAAGGATTGAAAAATATTCAATAAAGAAAAAGATAGTCTGAAAAGGACATTTAGAAAAGGTAAGAATGAAGGGACATGACCACAGAATAGCTATGTGGGAAGATGGCACAAACTCATACATGAAAATTATTTCATAAAAAGAGGCATAAAATGCCCTGAAAATATTAATGAAAAATACCACTGCAGGCTGAAAAAGCTGAAACAATTTTGGAAGTAGGCTGGCTAATTTTAGAGCAAGCAATGCAAGAATAGCTTGGTCTGCTACTTGGTAATAAAATGATGAGTAGACCTTCCAAGTGGGAACTACTTAACCACTTTCACAGAGTTTGTAAAACAATGACAAAAATCCAAAAGACTGAAAATGAGCAAATCTAATCTTAATTTTACTTAAAAAAAAAAAAACAGAAAACGATAGATTCCATAAAGTATAAGTGATATGGACATGCTAGTAATCTTAGCCAAGAATTAAAATCAAATTTAAATTATTTTTATAAAGGACAAGAAATAGGAACCCAAGTTCATTCTTCCCCATGTGAAAATCCGATTTTCCCAGCACCATGTGTTGAAGAGGCTACGTTCTCTCAGTGTCTACTTTGGGCATCATTATAAAGCACATCAGGTGGTTGTAGCTGAGCAGGTCTGTATCTGAGCCTCATATTCTGTTCCACTGGCCACATGTCTGTTTCTGTGCTGGTACCATGTTGCTGTGGTCACTGTGCCTCTATGGTATAACTTGAAGTTGCATATGAGAACTCGGGAATTGCTGCTTCTGCTCAAAATTGCTTCAGTGATCCATGATCTTTTGTGTGTCCATGTGAATTTTAAGATTCCTTTCTATTTCTGTGAAGTATGACATTGGAATTTTGATGAGGGATGCATTGAATATGTAGATTTCACAATGATTGATTCTTCCAATCCATGCATATGAAATGTTTTCTTCATCTTCTAGTATCACCAATTTCTTTGGTGTTTTGAAGTTTTTGTTTGTAGAGTTCTTTCACTTTAGTTGGTTGGGTTTATTTTCAGGTAATGCTTTTGAGGCAATAGTGGATAGGATAGTTTTTCTGATTTCTTTCTTAGCATATTTGTTATTGGTGCTTTGTTAATTTTGTACTGTGCTACTTTGTTGAAGGCGTGTCTTAGAACTAAGAGCTTCCTGGTAAAGTCTTTAGGGTCTCATATGTGAAATTATATCATCTCCAAATAAGGATGCTTTGATTTCATCCCTTCCTAGCTGTATTGTTTCTATTTTCTTTTCTCTTATTGCTGTAGTTAAGACTTCAAGTACAATATCAATTAAGAATGGAGAGCATTGAGCCGGGCGTGGTGGCACATGCCTTTAATCCTAGCACTTGGGAGGCAGAGGTAGGAGAATTGCTGTGAGTTCGAGGCCACCCTGAGACTACATAGAGAATTTCAGGTCAGCTTGAGCTAAAGTGAGACCCTACCTCAAAAAAAAAAAAATAAATAAATAAAAATAAAAAATGGAGAGCATGAAAACCTTGCCTTGTTCCTTATGTTAGTAGAAATTTTCTGTCCTCCCCATTCTGTGTGTGGCTTCTTTCACTTAACACAATGATTTGTGCTTGTTTTATTAAACATACTTCTGTATACCATAATGTTTTCTATGGCATTTTATTATACAGGCGAACCATGCATTTATTTCCAGTCTCCTTTTCTCAGTATTTTACTTTTTATTTATTTATTTGAGAGTGACAGACAGAGAGAGGAAGAAGCAGATAGAAAGAGAGAGAGAATGGGCGTGCCAGGGCCTGTAGCCACAGCAAAGAAACTCCAGATGCGTGTGCCCCATTGTGCATCTGGCTAATGTGGTTCCGGGGGGGGGGGTCGAGCCTCAAACCAGGGTCCTTAGGCTTCACAGGCAAGTGCTTAACAGCTAAGCCATCTCTCCAGCCCAGTATTTTACTTTTAATTTCTGTGTATCACTCTGCTTTGGGGCATCTATGATAAATAACATTGTTTAATTTTTAAACTCACTTATAATGGTTAGAAATTATGGCTTTTCCTATTTTTGCCTTGATAAAGTTGATAAGGTTGTATTTGTATCTAAATAATTTGTAATTTTGGGTCTATTAACTCTGGGATAAGAGTTCCATTTTCTGTATTTTGGGTATTATGCAACATATTTTAATACCATTAATTATACTGTGCAATTGCTACAGTTATATTTGTTCATGTGACACAGGACAGCCTGGGAGTGTCATCTTGACATTGTTCACCATTTCTTGGTTTCGGCAGTTTAGAGCACCATATTAATGCAGACAGTTACATGGCAGGCCTATCTTCTCTGTGAACTGGGCTCTTCATTTACATTAGTCAGCTCATATTACTTAATGGTATTTGCCTTGAATTGCATTCTGTGCTATATTTATGACTTTGTTGCATCTTCCCATAATACCTTTTTATAACCATGTACTTTTAAAAATTAAACTTATATGTAACAGGTTATTCTCTTTTTTAAATTTTATTATTTATTTATTTGAGAGCAACAGGCACAGAGAGAAAGACAGATAGAGGGAGAGAGAGAGAATGGGTGCGCCAGGGCTTCCAGCCTCTGCAAACGAACTCCAGATGCGTGCGCCCCCTTGTGCATCTGGCTAACGTGGGACCTGGGGAACTGAGCCTCGAACCGGGGTCCTTAGGCTTCACAGGCAAGCGCTTAACCGCTAAGCCATCTCTTCAGCCCAGGTTATTCTCTTTTATCCCTTCACCCCAGCTCCTATTACCATGGAGGCCCTCCTCAGTGGGGTTATGGTACTCATTGTGGGGTCATGAAGGCCTCAATCTGTCCCTATAGGGTTGTGGGTGGAGGGAACCATGCCTCAGGGTATTCCTACCTACTCTATGGCTCTTACAATCCTTCCACTCCCTCTTTCTCAATGTTCCCTGAGCCATGGCAGGCCTGCTGGCAATCATAATTTAGTGTTGAGTTTTCTGTAGTCCCTGGATTTCTGCTTTGATGGGTTTTGATCAATCACCATGTCTGTCCCCATTGCCCTGGGCCTGGTTGTCATTAGCCTCTTACTTTTAATTTTCACATTCTATTTTGTTTTAAAGGTCTCTATGGCAGATAATATATGGTTAAATTTTAGATTTTGATCCAATATTAAGTTCTTTATTTACAGTAGGTGATATAGTTCATTTGTGTTAATCTTATAGCCAAGGGATTTTGTGCCATCATTTTCCTGTTCCTTGTCTTTTAAAATTATTATTATTATTATTATGTTAATAATCCATTGCTATCTTCCTTATTTTCTCCTATTTCGCATAGAGTATATTTTCTTAGACCCCTTGACTTGAAAATGGCTAATTGGAAAAAGAAATGAACAACTTTTGTTTTCTATATTTAAATATACAGAGCGAAATTATTCATAATTGACCATTTCAGAACAATTCAGAACATTTCATTGTCATTACCTGATTGTTTTCTGCTAACCCAGACAAGCACTGGTCTCTTCCGACTTTAAAAAAATGTTAGCTAGAGGCTGGTGATGCAGCTCAGTGGTAGAGGACTTAGGATGTGTAAAATCCTGGATTCAATCTCTCATAGAAAATAAAGGATCATTTTGAAACCTAAAAAGAAGTTACCTGGAGTACTAGGTCCAAGTCTTTGGTTTAGAATTTTTTTTTGTAACAATACAAACCTACTCTCTGAATATAATTTGGTGTTGTGCACAATTTTAAAAACTGGCTTTACAATTATTATTTAGGGCATTTTTTTCTGCCATCCATGAAATTTATTTAAATCTTATAAAATGTATTTCAAATACTAAAATATGTATTATTCATACAAATATTTAGCCATTGAAGAGTACATTTTGATATATGTTCACTACAACTCAAACACTGAAAGAGCAGGCATTGAACAGAATTGTAACAAGATGGGGAGGAAACTAACATTTTTAAGGATTTATGGTTCCCCAATATTACTTACATATAATTTCTCAAAGTAGCCCTGTAATATATTATCCTTACATATGGCTCCCTGAAGATCAGAGACTTTAAAATATTTGAGCATGATAGGTTACAAGTTGCACTGGAGAGCTGCAGCTGTCACATGGTACCTACAAAAGTTCTGGCACAGAACAGGTGCTCAATTCACACTTGTTAAATAAATGAGTCAGGTAATCAGTGAGCAATAGGCTCTAATCTAAGAATAACATTTCAAGTTAACGAAACACGTGTAACTAGTATTTAATGAGGCAAAAGAAGCATGACAAGTTTTCTCCCTTGATGTCTTAGAATGTCAATAACCCTCCCTTATTCAAGGTTTTACTTTTGGCAGTTTCAGTTACCTGTGTCCATTGCAATCTGAATATATTAATATTTGTTCTCACTCCAACAGAGACTATTCCACATATTTTTTATTATACTATATCCTTATAATTGTACTATTTGTTATTACTGTTAATTTCTTAATGTGCCTAATTTAGAAATTAAAACTTGTTGTAGGTATGTATGCCTAAGAAATACGTAGTGTCCTAAGGGCTTGGTATTATTCACTTTCAGGAATGCACTGGAGGTCTTGGAATGTGTCCTCCATTAACAATGGTGATAACTGAATGTGAGCAACAAGGAGTAACAAACCTCATATTTATAAATTATGGAGATAAGTAATGGTTAACTAGATATTCTGAGAAAAGGTTCACTTTGGTAACCACTAATGAGAAGGTCTCCCATCTTTTAAAACATGTGAGTAGTTTTTCCTATTATCTGAAGGATATATTTATATGGCAAACATACTTCTTTAGAGTAATGAACCAAATATTACAGAAGCATCCTTTAAAAACATTATCTCTTCAGAGCAGGCTGGCAAAGTCAGGGCTTAAACTAAGGTTTCAAATCCAGATTGCTATAATTAAATTTGTTACATATCAACACAGATTAAATAGTTGAACCTTCATCAGGTCCTTAGAGGGAACACCTGAATCACAGGGCTGTGGAGAGGGTATGATGAAGACTAACCTTAATCTTCTCCCTCTTCTCTCTACTTCTTTTATATTACCTATCTTTTTTCTTCCTTCTTTTCCTTGGTGCTGGCCTATAACTCCCAGTACTAGCATGTGGTTAATATCCATAATGAGGTGTTGCTCAGAGAGACCTACATGATTTCTCAAAAGAGGACAGATTTCGGTCAGAGTACTTGATGACCCACCAACGGTTAGTGGTAAGACACTACTGCTGAAGACGCCATATGCTGTTGATGTGGAACATGGAGTGACCTGGCTGAAACCTGGAAGAGAGTCAGCCCACAGACAGTAAGCTCATCTAGTGCTAGAAGGTGCTATATGAGTGACTGGGAGAAAATGACCAACACCTGTCCAAGCAACTCGTGGTCTAAGCTACTCAGCAGCAAACAACCTGACATGATGCCCACACAAGTGCAACAGTGGCACACAGCCATGGTGGGAAACCAACTGCTCTTGATTTGGCTAACTGATCTGCTCAGTAGAACAGAACCCATAGCTGGAGCTGGGAAACAAGTCAGAACCATATCCAAAAAACAAGCCTACTTTCCATTATCAGGATCCCACTAATCGTGGGCTATAAGAGGGCCTATACCTATTAAATTCTCTCTCCTGTAATAATGGTTATTCCATTTATCAGGTGCTGACTTCAGTTTCTGTTGGATAATTTGCTTCTCTTTTTCCGATGGATGCAGACCCTGAGGAGAGAATCAGTCCATCACACCTCACAAGGGCCCCCCTGAAACCAAGAGTAATTAGGGAAATGAGCAAGAGTTCTGTTTTCTTGGTGAACCTGGTACCTGCACAACAGTGAAGGAGATAGACACAGAGAACACTCAACTGCTACCAAACCAGATATCCAGAGATGCAGAGGCTTCCAAGACCTCATCGCTGAAGTAGACCTAAAACAAACTGAACATGGCTCAGGGAAATTTGCAGAAGAGGGGGTGGAAAGATTGTTAGAGCCACATGTTGGGTCATTATGCACAGAGACATTGCCTCTTACCCATAACTGATGGCTAACCCCACAATGCACGACCCACATTCCCCAGCGAAGAGGGTTTCTGTGGAGGGGGGAGGACAGGGAATAGGCTATGGTACCAACATGGCTGAATACACACCGTGTACCTAACTAATAAAAAAAGAATAAGATTGGGAAGTTGTATTGTTTTATGACCATGTTCTTAATATGCATTATGTTCTTGTTTGAGAAGCATCATTGGTCATCTCGTTTTATTTACTTATTACTGATTTATTTATACAGTGTCTCATTATGTATCCCAAGTTGGCTTCAAATTCATGATCCTTCTGCTTCCACATTTTCAATACTGGGATTACGGAGGTGCCCTAATACAACCAGTCCTTATCTTTAGTGTCATATATTTTCATTCTCAACTTTTAATTTCTCCATTGATCACAATATTTTGAGTAAGCAACTTGTTTTCAGTACAAAGTACTAGTGCTCTACTTTCTGGGCATTTTTTTCTTCACATTTTCCTGAACATAGAATTATGAATGATAATCTTATCACTTCAAAATTGTATAGCCAAAGCAGGGACGATGGCTGAGTGGTTAAGGGTGTTTGCTCCACAAGTCTCCTGACCAGAATTCAGACTCCCTAGTATCCATAGAAAGCCAGTCACAAAGTAACACAATGCACCTGTGGTAACGGAAGGCAGTCAAGAGAATACTGAAGCTTGCAGGCCTACTAGACTGGGCTTTCTGGCAGGGAAACAACAGAGATATGGTCTCAGACAAGGTGGGTGAAGAGAACCAATACTCCAAGGCTGTCCTCTGATCTCCATATGCACAAGTGTGTGCACCCATACATACACACACACATAAACAAACATACACACACACGATTCCATATCCACATTTAAAGTTCATTCTGATATTTAGTGGTACAGAATGTCTGCCACATGCTCATTAAAAATATTTTATTTATTTGAGAAAGAGAATGAGAGAGAATGGGTAAACTAGGGCCTCCTGCTACTGCAAATGAACTCCAGATATATATGCCACTTTCTGTATCTGGCTTTATGTGGATACTGGAGGATTGAACCTAGGTCATTAGGCTTTACAAGAAAGCACTTTGAAATATTGAGCCATCTCTACAGTCCCCTCATTCTTTCTTTGAAAATAAAATGCAGTTTTTCTTATTTTATATAATTAATTTTGTTTATTCTAATTAATAACTTTCACCAGAATAAACTTTAAATTTCCTTGACTGATCATGAACTATTTTGAACTTAATTGAGGGAAATAATTTTTCTATATGTTTTTGTAACTTATCTTCCATTTCTACTTTTCCTTTTCTAAACATTCTATATTTATGTATTTAGTGTGTCAACTGTAGCCTCCACACTCTCCCCTCTTGTTTCTTCATGTGTTTTATCAGTACAATGAAGATTCAAACTCACCTTTAGTTTTCTGTGTTCTTCCAGTATTTTGGTTTCCACTGCATGATTTAATACTTATCTGAGACACAAGGCTGGGAAGAGATCATGGCATGATTTTTATTCTCCAAGTGGTTCATCTATCCAGTTATATCTCCATCTGTATCTCTCATTGATACCTTAAATTTAACGTGCCTTTAGCTGAACGCATTATCTAACACACTCTACTCTATTCACTCATTCAAGTAGAAAAGCATGGGAGTAACTCCATCTTTGTCTCTTTTGCTCCCCACAGTTACAAGTTCTCCCCTGATTTGGTCCCTCCCTCCACTTATACCACCATTTACTCAGCCCTCATGGCACCCAAATTCTTCCCTAAGCCTCCCATAGTCAGCCCTACTTCTTGTTTCCTCTTCACCCCATACTGTAGTGTAAGATATTACCCGAATCCTCAACTTTCCCTGGGCTGAGCACCCACTGATGCGCCCTTCCTGCGGCAGTGGTCCTCCTCGGAGCCCACCAATCAATCAGGGCCCTTCCTGTACACCAAACCTGGTAATAAGGTACATTTTAATTGAATACCTGATTCATATAATGGACATAAGTCATATGCATGATATTGTTCCCAGGTCTTTCCCTCTCCCCTCCCTGCTGTGCTGGTGGAGAGGGGAGGAATTTCTCTTGGCTTTTTTTTCTTTCCTGTTTCCACTTTACCTTAATAAATTCTCCATAACTTACTCTGCTCAGTGTCCAAATTTTACAAGTCTTTGCTAAATGTGGATAAGGATCCAAGACTTGAGAATCATCAGCATGTGGAAATCTAAGCCAAGAACTCAGTTTTTCTCTTCTGCACCATTATAGAGGTCTAGTCTCTCCCCACTCCAAACACACACGCAACTCCAGTCCCACAAAGGTAAATCCACATCAGTTCCCATTCAGAAGTTCTCAGTGGCCTTCCCCACTGTGCTGAGGGAAAAAAAAAAAGAACATAACAAAAACAAGTATACTCTTTAAGCTGATAGAAAAGACCTCCCACAGCTCAGCTCTGCCCACATTTCCAGGCTTATGTGGCTACACCTCTGACTTTCATCTGGAGGTAATTCTGCATCAGATCTAGCTCTGGCTCCGGTTCTGTTCCAGCCAGTTGGTAGAAAGCATTTGGTCCTCCTCCGAAGTAAGTCTGAGCCTAGCACTGAGTGGGTGCTTAGTGTGTACTTGGTTTCAGGATTGTGTCTCCTCAGGAGTACATTGACCATGATTTGCATGACTTAGGGATTTAGGACCGTGTGGACTGTCTAAAGGCAGAGCAGCCAGACTTTCTCAACTACAGGAACATGTCCCTTGGCTTCCTAATAGTTGAGAAAAATCACTTTGTGTCTAGCTGAAGTCTGCTGGACCTGCTAGTATGAGAAAAAGGAAAGGACTGCATTTCCATCAGTGGTGCCCTGAGTTCAGATCCTGGGGTTGTGGACATCCTTGCTAAGGAGACTTTAGGATGCTGGGGTTGGGGAGCTGGATAAGAGCCCCAGTTTTGGCTCTCAGGGGTTCTGTTAAGATCATCTTGGCCTTCTAGGAGGTGAACAGAGTTTTCCCCCTAGTTTATTTACTTTCATTAGAGATGGGAACACAGTGGCAGCTGGTGAGGTTTTGGGGGCCACTTTCTCAAAGCACAGGGGCACAGAACTGCAGTGGGGAGTGAGGACGTCGAAGCCCAGTCACAGCAAGCATTTACATGTCTAGGGATCAAAGTGGCCTTGTGGATCTCTGGCTGCTTTCACACCAGATTGGCCCACAGGAAAGTGGACCCTCAGTGGTTAGCTGGGCAGGCAGGTTTGAGTTAATGAACTGCTTTGTGACTATTGGGTTTTTCTCTGTCATTCCTTTTCTTGCCACAGGTAATATCTCACAGACTCTGCTTTGGCTAATCATACTAGTGAAGTGGGCTGTTTCTCAGCCATGTTGCTGCTTCACATGCTTGTGATCAGAACCAGAAGAGATTATGGCTAAAAATACACTGTTACATATGTTATTATATGGGTGGTGGGTATGTAAAGAATGGTAAATAATAATAAAATATTTTCTTACTTAACCCTCTTCTCTCTGTGCTGCTTGGCTCCATTTCCTACTTGGAAAATGATAGTCCTGTTAATTGTAGTGGTTCATGATTGTGATCCTAGCATTTAGGAGGCTGAGGCAGAGCAATTATGAATCTGAGCCCAGTCTAGCCTATGTAGACACTATGAAAGAAAGAAGGAAGGAAGGAAGGGATGGAGGGAGGGAAGGAAGAGAAGGGAAGGAAAGGAAGGAAGGTAGGCAGGGAGGAAGGAGGGAAGAAACAAAGAGAGAGAGAAGGAAAGGAGAGAGGGTAGATAGATGGTAATGAGAGGAGAAAGTGAAGATGAGCAGAAGGGAGGGAAGAAAAGAAGATGAGAGAAGCTTGGAGAAAGTCCTGGTAGACTGGAAAGACCCAGGTTCCTGTCTCTGCTATGCACTTCTGGGCAAATCTTTTCCTCTTTTAACTAGGATTATTAATTTTTAGAATATTTACTTACTTATTTATTTGTGAACAGAGAGAGAGAGAGAGAGAGAGAGAGAGAGAGAGAGAGAGAGGGAGAAAGAGAAGATAGAATGGGTGCATCAGGGCTTCTAGCTGCTGCAAATGAACTCTAGATGCATGCAGCATTTTGATAATCTGGCTGTAAATGGGTACTGGGAAATCAAACTCAGATTATTAGGCTTTGTAAGCAAGCACTTTAACTGCTGAGCCATCCCTCCAGCCCTCAGGATTCCTAATTTTTGTTTTGTTTGTTTGTTTTGACATGGGTATCACTATGTTGCCCAGGCTGGCCTTGAACGTATGACCTCCTGCCTCGATCTCCCAAGTAGCTGCATTTACAGGCATGTGTCACTACTCTTGAATTGGGTTCCTTGTTAAGATGAGGGCCAAGGAATAAATGTTCTCTTGGTGCCTTCTCCCATGACATTTCATTGCTGCTAGAAACTCTTAGATGTGCTCAAAATTAATACATGTCTCTTATCCTAATTGAGAAAAATCCCAGGGTGCTGAGGCAACACACAATTGAGATAATTAAGACACAATTTTTAATCTGTCCAGGATTATAGAACAAGGAGGCCACCACCATCACCCCATCACCATCACTACCACCATTAATACCATCAACATCACCACCAGTACCACTGCCACCATCTTTACTGCCACTACTACCTCCTCTACCCAGCAACCATTGTTGCATCACACCACCAACATCATCCCCACCACCATCGGTACCAGGGCCACGATTGCCGCCATCGCCACCATTACACTTGTCAGCCTCATGCAAACAAAGCTCTATTTTCTTACTAGGAAAATAATTTGTAAAAATTCAGGGGGGCCCTGATGTTAATCCCAGGGAATATTATGAAATGGGATATGCAATAACCTTTTGTGACTGAAGCTATGATCTCTAGAACTAACCTGAGTTTGCTGGAAGTAGTAGATCAAATAAATACAGCTGATTTTTTTTTTATTAATGTCACTGGACAGAAGACCAAGGAAATACCAATGATGGAGAATATGGACTTTGCCAAGATACTTGAAGACTTGTCTGATAATCTCTTGAAAAAGATATAAAAATAGATCTAAATGATAATATAGTAAGTTGAATAAATTCTCTAAAAAAGAGTTCTTGTTTAATTAGTGAATTCATATCATTCAGATCCAGTTCCTGTGTGTGTGTGTGTGTGTGTGTGTGTGTGTGTGTGTGCGTGTGTGTGTGTAGTGCCCCAGAACCCTGGAATGTTCCTCATTTTTAAAATATATTTTATTATTATTATTTTTATTTATTTATTTGTTACAGAGAAGGACAGAGGGAGAGAGAGAGAGAATGGATACATCAAGGTCTCTAGCCATTGCATACAAACTCCAGATGCATGTGCCACTATGTGCATGTGGCTTATGTGGGTTCTGGGGAGTCGAACCTAGGTCCTTAGGCTTAACAGACAAGTGCCTTAACCACTAAGCCATCTCTCCAGCGCTGATCATCATTTTTGTGGATGACTTAGGTGAAGACACCATCATCAGATCTGGGATGGTTGGAAGATAGGTGGCTGGAGGAGTTAGTAGAAGCAATGGATGACAATATAGCCTGAAGGGTCTGATGGGACAGGGAGATGGCTCAGTGAGGAAGCCGTGGTAAGTTCTGTAGTCCCAGCATGGTAATGGCAAGATGGGAAGCAGAGATGGGAGAATTTCCCAGAAGTTCATGGGACATCTAGTCTGGCAAGTGGTGAATGCAACAATGCAACAGTAATGAAAATGAGAGAGAGAGAGAGAGAGAGAGAGAGAGAGAGAGAGGGAATCTCCTGTCTCAAATGAGATGGAAGGTGAGAACAATACTTGAAATTGTCCTCTGGCTTCCACCCACACACATTGTAGACATGTAACTGCACTCACATACATGGACACATACGCATCACACACACACACACACACACACACACACACACACACACACACACAGAGAGAGAGAGAGAGAGAGAGAGAGAGAGAGAGAGAGAGAGAGGGATGGGGGAGAACAGAGCAAGGCAAAGTGAGGAATAAATGCAAAGGCCCCACATTTGCATTCCAGGTATGGGCTGCACAAGGATGGGGTGGGAGTGAGGTGGTGAGTGAGGCAGTCAAGGGCCAGTGTGAAGGAAAGTTGGGTTATTTCAGTGGATACTAACACATTGGGTGTTAATGATATAGGTACCTAATTAGAACTTAGAAAGCGTTAACAAAACTAGGGAATGAAGAATAAAGAAGGTAATTATTTCACTTTTATTAGTAGTGATTACGCCTCCTGTTTGAGTTTTTATTTTATTCTCTAATAAAGAAAACTAGGAAAGCCAGGCATGGTGCTACATGCCTTTAATCCCAGCAATCAGGAGGGAGGATTGCTATGAGTTGGAGGCCATCCTGAAACTACATAGTGAATTCCAGGTCACCCTGAGCTAGAGCAAGACCCTTCCTTGAAAAACAATAAATAAATAAATAAATATATCAAGAAATAAATTGGGAGGCTGAGGCAAGAGGCTTTTGTGCTTGAGGCCAGCCTAGGCTATATATCAAGACCTTATTTCAAAGCCAAACAAAACAATGAAAAATGAAGAAAACTGGCACAAGAGTGATAATATCAGTGAGGGCATTGCAGCAAGTGACCTGTGAGGCAGGTGGAACCATAGAAATGGCCATCCAGGGAGCAGAGGTCAGACTATACCATTAGAGGGTTGTGAGAGAGGGTCTAAGCCACCACTCATCTTGGGAGCTGGAGACAGGACTGCCTGGGGAACAACAGAGAGGACGGTGGCTGCTGGGCTGCTCTCCCAGGTCCTAGACCTCTGGTCAGGCCATACTGTGAGCCAGTTCATTCTTCCTGTCCAACCCATTCAGAGATAAGGCCGACTAAAAACCCTGAGCTCAGTTTTCTTTTTTTCCACTCTTGACATGACATTCACAAGCTATGTGGATGATTTCCTTGAGGACACCTTCAAAATTGCCCTTTCATCTCACTTCCCGGGAAGCCCGGGCGATGACACCTCACATGGGCAGTGCCTCATACATCAATGATTGAGGGAAGAAAGCAAAAGACTTCAGCTTTGCAACCACGTGGGTCTGAGTTGAAAATCCAGCCTATCCTAGCAGTTTTGCAAACACAGGCAGGTTTCTCAAACTTTTTGAGATTCATGCATAAGATGAGGTTATGGTGATATGCATATTTGAGACAGCACATGTCCAAACTAGAGCACAACAGAAGACATGGTGCTTCATAAATGCTATAGCTAATATTACTTTTCACCACCACTACTCCTTCCTCGCCCTCCTCCTTCTTTCCTCTGGGGCAGGAAATGCGATTTATGGACATTCTCCAGCACGTCAGGCAAAAGCTGCACACAGCGCTTAAACACTAGAAACATAACCAGTGTGACTGAGGAGCAAGGTTTTTAATTTTATTTCACTTGAAAGATTTAAAGAAACATGGGAAAGACAGATGTGAAATGGTAGCACACAACTCAGGCTGTACTCAGGAACAATGCTGAGGTTGGCCAGCCTGAGCAAAATGAAGGTGTGGCTCAGTGGGTAAGGCATTGCCACGCAGCTCTGAGTACCTGAGTTCAGATCTCCAGAGCCCACATGAAAGCCAGAAGCTCCGGTGAACTTCCGTAATCCCAGTGCGTCTACAGCAAGAAGGGAGGTGGAGGCAGGAACCTTTCCTGGAAGCTCCAGAGATAATAGCAGTGTGAATAGCAACAACAGATCCAACCACAAAACAGAGTAGAAGAGGCTGGAGAGATGGCTCAGTGGTTAAGGTGCTTGCCTGTGAGATCCAAGGGTCCAGGTTCCATTCTCCAGAACCCGTGTTGGCCAGATGCACATGGTGGCGCATGCTTCTGGAAATCTCTTGCAGTGGCTAGGGCTCCTAATACACCCATTCTCCCTCCCTCCCTTTCTCGCTCATAGATAAATAAATATTTTAAAAAACAAGGTAGAAGGCAAGGAGTAACCTGAAAGCTGTCCTCTGACCTTCACATAATGCACTGTGACACCCCCCCAAATGTCCATACATATTCACACACATGAACATGTATGTACACACACATCCACACACTAAACAAATTTTTAAAAATTTAAAAACTAAAAATGTGGGGCTATAGAGACGGCTTTAGCAGTTAAGTTGCTTACTTGGGAAACTAAGGACCCAAGTTTGATTCCCCAGAGCCCCCATAAGCCAGATGCACATGGTTGTGCGTGCATCTAGAGTTCATTTGCAGTGACTAGAGGTCCTAGTATGCTCATTCTGTCTCTCAAATAAATAAATAAAATGTTTTTTCCAAAAAAACTAAAAATGTCAACTGCAAAAATTTTCCAGTTGTTGGAAAGAGCAAAAGATTAGAGGTTAACAGTATAATCACATACAACCAGAAAAGTGGTATTCTTGGAGCATTCTCACTGTAAGACTGATTAACAAGAAAAGCAGAGGAGCAACAGCGCCCACACTTTGAGGAACAGAGCCTGAATTTGAACGGTGTTTGCCACTTGCTAGCTGTGTGACTTGACCAAGTCATCTGAACTCTATGCAATCCTAGGAAAATGGGGTTGATAATAATAACACCCACCTCAAAAGGACTCCTGAGGACTAAGTGACATAATGAATATAAAATGATTAACACCATGAAAAGTACATTTATTAGGTAACCTACAAATGCTGGCCCTCTATGGACTGTATGATTTCAAGGCATAAAAATAGATGGAAAGGAGGGCTGGAGAGATGGCTTAGCGGTTAAGCGCTTGCTTGTGAAGCCTACGGACCCCGGTTCGAGGCTCGGTTCCCCAGGTCCCACGTTAGCCAGATGCACAAGGGGGCGCAAGCGTCTGGAGTTCGTTTGCAGAGGCTGGAAGCCCTGGCGCGCCCATTCTCTCTCTCTCCCTCTATCTGTCTTTCTCTCTGTGTCTGTCGCTCTCAAATAAATAAATAAAAAATTAAAAAAAAATAGATGGAAAGGAATATGCTAATGTCTTTATAATGTTGCATCTGGATGGTAGGAATCACCAACTTTTTAAAAAATAGTTTTCAATGTCCCACATGTTCTGCAATTGACAAGAATTACTTTTATGTTCCGAGTATATCATAATGTTATACAATATTTAAAAAAATGTATTTATTTATTTATTTGCAAACAGCGAAAGATAGAAGCAAAAGAGAGAGAGAGGATGGGTGCACCAGGGCTTCTAGCTGCTGCAAACAAACTCCAGATGCATGTGCCATTGTGCAGCTAGCTTTACATGGGTACTAGGGAATCAAACCCAGGTCTTAGGCTTTGCAGGCAAGTGCGTTAACCACTGATCCATCTCTCCAGCCCTGTGAGATATTTTTAAAAGGAATGTTACCACAATGAAACAGCGCTTCCCTTCCCTCTTCCCCTTTTCCTTCCAGAGGAGCAGCTGGGGCCAGGCCTGGCACTTGGGCTGAGGCTTCTGGGAGGGTCAAGGCTGGAGAGATTAACAGTGTTAATGCTGTCGAGTGGGGGCGATGGGTGGGCGGTGCAGAGCTGGAACACACCGTGGAGTCGTGTCCTCCCTTGTTGAGACTTTACATGCCAAACTGCTGCGATGTGGTACCATTTCTGCCCATGTCTCCCGCTGAACAAGCCACTACATAAAAATGTAAAGAGGGAAATACCCTTGTACTCACTTCCTACTCCAGACCGCCCCCAGAAAAAATGCCTATAATAACATCTATTATGCTAGAATGAGCCGTTCTTTTTTTTTTTTTAAAAAGCAGAAATACAACAAAAAAATGGCTTAGTTAAACTAGTTTATTTAGTGAGCATATTTTATATTCAAAGTGGAATTTCTGGCAAAAAATAGTCTTTTCCAGCAAGAAATACCTTCCTATGCCTGGAATGAGAAGGGCGCATTATTGTGCTTGAGCACCATGCATCCCATTTCTTGGCTAGACCTTGACATTTGCGCCCATTATCCAGTGTCCTTCATTGACAGCGAGGGTGCCCTGTGCTCCCACAAGCGGCTCCGTGTGCTCTCTTATAAACACATACTCCCAGGCACCGAGACAACCAAGCACATACCCCGGTCTCAAAGAAGGGCAGTTTTTGATCTTGAGTCCTGACAACTGTCTCTGGTTCACCTCCAGATCCGTGATGCGTCCCTCACGACACAGACAGCTCGGTCTAGGTTCTGCTCCCCACTGGGAGGTCATCGCATGCTAATGAAGCGCGGAGAGATAAGGGAGCATCCTGGACCAGCGCGCCCTCGGGGTTCTCAGCGCTCCACTGCGGCGCGGTGGTCATAGACCATCTGCCCCGAGGCAGACCCTGGGGACGCCCGCCCGGGCGCCCGGGGGAGGGGGCTCTCTGGCGCCCAGAATTCCGCAGCTGGTCAGCGAGCATCTAGGAGCCTTCTCCCCGCTGTCCCAGGCTTTCCACTGCAGTGATGGCGGGCATGGAGGCGGCGCAACCGAATCACCTGTGGGGCTTTTCCGAACTCCGCAACCCCCTCCCCGTATTCCAGCGTGCGGTGTACGTACTAGAACTGATTTAAGCAATGTCAGATTACGCAGGATGGGGCAGTCCCGGGGAGTTTTTAGAAAGCCCTACAGGTGACTGGATGCCACTCCTCAAGACACAAATACATACACGGACACATCCTGTGATACAGACACTAAACAAGTCACTTTTAGGGTCCCTCTAGTCTCCCCCACCTTTTATTTTCCAAGGTGGCTGTATTCTCTTCCGCGTCGCTGCATGCGCACCACCCCTGCGTCCTGAACTTGGAGTGTCCCGAAGTCTTAGAACCCCTTGAGACTGTCCGAGCCTTTGGCACTAGAAAGAGGCTCCCTGCTCCTGTCAGCTTTTAAGCTCCCTGCGACGCGAACTGAATACCAAGGAGCTCACGTAGATCCCGAAAGGCAGACGTCGGACCCGTTGCTTCAGCAAACCACCTGAAGCAATGCTACCTTGAGTTTGAACACCTTTGTGTTTGGGAGGACAGAGGGCCCAGGGCCTCGCCCTGTACCCCTCCATTGGGCATCCCTTCCTCCTGGGCTTGTGGCAGGTGGCTCTGTCAGGATGGGCACATCTGCAGCTCCTTTCTGGGCAGCCGGACTGGCTCTCCTCGTGCCCTCGTTTTTTTTTTTTGTTTTGTTTTTTTTCCCCCAAGTTGCTGCGCTCGCATCCGCATCTCCCCACTAGAGATCACCCCGCGCCCTTCGCGCCAGCAGTGGTCTTACCTCGCCATGCATGCAACACTTGGTTGCGCGGTGGCCCGGAGCGCTCCTTCCTTGCTGCTTATTCCCTTACTTGGGAGGAAAGAGGAACCAAGACGGAAAGGGGACCGAAGCTGGCGTCTGGGCGTCTTCCCGCCGGCGCAGCCCTCTCTGGGGTGGGGGTGGGGGGATGGCAGCCCGAGGGCACGCCGCGGAGATCCGGAGGCCAGCCTAGGGGTGGCAGCTCCGGGGGACTGATGATGGGGGGGGGGGGGCTCCGCAGCTCCAGAGCAGCGGATCTCGGCTGCCTGCTACTACGGCACTGCGGCTCTGCACCCTGTCCCTCGCAGCAGCATCTCAAGTCCAGCTGCCACTCTCATTGCTGAGCCCTGCCCCCGGGCGCAGAGCCCGCCCCCGCCACACACCCGCGCGCGCACACACACACGAGCTACACACAGACCGCACGCATACACAAACACGTGTGCGCGCGCACGCCCGCGGGTGCGGAACCCTCCAATGCGAACCTACGCGTGTCCTTTAGGTGTAACTTGGACGCCAGCACCATCAGGGTGCTCCTTACTGGCAAGGCTTTGTTTTGGTAGGAGGAGTTAAACAGAGGACGCAGTAGTGGTGGGCGCCAGAACCCAGCTGACCAGTAGGTAGAAAATAATCATTTGACAAATAGATTCTCCCGGTGTTAGAGGTCAAACTGCCTAAGTATCCCAACGAAATCAGAGAAAAAAGAAATTATAAATTTTTCTTCTTTCCTCTCTTTTTTCTCTCTCTTCTTCTTCCCCCACTTCTTCCCCATTACAATAAAGTCTTGGATGAAAATAAATCGGGCTGGAGAGACCTTTGCTTGTAAAGCCTAACTACCAGGGTTCAATTACCCAGTACTCAAGTGAGGCCAAGTGCACAAAGTGGCACATGTATCTGGAATTTGTTTGCAGCGATGGGAGGCCCTGGAGTGCCCATTCTCTCTCTCATTTTCTCTCTGTCTCCCTCTCCTTGCAAATAAATAAAATAAATTTAAAAAAAAACAACAACAACTTTTTGTGCCCCAGAAACTCCTGGTCTTTAATATTCAAAATAGTGGCCTTGTCCTGGAGGTCATTTCTGACAACCCTGACCCTGGGGACATTGGTGTCCATTTCTCTCCAGGTACAAACAGAAGGAACCAGCGCAGCTGGCAAGTACTGGGCTCTGATGGATGAATGGGTCCCCCACTGACCGTTATAATTTCCCCTTCTTGCTTTTAGATGACCTTTAACTATTTTCCTACTGGCCACTTTAAAAAAAAATGTAGAAAAACACAGAAAGCGAGCTGGGGGCGAGGGGTTAAGCGTGGGAAGCAGCAGCCCCGGGGCTCCATGGCTTGTTGCCTCTTACTCCAAGACGTGCCTGTCAGCATGGGCACAATGGTGGTGGTGATGTCAGACCATTCAGGCACAACACACCATCAGTGTGGCTTCTGTCCACTTCACACCACACTGAGAGTCACCAGGACTTGACTCTCATCTTTAAACTATGTGGAGTTTCCACAGTTGAGAATTATTTTCCGCCAGCAGGCAAAGACGGTCCCTGGACAGAACAACAGCCAAGAAAAGCTTTTTTGACAGAGTACAGAGGCTCCAAGGGGCCACTGGGTGGCTGTGCACTGGGGGAAGAAGCTGGAAATGTGAGTGTCAAAAATCCCTGATGGTTGGTGATCACACTGGACTATCCTCATGCAGGATCATAGGACACATGAGGAACTATGGTTCAGAGATCTCCCCAAGGCTCTCTCTACATGTAGATAAAGAACTCATATGGAGTTGATATGGAGACTTTGTGCTCACCTCATCTTGCCCCTTTATTATCCATACTTTATTCTGTCCCTCTGGGTGGCATCTCAAGGCTCCCTTCTGAAATACTTTGGGTGAGGGTACTATTTTTAATAGAAAATTACTTTATTATTTCTTTGTGCATTTGTGCATATGTGGGTGTGAGCATGAGCGTCATGGTGTGCATATGGAGGGCAGAAGACAGTTTTGGGCTCGACCTTGCCTATCACCTCATTTGAGTCAGGCTTTCTCTCCCTGGGTTCTTGGTCTGCTGTTCTTTGTTGGGCTTGCCTCAAGCTTATGGGAATTTCTCTGGTCTCTGTCTCCCATCTTGCCATCACTGTCAACATGCTGGGATTAAAGAAGCCTGGCTTGCCATAGCTTACATTTTATATGAGGTCTGGGGATTAAACTAGGGTACTCCAGTTTAAGTGGTAAATTCTCTATTCACTAAGCTATGTCTTCAGACCATCTTGTGCAGATAAATGAATTCTTCTTTTTTCTTATTTCTCGTGAACCTACTAACTCATTCATTTCACATGTTAAATTCCTACTATCTTTTCAGGCATTTTTCACTGACTCAAATACTAGCCCTTCCTTGGAAGGGAAGAGAAATGGTGAGGCAGAAAGGTCTTAGAATGGTGCCTGCCTTGTCCTTTTTAGACCAGAATTCTGGGCATAGGCTTATTATATATCTTATTGTACATTCACTGGGCTCCACAGAGTGGCTGAGGAAGATGCAATTCTTGTCATCTAAACTGCATAGGCTGTGGAGGAAAATATATGTAGAGAATAGGCCACAAGAAAAGCATTTGGCTCTGCCTATACCCAACTCATTCTAAAGAAGGCTAAGTTGGAGGAGAGCCTGGACTTGGCTATCATAATGGATTTGGAGCTGCATGATTGCAGATAGGAATTGGAGCAACATGGAGTCATTCTATTATAGCAAGAAGAAAAGCATGACAGCTTGGACAGGAAGCCTTGGTTACATCTCTACACCAGTGGGAAGGAAGTAGTCTATGTCATGGGCTTGGACCTGGACATCAACATACTCTTTCCAGCAAGGCTCAACCTCCCAAAGACCCAACAACTTTCCCAAATTGATATCAGCTATGGAACAAGTATTTAAAACACATAAGGCTGTGGGGGACATTTCACATTCAAGCTGCCACAGAGGGATAGATGAAAGCAGACAGAGATAGAGTGTGGAGGTCCAACTTGGCTAGGAGCATGTTGGGGAAGAATTAAGAGAGAAATTCTGGAATGGCTGCCAAGCAAGGACCTGGAGAAGGACAATGCTTGTAACGAGTAGCAAATACTTTGCAATGTGGTGAGCTATGGAAGCATTTGTCCCTATAAAAATATATTTAGGACTTAGCAGTTAAGGCATTTGCCTGCAAAGCCAAAGGACCCATGTTCAATTCCCCAGGACCCACATTAGCCAGATGCACAAGGTGGCACATGTGTCTGGAGTTCGTTTGCTGTGGCTGGAGGCCCTGGCTCACCGGCCCTCTCTCTTTCTCTCTCTCTCCCTCTTTCTATCAAATAAATAAAAAAAAATAAAGTATTAAAAAACATATCATTTATAAAGCCAAAATTGTTCACCATGTTGTTTTTAAATAAATTCCTTCATGATGGGCTTCAGTAATCCCAGCGAGTCTACAGCAAGAAGGGAGGTGGAGACAGGAGAATTTCCTGGACGCTCCAGAGAGAGCAGTGTGAACAGCAACAAGACATCCTGTCTCCAAACAAGCTAGAAGGCAAGGAGTGACCTGAAAGTTGACCTCTGTGTAGATGCAGGACGAGTATGTAGAACCATGTAGCAGAGTGTTAAGAAACAGCTGACCAAGTTCTGTGCTAGTAAATGGAAGTGTTCAGCTAGAGGCCAAAGCAATATCGAAGACACAGGTGCAGGAACACCAAGAAGAACAGTTCGTCTAATTAGGATAGCACGGGACAGGCAGGGTTGGACAGGAATCTGAAAGGTACATAGGCATCTGACTCAAACATCCAAAGGAAAGGAACACTCCAGACATAGGGAGCAGAAGTAGGACAATTCATGCGAGTTCTGTGCCTTCCCAGTAGAAGAGAGGAAGGCGAGATGGGATGGAAGAAGGTCCTCCAAATGCCCTTCTGGGAGTGTAGTGCAGTGTGATGATCTAATTACAGGGTGCGTGTGAGTGGGAACGTGTGTGTGCACACGCGAGCATGTGCGTGTGTGTCTGGGAGGCACAGGTAGACTTTCCCCAGTGGAACAGAGCTTTGAGCATGGTGGCATGGAGATGACCATGCCACTGCCCTTCACAAGAAGTCCCAGCAGTGCACACTGCCCAAGACCCCCAGCCCAGAGCATGAAATCTAACCCATGTTCCACTTGTCTAGCCATACGTCCTGGCAGAACTGTGTCTGCCTGGAGGGAGAGGGCAAACCTCAACGTGCGCAGAGGCCCCGCTGCCTAGCTCTTTCCTTGCAAAGACTGAAGCCACAGTGCCACCACTGAGGATCGATGGAGTACTTGCTGCACATGCAAACAGAAGGCAAGTGGAAGCAGTCTTAAAGGCAGGGCTGGCTGCACATCTCTGCTCCCTGATGACACCCTGAGATACAGTGCGACTAAGCTTAGCACCTCTCTGAATTTGGGATCTGTGTTCACTATAAAGCAAACACCAAAAACGGCTAAGAAGAAGCAAGATGAGAAGTATAGAGCCAGGTGCCAAACTGTATACTGCAGGCTTTCTGGGGGCAAGAAAGGAAACATGCTCTGGAGAACAGGGGTGCTTCAAGGAGGAGGAAGAGGAGGACTGGGTTTGGAAGCAGAGCACATACTGGCTTTGGGTCAGAGAAAAGGCTGAGTGAGGGCCAGAGATGGTGAATCTGGAGGCTCCTGTGTGAGGTTTTTTAGGCCCCATTGCTTCCCTGGTGCCCCTCCTAGTCCTGGAAGCTCTCTGATGACTCATCCTTGGTTCAGGGACAGGGCAGTTTGGGATATTTTAACACTTTGCATACCATGAGACATCCGTGCTGGTAGTAGCACCCACTCACCATGTTGCTCTGGGAACACATCATCCGAGCCAGCAGTTGACGTCTGATCGCCATGCCAAGGCAAAGCAGGGACTCATCCAGGCACTGATGTCTGAAAGTTTTTAGGTCTGTCTCTGACAAGCCGCATGAGGGCACGTGTCCCTTGAGCACAGATGAGAACAGAGATACCAAGTGCCAGGTGTCTCAGTGACTGAAGAGATGGAGACCTGGGTTCAGGCTATGTGACCTTTGCTTGCCATTCTAGGCCTCACCTTTGTCAGACATGGAAAGCCAATGAGTACTCTGCATTAATCTACAAGTTCCCTCATACTAGTTTTTCAGATTTCACAATTAATAGGAGTTTTCCAACTTATCAAACAATGATAGGATGGAATCTGGTATTAGCCAAGTCCTAACCTGAACTTTTTGCTTAGACTGTGAAGGTGAATCTTTCAAGGGACAAGGAGCTGCTGGGATGGGGACAGGATAATCATGATTTTGTTATGCACAGGACATGTGGATATAATCTTGAAAATTCAGGCGAGTCACTTCCTCTGTGAGCTTCAGAGATTTTTTTTTTTTTTTTTTTTTTTGGTTTTTCGAGGTAGGGTCTCACTTTAGCCCAGGCTGACCTGGAATTCACTATGGAGTCTCAGGGTGGCCTCGAACTCATGGCAATCCTACCTCTGCCTCCCGAGTGCTGGGATTAAAGGCGGGTGCCACCATGCCCAGCAGCTTCAGAGATTTTTTTAAAAAAATATTTTTATTTATTCATTTGAGAGGGAGAAAGGAGCAGACAGAAAGAGAGTGAATATGGGCATGTCAGGGCCTCCTGCCAGTGCAAATGAACTCCAGACACACGTGCCACTTTGTGCATCTGGCTTTATGTGGGTATTGGAGAATAGAAGCCAGGCTATTAGGCTTTGTATGCAAGTGCCTTTAACTGCTGAGCCATCTCTCCAGCCCTTCAGCGATGTTTTGTTTTGCAGGTAAAATACACTGGGAATGAGTGATCTCTACAACTTCCTGGCTCTCATACTGTGCTAAACACTGTCGTAGAACAACTTTTCAACACTGCTGGCTCACCTGAAAAACATCCCCACAATAACACTGCTAAGATTTAGGGGGAAAAAGGGAGCCATGAAACAGGTCAGTTAAATGGAGTTTCATTGAAAGGAGTAGGTCGGCGTATCGTACCTAGTTTCCTGTGCTTATAGACTGGGTAGCAATTAAATAAATAAGCCCATGTTGAAGTGCTTTGTTGTTCTTTATTAACTAGTTTAATTAATTAATTCATTCATTTATTTGAGACAGAGTGTTGCATGACATTTTCTGGGGAGATGGAACAATCTCTACTCACCCCAGATAGGACATTGACAACAGATGGAAGAATGATTCCACCCTAATCTATCTTAGTAAAGCCATTTGTCGGAAATACTTGCAGGAGCGTGAGTGACTTCAATGGAGGAGCCGCACTCAAAAGCCCACCCCACAGTGGATCACAACTCTCGAAAACTGCACCCTGGAGCTCAATGCTAACTTGTTAGCAGCTGGATGGAACAGTCTCCTTTCCTCAGCAATTGTCTCTGCCTGTATGAGGTTGTGAATATTGTCTATTCTGGAACTTCCTGACCCTTGTATGCTGTTTTGTGCTCTTCTGGAGTCCCGCTAGGAAGGAATGTTTCCAATTGGAGGAGGTAGCTACAGAAAGAATAGTCTTGTTCTGTGGCCCAGGATGGCCTTAAGCTCCCAGTCCTCCTGTCTCAATTTGTAAGTGCTGGGATCTCAGGAGGTTACAGCCAAACCTGCTGCTCTGTCAATTTTAGAAGTATTATGTAAAAAAGGAAAATATCAGCATTAAAGATAGTCTGTTTCCCTAAGGCAGTGGCAGAAAATATACTTGCTCATTTGTCAGTTTCCTAGAGGCACAGTGCAGTTTAGTCAGCAGCTCTGTCTCTATGGTCCTAAGGACAGGAGTATCTTGAAAACTTAATGAAGGAGCTGGCGAGTTCATGCCTGACAAACAGGCTACGTCCCTGTCCCTGCCCTTGGAATTCTTTCACTATTACTGAAGTTGCCCACAGGTTATTTCCTGGGGAAAGTGATGGGCACATCCATCCACCCACCCAAAATCCTGTTTTGATTATTGCCTATCGGGAGATCAATAGTGGAAAATGTGGCGGGGAGGGGGGAGAAGAAAAATGGCTCAGTGGTTAAGGTGTTTGCCTACAAAGCCTAATGACCCAGGTTCGATTCCCCAGTACCTATGTAAAACCAGATGCGCAAAGTGGCTCATGTATCTGGAATTCATTTGCAGTGGCTAGAGGCTGGAG
This sequence comes from Jaculus jaculus, assembly GCF_020740685.1. Taxonomy (NCBI): domain Eukaryota; kingdom Metazoa; phylum Chordata; class Mammalia; order Rodentia; family Dipodidae; genus Jaculus; species Jaculus jaculus. The sequence goes on along the minus strand of NC_059106.1, from coordinate 135,257,472 downwards.
TGCTTATTGTCTCTCTCTGTATCTGTCTGTTTGCAAATAATAAGTAATGTTTTTTAAAGAAGTGTACCATGTTTTTAAAAAACGAGGAAGGGGGCTGGAGAGATGGCTTAGCATTTAAGGTGCTTGCAGACAAAGCCAAAGTACCCAGGTTCAATTCTCCAGTACCTATGTAAAGCCAGATATACAAGTTGGCACATGCAATGGCTAAAGCATCCCTAGCAACACATTCTCTCTCTCTCTTTCCCTCTCTTTCAAATAAGTAAATAAATAAAATTAAAAAATAAATAGTAAGAAAGGGGGAAAGGAGGTGTAAGTGGTTCATAAAAAAAAAACAAAAACTTTTCACCTTCCTGTTACATATTGAGTAATAGGCTGTAATCTTTGCTTTCAGGGGCTTGTAAAGAGGCTAATTTTGGCTCACTGCATTACCCTGGGTCTGTTTTCTGTGTTGCCTGGTCAGGAGACACTGCTGTGGAATTCTTCACTACAGTCCCTGAGGGGGAACCCTTTCATGGCGAGAGCCAGGAAGCCGCATGGAGAGGAAAAGGTTCTAATTCCATAAATGACCATAGGCTCCAAAGCCTGCCCAGCCCACAGAACTTTTGAGATCAGCCCATTTTTAGAAATACCGGCCACTCCTTTATCTCTTATCAACCTGCTTGGGTGGGACAAAATGTCACAGCATGCAAAAAAATCAAGGGAGCCCCTAAGGGCCCACTGGTTCATATGCTACTGCAGAGTCACTTCCTGAAAGTCCTCCAGTTACTTAAGGTCCTCAAAGCATCGCCTCCTTCACTTCTAGAGTAAGTGTAATTACATGTGGGCATAGGCATAGGGTTAGGAGAAATGTTTATAAACATGTTAGCATGTCAGCCACACAGTAGGTTCCTCTCTTCTCCTACTCAGACAGCATCAGCAGCTGGGAAATCTTTTCTCCCTCTTCCAATCTCTCTCTCTCTCTCTCTTTTTTGTTTTTTTGAGGTAGGGTCTCACTCTAGCTCAGGCTGACCTGGAATTTACTATGTAGTCTCAGGGTGGCCTCGAATTCATAGTGATCCTCCTACCTCTGCCTCTTGAGTGCTGGGATTAAAGGTGTGCACCACCATGCCTGACCTCTTCCAATCTTTCTGGAGTGATTCTCTTTTAAAATATTTTATTTATTTGAGAGAGAGTGAGATACAGAGAAAGAGAGAGAGAGAGAGATAATGGGTGTGTCAGGACCTCTAGCCAATGCAAACTCCAGATGCATGTGTAACCTCGTTCATCTGGCTTTATGTGAGTACTGGAGAATCGAACTTGGATCCTTTGGTTTTGCAGGCAAGCACCTTAACCACTGGGATATCTCTCTAATCCCAAGTGCTTTCTTTTAAATCCATTGCGTTGGACATGATTATTCTCTCTCCTTTGTTACAATTTATTCTAGTGCTTATGGCAGGCTGCTTTTCATTATGGTTACCTCTCAATATTTCATAGTCACTGCTCTGCTCCATGCATGGGATAGCTATCTCTTCCTTAGACTACATCTTAATCACTTCCTATCACCTCCAAATATTGCACACAGTAGGGTGTCAATAGTGTCAAACTGAATTTCACAGACAACCAAATGTTCTTGTTGGCTCTGAGCTTTTACGATGGAGGGAAGGTTTATTCCCATTTTCAAACCATATACATATACATTATATATATGTATATATATATATATATATGTATGTGTATGTATGTATGTATGTATGTGTATATATATGTATGTATGTATATGTATGCATACACACACACACACACACACACCTGTCACCACATGCTAAACATGTGTGGTCTTGTGTATTACTGTGAGGATCATCAGCCATTCTCCTGTTCATAGAGCTTGATGGCTCAGATCTTGGGCAGTAGGTAGTGGAACCACCAGTAGGTAATGGAACCAATGGAGTGGGGAAGTCTATTTTCACTAAGGCAGTTGCTCCCAATTTAATTTTCTTCTACAGAGCTTGTGAGCACATTTGGCTGAATTATAGAAAACTGGTTTTAGTTGCCTGGTTATATTTTTTGATGTCTTTGTCCCATGACTTCAACATAGAGTAATATAAAAGATAATTAACCAAGTATTAAGCACTTATATTCTCTCTTTCTTGCTCCAAAGATGTTATTCCAGCAATCCTATTCTTCCCAGCATGTACCTATGGTATTGTTTTTGATTTTGTTTTTTTGAGGTAGGGTCTCACTCTAGCCCAGGCTGACCTAGAATTCACTATGTAGTCACAGGGTGGCCTCAAACTCATTGCAATCCTCCTACCTCTGCCTCTCGAGTGCTGGGACTAAAGCCATGCGCCACCATACCCAGCCTAGACAATGTTTTTGATTCAAGTCACCAGCAAATCAGCTAAGTTTCCACTGTTAATGTTTGTTAAATGAACTGTGGGGTCACTTTCATTCTAACCTGTGTGCTTAGCCTCAAATCCCCGATTCTTACACTTCCTGTAAAGTATAGATTCAGCTTGCCTTCTTCCCCTACTCTGAAGGAAATAAAGAAAAGGAAAGGTGGAGCCCTGAGCGGACAGGAGAGAGGAACCCCTGAAGACTCCAGCCGAGGTGGAGGTGGGGTGACTCCCCTCTCCCCAGGTTTGCTCTTCACATCACTCGGGTTGACTCTACAGAAAACTTGGTAAAGTAGACATTTCCTGGTCTTTCCTTGGTCACTGATTTTGCCCAGCTGTAGGGAAAGGCCAGAAACCTGCCTTTTGAACAAGCCTTACTGGTGAGCCCTGAAGCTCGAGCCTGTGCTGAGCAATTCCTTGGTGACCTTCTTCAAGTGTGCAACTGCCCCAAACAAAGCTTGCTTTGGGACTGCATAGATGACTCAGTGGTTAAAGGTGTTTGTTTGTAAAGCCTTACTGCCCTAGTTTGATTCCCCAGTACCCATGTAAAGCCAGATGCACAAAGTGGCACATGTGACTAGAGTTCATTTACAGTGGCAAAAGGCCTGGCTGTGCCCATACACACACTCTCGATCTCTTTCTCTCTCTTAAATAGATGAATATTTTAATTTATTTTTGAATATTCTTGTTGGGCTGGGGAAATTGCCTAGTGGTTAAAGCATTTGTCTGCGAAGCCGAAGGACCCTGGTTCAACTACCCAGGACCCACATAAGCCAGATAAACAAGGGGAGCATGCGTCTGGAGTTTGTTTGCAGTAGCTGGAGGCCCTCAGATGCTCATTTTCTCTTTTTTTCTATCTGTCTCTTCCTCTCTCTCTCAAATAAATAAATAATAAAATATAAAAAACTTAAAAATTTCTTGTTTATTTATTTATTTGAGAGTGAGTGAGAGAGAGATAGAGAGAGAGAAAGAGAGAAACAGAGAGAGAGGAGTGGGGGAATGGGTGTGCCAGGGCCTTCACCCACTGCAAATAAACTCTAGAAGCATGCACTACCTTGTGCATCTGGCTTACATGGGCACTGGTGAATCAAACTTGGATCCTTAGGGTTTGCAGGCAAGCGCCTTAACTGCTAAGCAATATCTCTAGCGCTCTCTCTCTCTCTCTCTCTCTCTCTCTCTCTCTCTCTCTCTCTATATATATATATATATATATATATATATATATATATATATATATACACCTTGCTTTTTCTCAGGTGCCAGTAATACAGATGAGGAGCCCCTGGCTATGACCAGAGCCAGTGGTCAAAAACATTCTTTGGCTGTAGACAACTGTTTTACCCTCTCTCCAGGCCTTGAGACAACCACAGGTCATTTCCTCACACACACACATTGTAACATCAAGGGGGCTGAAGGATAGAGCTGTACACTTGGTTGAGAACCTTATCTTGTTTGGTGGGTTCTCTCTAGATTGACCCTTACATTTCACCTAATTTGTATATACACATTAGCAAATCATTACCCCCTTAAGCTTATCAAACACCCTTGACATAGCTTCTGGTCAAGCCATTTTCTGGGCCAGAATAAATAACCATTTATGAAGCACTTACATTCTCTTTCTCTGAGGGCTTTTTCTTTCACCTAACAAATCCTCCTTTTTTCTCTTGCTCTTGTCTGCACCTCATCATTTGTAGTTTTGAGACAAGAACCTGCTAGAGAAGAAATTCTATGGCATGAGTGTCTGTAACAAAGAAAAACCACTTCACATCTAATCTTATTTAAATGAGAAAGAGAGAGTATCAGGGCCTCTAGCTACTGCAAAAGAAATCCAGATGCATGCACCACCTTGTGCATTCAGCTAATGTGAGTACTGGGAATTGAACATGGGTCCTGAGATGTTAAGGTAAGTACCTTAACATCTAAACCATCCCTCCAGCCCCAGATCTTGTTTTATTGCTTCCTCTTGAACAGAGACTGCTGTGTAGTCTGACACATTCTATATGCCCATTTTGCCATTTTTAGAAGAAAGATTAGCTTCCTACTATTTCCCTGTGCACTTATCAGGTTAGAGCTATGCCATCATTATCCTTCTGGGCATCATTTGTGAGAACGTGCAACCTGAGTTTCAACCATTTCATACATAGACTTTCAGAGAAACAATGTGTTCCTAAGTAGGGAACTATCTGTATTTCAGTGCTTTTGTAGTAATCTGTGTGCGAGAAAAAGATTTTTACAATTGGCTGAGACAGATGTGGATTGGGAGCTCTGAGTTTTTCCAAATTGCTTTCTTATGAACTGTTAGCTAGCTTCATGGGTTATTTCATTCTTAAAATTGTTTCTAGATATTTCCAGGAGTTTAGTCGCTTTTGGGTATCAAAACTAGAGATGTAAGAAGCCGAATTTCTCATCTGTGAGTGTGCTTACATTGTAACAAGTGCTTCTCAGGCCACCCTGGGTACCAGATGCCGTGCTCAGCACTGGGGATGCAGACAGAAATGCTGCTTTCTGTTTCAGGGAAGTGCACAGTTTGGTAAGTAGAACAAAAAAATTATGGACTACATATGGGAAGAAGGTGGTGGTGAGAAAGGTACTGTGGGGTGAGAGTCTAAAGTGGAGAGCATTGAGCAGTCTGCAGATGTAGAATGAGACAGAAACCCCAAGCAGCCCAGGGGAAATCTTTCCTTGCCTTGACTTACTGGGAGAAGATGCACAGGATGATGTCCTCTATTATGCTCAATGACCCTGACCTCTGCTGGGCTAAGGATGCACACCAGTTACACATTCCTTTAGTATCTGTGGCAATAGCCAACATTCTTTCCCTGGGTTGTCTTGTGAGGCAGGGTTGGAGCTGATAGAGTAGATGCAGGACGCTGATAGAAGATAGAAGTTGGGGAGCCCCTGTGTTCTGTAGATCTGTAACTCAAAGCTCCATTTACTTTTTTCAGATAAACCCCTAAACTTGCATCCTGGCCACTTCCTCTGATTGGTCCAAGTTTTGTCCATTGGTGAGCCAAATAACAAATCCCATCTCTGCAGACACTTGGGGTAGATTCCGTGTCCCTCTTCTGCCCTGGAACATTGACTTACCCACTCTGGGACCTACTCAATAAACATTCATTTTGCAAACATTCTTTGTGTCCCTGCTTTTCCCAGGCCCTCTGCTAGGTGCTGGGGGAATGGAAATGAAGACAGAGCCCTCTGTTTGCATGGGAGGGTTGGAATGTGGACAGATGGAAACACCATGACCTCATAGGTCTCCTGGGAGAGGAGGCCCAGCTGACATGGGCAGGGAACTTCTCAGAAGCAGACGGTGATGCCTTCCACCTGACTTTCTGTACCATAGTGGGACCTACTGATAACTAGATGGTGGGAATCCCAGGACCTTCTCCAGTGGAGTGCTGGAAGTGGTGGTATTTATCTCTTCCCGATTCTGCATGCAGTGACATTTGTTGGTAGTTTCAGCTGTGATAGAAGACATTCCACCACCCCAACCAGAGCTGGTCATTAATTATTTACTAGTATAGCATGCCGTTCTACCCCTTGGACAACACCAGAAGCTCACAATGGGACTAGAAGGAAGTATAGCTTAGCTATGGTACTAGGTGGACGATCTGCCTACTCTTTCCATCCCTACTTCCTGACAAGCTCCTAGTAAACACTCCCTGGGGACGCTCAGACATTCTCTGCCCTTCACTGGGTCCTGTGATAGAAGCCCAGCTGAGTCTGTAGAAGTGAGAGGTCAGAGATCTGTGCTGAGAATCACAGGGAACTGGTCTCAGGGGAGTTTTCCCCAGGGTGAAGAGGGTCTGGGTTCAGGTATAGGCACATAGTACTGCTCTAATATTTTGCCCCCCAGAAGTGTGGCTGACAGTGGGCAGTGAACTTGAAACTTCTTTCTCAGGTGTTGAGACAAAGCTCAAAGCTCAATCACTCCATGCTTTAGATTTCTTTGCAGTCTCCATGTCTAGTCATGCATTTGTCTTCAACTCTGCGATCTTTTCATGATTCTTATGACATAAATGACCAGCAGGAGTGTGTTGCTTACCCTCCTGCTTTGTGAGGAGTGAACGGAGATATAGGATGGCCCCTACAACTGAGCTCACAAAGCTGCGCTGCTGACGAGCTGCCATTGTTGGGCTTGCTTGCTCAGATGGATGTCTGCTGCTTGGATTTGAAAAGGACTAAACTGAAAACATAAGTACATAGAGATTCATTTTCTGCAGCCTTGGTATTGATGTTGCCTTAGATGTATAGCTTTTTAAAGGTGGGGAGGAAAAGGAACCTGGCCAATTTACTATCCCTCTTCAAAGTCAGAATCAGCTTATTGTGTTGGATTATGGATGCTTGTTTTTCTGTTCCCTTCTGCTAACAATTACATTTAATAGTAATTTAAGAGATTGCTTGATATTTTTTTTTAGTTCTATGCAGTTTTCTACTTAATTTCTAATCTTTTCTAGAATCTCAAGGTAACTGAGAAGATGGAAAGGAGGATTAATCCTGTACCTACTGTGTGTGATGGACACATATTCTTCACCTACTGTGTGCCAAATGCTGTCCCATTTTTCCTCACCAGCCTGTAAGGAAAAAGATTAGACCCTGAAGCTCAGCTAAGTGAGGTGTCATGCCAAAGGTTACCCACTAGAACAGCAGTGGCGGGAGGCACACACAGCTCTGTAAGGCATCGAGGACAAGGCTCTCTCCACCTTATTGTTTCTCATAACCCCCAGATGTTAACCAGGGCTTATCTTTGAGCCCTTTTGCGGGGCACAAACTTGTGGTTGCTCTCTCCTATTGGAGTTAACTACTCTCTTTTTTCTCTGGATCCAGGAGAGCAACAGTGCACTGCAGCCTGCGAGTCTGGAGAGGAAGGGTGAAGTGAGAAGGGATGGCTTGGGCTATTCTGCATAGTGAGTGATTTCTTAGCAAAATACCTTAGCAGTATTTCTAAACCCATTCACAGCCCTAGCCTCCAACACACTTCCAGGGAAGACTGTGAAACAAGAAGGATAGGTAAGCTTGGTCTTGGCTAGCTTAGCTATTTAGCATCATAGAAATAGGGGCCTGGGGAGGTGGTTTCTTCATATGAGGTCAGCCTGGTAGCCCCTGTGACATGAGATTTTGTGCCACTCAGTGGAAAATCCCCCCTCACGTTCACCATGTCATAGACTTAGTCCATCTCCTGTGTCCTATAAATCTGCTTCTTTACTGTGTGCTTTTCCTTAGAAAATGACTCCCTCTCTCCACATAGCTGGACACCTTGGATAAGGTGAGACTTACCTACCCTGGTCTCCTCCTGCCTTTAATCTCCCAACAGTGACAGGTGGTTTTGTTTTTTTTTTTCCTGCTTGCTTACCAACTTCAAAATCTGCTGCCAGAAAGACAGATTCCTGATAGGCCTGGGGGCACAGGGCTGTTACAGCTACTGCGTGGGAGGCTGAAGCAGGAGGGTCCCGAGTTCAAGTTGTACTTGGACTCCAGAGTGGGTTCAATCATAGATGGAGCCCTTTCATGGAAATGTATCTCAAAATTAAAAGGAAAGAGGGGGCTGGAGAGATGGCTTAGCGGTTAAGCGCTTGCCTGTGAAGCCTAAGGACCCCGGTTCGAGGCTCGGTTCCCCAGGTCCCACGTTAGCCAGATGCACAAGGGGGCGCACGCGTCTGGAGCTCGTTTGCAGAGGCTGGAGGCCCTGGCGCGCCCATTCTCTCTCTCTCCCTCTATCTGTCTTTCTCTCTGTGTCTGTCGCTCTCAAATAAATAAATTTTAAAAAAAGAAAAAAAAAAAAAGGAAAGAGGGCTGGAGATGGAAGCCAGTGGTAGTATGTTTGCCAAAAATGTGTTTGAAGTCGTGGGCTCAAACCCTAGTATCACAAAAGTAATTAAAAAACAAATAAATAAATAAGACTCCTCATTTCTATGCTTCCTTTTTTCAGACAGGTTCTCTTCACTTCTCTCTAGAGGACCATACTGGCCTCCTGGCCATCTTTTTCGTTATCAGCCCCACCTCGACCTTCTGCTCTGCAGCCAGAATGAGCTTCCCAGGAAGAGATCTACTCCTATCATTTTTTTTTTTTTGTGATTCTATATTTTTATAATCTCACCACTAGTTCTAATATAAAATCCTAAACTTTTTCATTCCACATGTAAGACCTTTTTGACTTGACTCCTTCAAACTTCATTCTTCCTCAGTTCTCACCCCTCCCCACTCCTGCCTCGACTCCACACGCTCTGAACAATTGTATCTGGTACTTTAAGTAGTTATCAGACCACATGGCTTCCCTAAAAATAGATAATTTTTACAATCTTTTCTTTCCATTAAAAATTCTGAGCTTTAAATCACACCACTGGTAAATTACAAAATCTGTGTTTCAAGACAAATCTAATGGCTTTGAAGGCCAAGATCTTTCCAGCAGATTTGAGGAACCTGGCATGCTTTGTTCAAGCCTACAGTGGGGCCAAGAAAGGAAATGGAGCCCTTTTGACTCAAAAAGCCCTGACATAATCTGCTTTAACCCTGTCCTTTCTCTCTGAACCACATGAATTTGCAGATGTGAGGGGCGACTTAGCCTCAAGATTAATAATCACTGCAAACCTCCCTGTGGCCGAAGAGAAGGTCTATGATTCATCATGTGAGCTGTTCTCAGATCCCATTGCTTGACTTTAATCAGACTAATGAACCAGCTGGCTTCCTTTCTAAAATGATTTTTGCTGTTTTTATTACTGAATAACAGCACAGCAAGATTTGAAAGGAAGAAAGCAGAAAATTTGGCTGAGGAGGGGGGACATCCTCCACATTAGCCAGCTGACAAGTTAGCTGTGCTGGTGGGTGTGGGGCACAGTGGCTGAAGTGTGGAGGATGAGCTATGTGGGACCTTGGTATTGTCCCTTGTCAGGCCTGGTACAAGGCAAACATTCCAAAGGAAGGGAGGTTTTATGGTGTGACTTTCAGGCCAACACCCTCAGAAAAAGAAAGAAAGAAAGAAAGAAAGAAAGAAAGAAAGAAAGAAAGAAAGAAAGAAAGAAAGAAAGAAAGAAAGAAAAGAAAAGGAAAGCAAAGCTAGGTGATGATGGAACCTAAACACAAGAATATATTCATTTGCCAGGCATGGTGGTACATGTCTTGAATCCCAGCACTCGGGAGGCAGAGGTAGGGAGGAACACCATGAATTCCAGGCCACCATGAGACTAATAGTGAATTCTAGGTCAGCCTGTACTACAGCAAGACGATACCTTGAAAAGCAAAACAAACAAACAACCACAAAAAAGGAATACATGCGTTTACATCCGGTGTGGTGGCATGGTGTACTAAACACTGAAAGTACACATGTGAAGCCAATGTGAGCCCATCCCAAATAACGGAAGATCAAAGGTAGTTTATTGTTTTCAAATATTTTCAAGTCATAGAGTCTTCAGTTCAAACCTAGTCTTATAGTAAAGCCCAATAGTACAACATAGGCAACTCTCTCTGGCCAAGATCAGGCTCCTCTGATGGCTGTGGTTAGAGATTAGTGGACCATGGAGGGAGCAGGGATGACTCAGAGGCAGAAGACACAAGAACCTCCAGTAAACATCTGATGAGAGGAGAAAGTGTCTATCCATTGTGATTCAAACAGCAGAAAACAAACCTGAGCCCTCGAGTGGGCAAACTGTATAAGAATCAAGGAAACAATGGAGCGATGGAGCCCCCGGGACAGCTGCAGCCAGGGTGGATATCATCAGGGTGTCTGAATGTCTCTCCTGCTGCACTCCCTCGCATTTTCTCTTTCACCTCTCAAATCCAATTTTATCCCTCATCCTCTCATTCCAGACAGATTTGTGCAGAAAATAACAATTCTTAAACTTGGCTCCAATACTTTTTAATCCCAGGGAAGAATTCTGATTGGTGTGATTTGAATCCAGTGCCCGCCCTCAGACCCATCAGCTGTGGCCTTGGATGGACTATCTTGATCATGGCAGCTTCTGCTGAATCCACAGGGTTGGAAATACAAGAGCAAGTTCCACTGAACACCCTTGAAGGAACCCAAGGGCTAGAACCACGGATGATAGGCGAAAAGTTAGAGGAAGATGCCTTTTGGCTCAGCATATGACTGACAATTGATGGTAGTGCTGTATAGGAAATCTAGACTTCAAGAGGATGAATGAAGTTGGATCTAGTTGTGACCCTTATATTTCTAGAGCTCTATAGTTCTGTGTTTCTCATACCTTTGTGTCCAACATAAGTTCTTTTCCTGCCTCTAACAGAAATCAGTGCATTGCTCATAGGATCTCCTCATTTGTTTTCTTCAGAGAAAACCTTCAGGCTTCCCGTTCACTTGGGCTGATTTTGTATGGCTTTTGTTTATCGAGCTGGACCTCTCTTTGTTCCACAATAATAATACCAAAGATGACTAGTGAAAGTTATAACATGCATTCCAGACCGTATCTTATTCAATGTTCACATAAGACCCTTAGAGCAGATTTCACATGTGGGGAGATTAGGAGAAAGAGAAGTTAGCGAATTTGCTCAAGGTTACTAAGCTAGTAAGTTATGGGGCTGGGATGCAAGCCTGTGAAGCCTTTGTGTGTGTATGTGTGTGTGTGCATGTACACTTGTGTAAGTGCAGGTATGTATGTGCCACAGCATGTGGGAAGTGCTCAGAGGACAATTTTAGGTGTTGTACCCCACCTCCCACTTGGAGGCTGGGCCTCTCATTGCCCATGGCTGCAGTACATGGCTAGGGATCACTGACGCTGGTGTTACAGCAGTCAGCTTTGCGTGGGTCCTGGGGCTTCGAATTCATATTCTCGTGTTTATCCACTGGGCCATCTCTCCAGCCCAGGCTTTGTTATTGGTCACTACCCTATCTTGCCTCCTAGATCCATTCTTCAAGATCATCCCTGTGGTTTTTTTTTTTTTTTTTTTTGGCCGGGGCTGGCGCCTGCTTCACGTTCTGTTGACCCTCCAGCTTTCAAAACGCTAGTCTCAGCCTTTTTCTGTTTTTCCCGTCAAAGCACTGGATGAAGCTCTCAACTTGGAGGAGGTGGGTCTTCTCTTTCAGTCTGCTGGTTCAAATGTTGTCTTTTCTGGAAACACCCAGAAGTAATGTTACCAGCCTCTCTGGATATCCCTTATTTCAGCGAGGTTGACACATGAGATTAACCATCACAGCCATCCACCTACACGTTTGTAGAACCCTGAGAAGCCTTCACATGCCACTAACTCCTTTAAATGATCTCGTTTAAGTTCACACTAATGTTCTTAAACTGATGGAAAGGTGCCTTGCCGAAAGTCATGCAGCTGGCAAGTGGTAGAACAGGGATCCAGGCTTCCAGATATTAGAGAGATGCCCATCTCCAGTGGATGAAGCCTGGGGTTTGGTTGTAGTTTCTTCCTTCTGCAGGGTCTGGTAAGCTTAAAGGGGAGTAGGAAGGCACCTGATAGGATGCACGCAGCTGCTAAGTAGGCTCAGATTTTCTAGCTGATCCCCCCCTCCGCCCCCGCCACCTGCCTCAGCTTTTGAGGACAGTGCTAGCAACTGGAACAAAAAGA